>NW_016810682.1:976572-978840 GCF_001698545.2 Rhinopithecus bieti | reverse complement strand
TGACAGAGCGAGACTCTGTCTCAAAAAAATATAATAATAATAATATAAATACATACATACATACATAGAAATTAAAATAAAAAATTTAAAAATTTTACTTATTTATTTATTTTTATTTTTGAGACAGAATCTCACTCTATTGCTTAGGCTGGAGTGTAGTGGTATGATCTCGGCTCGCTTCAACCCCTGCCTCCCAGGTTCAAGCGATTCTCCTGCCTCAGCCTCCTGAGTAGCTGGGATTACAGGTGCACACCACCATGCCCAGCTAATTTTTGTATTTTTAGTAGAGATGGAGTTTCACCATATTGGTCAGGCTGGTCTCGAACTCCTGACCTCAGGTGATCTGCCTGCCTCAGCCTCCCAAAGTGCTGGGATTACAGGCATGGGTCACTGCAGCTGGCCAAAAATTTTAAAAATTTAAACATTATTCTAGATTTTCCTATGAAGATTTATTTATTTATTTATTTATTTATTTATTTATTTATTTATTTTTGAGACAGAGTCTCACTCTGTCACCTAGACTGGAGTGCAGCAGCACGATCTCGGCTCACTGCAACCTTTGCCTCCCAGGTTCAAGCATTTCTCCCTGCCTCAGCCTCCCAAGTAGCTGGGATTACAGGCATTCACCACCATGCATGGCTAATTTTTTTGAGGACAGAGTTTGGTTTTTGTTGCCCAGGCTGGAGTGCAATGGCATGGTCTTGGCTCACTGCAACCTCTGCTTCCCAGGTTCAAGTGATTCTCCTGCCTCAGTCTCCCAAGTATCTGTGATTACAGGCGCCCACCACCACGCCCAACTAATTATTGTATGTTTAGTAGAAACAGGGTTTCACCATATTGGCCAGGCTGGTCTCGAACTCCTGACCACAAGTGATCTGCCCGCCTCAGCCCCACAAAGTGCTGGGATTACGGCATGAACAAGCACATCCGGCCAAAGGTTTTTTTTAAAGATTAACATTTAAATCAGTAAACTCTGAGTAAAGCAGTTCATCCTCTGTAATGTAAGCAGGACTCATCCAATCAGTCAAAGGCTTTAATTTTTTTTCTTTTGAGACGGAGTCTCTCTCTGTCACAATAGTGTGATCTCGGCTCACTGAAAATCCGCCTCCTCAGTTCAAGCGAATCTTGAGCCTCTAAAGTCTCTGGGATCACAGGTGCCCACCACCATGCCCGGCTAATTTTTGTAATTTTTAGTGGAGACAGGGTTTCCCCATGTTTCCCAGGCTGGCCTCAAACTCCTGACCTCAAGTGATCCACCCACCTTGGCCTCCCAAGTGCTGGGATTACAGGCATGAACCACCACACCCAGCCAAAGGCTTTAATTTTAAAAAAGAAAGAAAGAAAAAAAAAGACTGACTTCCCTGTTAAAGAAGGAATTCTGCCAGACGACTGCTTTTGGACTTGAACTGCAACATTGACTCTTTCCTGGGACTTCAGCCTGCTGGCCTAGCCTGCAGATTCTGGACTTGCCAGGCTCCACAATCATGTGAGTCAATTCCTTGAAACAAATCTCTGTGCCCGTGCCCCTCTTTATCTGTCTCACTCTCAGTCTCTATGTATGCATGTATACATATACATACATAGGTATATGTATACATATATATGTGAACGTAGGTGTATGTATATATACATGTCTGTATGTGTATGTATATATACATGTGTATGTGTATGTATATATACCTGCATGTATATGCATATACATATACATGTGTGTATGCATGCATACATGTATGTATACATGTGTGTATATGCCTGTATGTATATATGCATGTGCATATACATGCATGTATATACATATGTCTATATACATGCACGCGTATATACATATGTCTATATACATGCATGTACATCTATGTATGCATACATGTATGCATGCATGTACATCTATGTATGCATACATGTATGCATATATACATGTGCATGCATGTATTCATATACACATACATTTATACATACATAAATATGAATGTATGTGCATATGCGTATGTATATATGCATGTTTGTATACATGTATTTGCATATACATACATGTGTATGTGTGCATGTGCATGCGTGTATATATGTGTGTATGTACGTGTGTATATACATGTATGTATACGTGTGTATGCATGTGTAGATACATGTGTGTACGTGTGTATGTGCATGTATATATACATGTGTGTGTGCCTGCATGTGTGTGTAAACATATGTGCCTGCATGCATGTAGATACCATATGTGCCTACTTGCATGTAGCTACACATGTGTGCCTACATGTATGTAGATACACA
>NW_016810682.1:938023-974014 GCF_001698545.2 Rhinopithecus bieti | reverse complement strand
TTTTTTTTTGAGATGGAGTCTCACTCTGTACCCAGGCAGGAGTGCAGTGGAATGATCTCAGCTCACTGCAACCTCCACCTCTCAGGTTCAAGCAATTCTCATGCCTCAGCCTCTCCAATAGCTGGGACTACAGGCACATGCCACCATGTCTGGCTAATTTTTGTATTTTTAGTAAAAGTGGGTTTTGCCATGTTGGCCAGGCTGATCTTAAACTCCTGGCCTCAAGTGATCTGCCCGCCCCGCCCTGCCAAAGTGCTGGGATTATAGGCATAAGCCACTGTGTCCAGCCCTCATTGCAAACTTTTTTTTTTGAGACAGAGTTTCACTCTTGTTGCCCCGACTGGAATGCAATGGTGTGATCTTGGCTCACTGCAACCTCTGCCTCCTGGGTTCAAGTGATTCTCCTGGCTCAGCCTCCTGAGTTAGCTGGGATTATAGGCATGCGCCACCACGCCCAGCTAATTTTGTATTTTTAGTAGAGACAGGGTTTCTTTATGTTGGTCAGGCTGGTCTCAAACTCCCAACCTCAGGTGATCCACCCTCCTCGGCCTCCCAAAGTGTTGGGATTACAGATGTGAGCCACGGCACCTGGCCACAAACTTTTCTAATGTCTTCTACATTTAAATTTGCCCTCACTTCTCATTCTATATTAGGCAAAATTCTTTTTTTCTTTGAGACAATCTCACACTGTCACCCAGGCTGGAGTGCAGCAGCGTTATCTCGGCTTACTGCAACCTCCACCTCCCGGGTTCAAGCGATTTTCCTACCTCCGCCTCCTGAGTAGCTGGAATTACACGTGTGCGGTACCATGTCTGGCTAATTTTTGTATTTTTAGTGGAGACAGGTTCTCACAATGTTGTCCAAGCTGGTCTCGAACTCCTGACCTCAAATGGTCCACCCACCTTGGCCTCCCAAAGTGCTGGGATTATAGGCATGAGCCACTGTGCCTGGCTTAGATTAGGCAGAATTCTTTATGACAGAAACACAACTCAAAATTGTCTTAAGGGAAAAAAGAAATAGAATTTATTTGTTCACAGAGCCAAAAAGTACAGAAGTAGATCTTTCACTTCAAGCATGGCTGAATCCAGGTCCTCAATGATACCAATAGGATGTTGTCTTTCTCACTCTCTGCATTCCTCCATGTTGACCTCATTCTCATTCTCAATCTCTCCTCTTGATGACAAGATGACCACAAGAAGCTCCAAACTTACACTTTGCCTGCTTGTCAGCTCCAGCAGAAAGAGTAACTCTTTCTCTAAGATTCTAATAACAGTCCTGGAATTGAGTCTCATGAGCCTGGTTTGACTCACTTGTCCATTCCCAAACCAATCATTTGGGCAGGGAATGGGATATTCTAATTGGCCAGGCCTGGGTCACCTGGGGGTGGTCTGCTCAATCTAGACCATATAACTGAAAATGAGGAAGAATGGTTCCCCAAAGGAATGTTGGAGTGCTGGTATCAGAACAAAGGGAATTGGATGTAGGCAGACAGAACCAACAGATGTCCACTATGCTTCCACCCCTCAACCTAGTGCAAACTGATTTCCACTCCTAGCATTCACTGATAGCTGTCTCACCAAGGTGACCAGGGAACCTGATAGCCAAGAGCATCTGCTCAGCTCTCATTCTTCACCTTTCTGCTAGTCACTCCTTCCTTCTGCAAACTCTCCTTGACTTCCATCACCCAGCTCTAACTGAACTCTCTCCAATCTCTCTGACCCACCCCTCTACCTCCTTCGCATATAGCCATCCTCCAAGATTTAGGCCTCAGTCCTTCCCTCTCTAGTCTCCATCTGTGGTCCCACTCTCTCCTGTACACACTTCTCTTGGGAGTCGAAAAGGCCAAAGGGATCATGACCAACTCAGCATTCCACTGGAGGCTGTATGATCAAACAGCAAACTGTTTATCATGAATGTAGGATGTGAGCAAACACACTGCACCTGCCACCAAAAGGTTTGCTGATGGACATCACTCCCTGGTGCAGGGCTCCTTGAAGTTACCTAAGAAATATAGCACTTATTGTTCATATGATGCAGTCTCACAAGCCTGCTGTGAACCAAACCTCCGACTGACAATTACCCGACAATCACCCCCCCTTTCTCGCTATCTCTTTTGCCTAATAAATACGGAGGACTATATAAAGCTTAGGGCGGCAAAGTGCCCCTGTCCACTAGCAGCAAAGTGCTCCTGATCCCTTCTTCCAAATATACTCTTTTGTCTCTTGTCTTTTATTCCTGTTGCCCACCCCACTTTGTTCCGTCCACCAGGGATAATGGCAGGTTACACACTTCTAGTTCCTGGACATCTCCTAAATCTTCTGTCTCCTGGCAATCACCTGAGCTCCCCTAAAGCCCTCAAACGAATGGTTCTGGCAATTTCACAGATTCTTGATTTATGACCCCATCCTTTCCCCTTGCCTTTTTCCCAGCCCCTACCTCTGGTCGGTCACCAAATTAGCCACTTCCCTATTGGGACCCGCTTTCCCATTAATGCTCCCCACTCAGTTCCATACCTCTGCCCTGCCCAGACCTTCATCATGTCACTCCTGACATCTCTATCCACAGCCTCTGCCCCATTCCTCCTGCACCCAGGGACCCGATTAACCTCATAAGAACCAGTTGATCAAAACATTCCTTTATCTGAAAACTTCCACGGTTCCTTATTGCCATTAAGACTCCTTAACATGGACTGCTTTCAGGGCTCCGGAATCTGTCCCCAGATTTACCTTCAATTATTTATCTTGCCGAGTCCTTCAGACTCCAATAATTTACTCACTGTCCCCAAAACATGCCAAACATTTTCCCACCTCTGAACTTTTACATGACACTAACATTAGACCCTCATTATTGACTTCTAAATTTTACCCATATTTCAAAACTGAGCTCCAAGCCACCTCTGTGAAATCATCTGTAAATACATCAGCTATTCCTCCAATTTTGAGTGTATACATGTTTGTTGCTTTTGCATAATATGTAATGCCTCCTCTAGCAAGGGAATCACAGGAGAGCTTCTCCCAAAGTCATGCATTTCCCCAGAAATAATGCTGTCTGTTCCGCAGCTACTACTGTTGTGAGCAACTAAATGTTGTCTTCCTTGGGCTCTCTCATAGTAGTCCCTGCCCCTCTCTTCCTCATGAGACTATGTCAAGGCTAATGTGAAAATACTTCATGCACTGTTGAAAATGTATGTTAGGGATGAGCATAAAACAACAGACAGGGGAAACAGAATCATTTGCAGACCCTAACATTTTAACTTTCTTAAATGTTTTTCTTCAATACTTTCCTATAGCTCATACTTTAAATGACTTTAAAATTATGCTTTAAGTAAACATATGCTTTAAATAGTTTTATTTGCTTCATTTTCCTTCATAACTATCCCCTTTTTTTTGTCATCAAAGATACGTGCGTTTTTTTAAAAAAAAACTTTCTTGTCTCCTGCTATCTCTGGAAGCTTCTTGTTGACCTCTGGCTGGTTTTTTGGTTTCTTTTTTTTGGCTTTTCATTTCTTAGGGGGTTGGTGGTGGTGGTGAAGGAGGTCTTCTGGTGGCCCCTGCATCAGCGCACCCCCTCAACATGAGCATGATTGACTGGAATCCCTGTTATTTCTATGGTGTAGACAAAATCAGCCATGTAGCTATTAACATCTCCCTGATTTAAAAGAAATACTGAACTTTCTTTTCCTGCTGTCCTTAGCGAGGAAAGGTGTAAACACAAGAGACTGTAGCTAGTATTGGAAGTCCCCAGGAGACAGGCGTTTCCTCTTGGTCACTGACTCCCTGGGTGACTGATGCCCCTTGAACAGCAGGGCCACCGTGTTTCCTTTGAAGCAAGTGATCCTTAAGGAATTTTCCAGGTTTAGTAACTTCTGTCTAGCTCTGAAAAGACGTAATGGCTGCAAAAGTGCTTCGTTGAAGAAAATAAGATATATTCATTTTAAATAAAAATACTTATGGGCGAGAAAAATCGGATTGGACTGAATCAATTACAGTAAATCTGTGGGCTCTAAGGGAGCAAATAATCCAGGCTGGCTGAAAGAGTTAAATATTTTAAATTTATAAAGCCAGGGCAAACACATAAAAGGATTCAATCTTCTTCTTCTTTTTTTAAGGATTCAATCTTCTAACAATCCCGGGAGGGGGGCAAGAGCAGGATTCTTGTTTCCATTTTAAGAATGAGGAAACAGGTTCAGAAAGCCTAAGTGGCATGCCTCTTCAGTAATCGGCCAATCGTCGCCGCCTAACTTCACCTCACCTCCCAGTGCAGCACTAGAGTCCCCTCAGGGGTGGCCGTCCCTGGTCAGTCCAGCTCCAGCAGGCCGGGAGGGTAGGACGTTCCCTGTCAGGCAGCACTTCCGCCTCCCGGGGCCCGCGCAGCTCACCTCCTTCACCTCCCGCGCTACCCCAGTCACGAGTTGTTTTCGGGGGCCCGCCCCTCCACTTGCTGATTGGGTAGCTCCTGAACCATTGCTGTCCTCTGATTGGTCGTTCCTTTTTTGGCTCTCCAACACCGCCTAGACCGACCGGATACACTGGTAGGGCTTCCGCTTCCCCCTTCGCCCTCCTCCCGGTTGTCCTCCTCTCCCAGTCGGCACCACAGCGGTGGCTGCCGGGCGTGTTGTCGGTGGGTCGGTTGGTTTTTCTCTCACCGTTGGTGTCCGTGCCGTTGAATTGCCCGCCATGGCTGAGCTGGATCCATTCGGCGCCCCTGCTGGCGCCCCTGGCGGTCCCGCGCTGGGGAATGGAGTGGCCGGCGCCGGCGAAGAAGACCCGGCCGCGGCCTTCTTGGCGCAGCAGGAGAGCGAAATTGCGGGCATCGAGAACGACGAGGCCTTCGCTATCCTGGACGGCGGCGCCCCCGGGCCCCAGCCTCATGGCGAGCCGCCGGGGGGTCCGGGTGAGAGTGCGGTCGCGTTTGGGGCGAGAGGACTTGTCTGGAAACTCGGCCCACACTGGGTCCGAGAGCTTCTGTGTGACTTGTGCTCCTTGCTGAATTAGGAGGTTAGGGAGCAGTGCAAAGAGGAAACGAGACCCTGGCCCAGTCATGCAGAAACCTAGGCTCGAGAAGCCTGGTCGGTTCTCAGCGTGTTTGAGTGCTTCTGGGCGCGGGCGGAGCGAGAAAGCAAGTATAGGGTGGCAGGCTTCGGAGCCGGAAGAAGCCCGTTCAATTCAGCAACTTTTCATTAAGCACTTACTGTGCCTTTTGTCCGGTCTCTGAAGCAACCGCATTGGTGCAGTTTTTCCAGACTTATAAGCAAGTCTGAGCCGAGCACAGAACTCCAGTTATTAGAAAAGGAGGGCAGAAAAAAAATAAGAATGGAAATTTGTTTTGAGAGATACAAACAAAAGTAGCAATGCAGTTCAGCATTTAAGCACTTAAGGTGTACAGAGTGTTGGATTACGAGGAGGAAGGAGTGAGTAGGGAACTCAGGAAAGATGGTCTAGGGTCTGGAGAAAGAACTGCCAAGCAGTATAGGAGTTTACCATGGTTGAGCGGTTGATTTACAGCTAGGACTTATGGAGCTCTCCCTCTGGGAACAGCTTTGGTAGGCAGTATTGCCTAAGTAGAACCCACGATTAGCCTAAACCAATCAGGGAGGGATGAAGAGGTGAATAGAGAATGTTCTCAGCCAAACTCAAGTAAAAATGTGGCAGGTAGGATGGCAGTTTGACTTTTGGATGCCTTACCTGTGTGTGATGCTTAGGATCATGAGTGGAAAAGACCTATTTAATGATACAAAGAAGTAGGAAATTCAGCCAGAAGAAATGAAATACGGCTTTTCATTCACTTAAAAATTTCCAACTAAGGGAGAATAGCGCTCTATTGGGGCATATAGGAGTAGTGTCTACACTAATCTGATTTCAAACCTTAAGGGGCCAAGTAGGTAACATATACGAGAGAAGCTGACTTGACATGAGACAGTAGAAGTGTTGGAGACTGAGACTTTGGTGCACTATAGTAGTGCTCTGTGTAAAGGCATTCAGACCCAGCAATCTCAAGTTACTAGGCCAGCCAGGCAGAACCTTTCGATGGATGGATTGGGGAGGGTGCTGCTAGTTTGCAGCCTCTGAGTTTTTGACTGCACCATGTTGCTTCCTAAGCAAATCAGTCCCCTAATAAGAACTTAGTGGGAACATGTAATATGCCCGAATATGCAACTTTATAGCAAGTAGGTTGGACTGAACTGGGCTGTGATTGCGAGATGAGGTTGGCCTTAAGTGATTAGGAGATATTTTCATTGGGTGGTCTCTAACATTTGTCTGAGTATTTTAAAATTGACTTCTTAGATCCTTAGTTTACCTTCCTTGTTTAGTAGAAGAGAAACAATCCTAGAGAGAAATAACTTGCTTTAAAAAGTACGAGTTAATAGATGAGCCCCAAGTCTAGCACATTCTGTTGTAGTGTTTAGTTGTTTTAGCCGGGATGGGGTGCGATAAGAGACAGGCAGTTGTGGCTGTCCCAGGTAGAACAGATTTGGGAGAAGCAGGACCCAAGATCTATAGTTGGAAGATTGTCCTGATTCAAGGACAGTGTTACCCTTACTGTTTTATCTCCACTACCTAGCAGTGTGTCTGACATTTAGTAGATGCTCACGTTTGACAGAGAAATGGGCAAAAATGTCGGATCCAAGGGTCCTGTGTAGAACTGACAGATCTTGGTGACAGGCAGTTAGGGAAGGTAAAAGGAAGAGAATAGAGTTGGATACTCAGGTCCTTTGTGCATCAAGCCTTCAGCAAAGGGAAGGAAAGAAATGGTTGCTGACTTAGTTCCTAGGAAGGACTTTCTTAGTGAACTAAGCATTTGGTGACTTAAAGCCAGATTCCTGACAGTGTAATTGAAGTTGGTAATATGCAGTGGTCAGCATTTCCTTTGGGGATTAGAGAACTGATTGGACACTTTTTCTCTCTTAGTTTTCTTTTTCCTTCTTTTTTTTTTTTTAAGGTATGCTCTAGTGGTTAAGATTCTATGCTATCCTAAACTGCTTGAGTGTGAGTTTAGCTTTGTGATCTCAGACAATGTATATAACTACCACCACTGCCCGGCCTCAGTTTTCTCCTTTGTAAAAGTTGCATAATATAATTTATAATGCTATGTGGCATCTTTAGGATTACATTAAAGAGTGTCTATAAAGTGCTTACAGTTATATAGTAAGTATCCAGTGAATTCCAGCTACTGTTAGTGGGAGAAAGGAGTTACAAGGCCTTTAGGCTTTGAAGTGTACTGAGTAAATTGAGAGGTTTTAGGCGGGAGCTCTCTTTCTGATGTATTATACAGAGAGTCATAGGCAGTCAGCTATGACAGATTGATGAGAGGAAACTAAACTGGCCCCAGCCTTGCGGAAAGCGCCTATGGAGGATGGGCACAGGCAAAAACCAGAGAAGTTAGGGCTGAGCCTTGGATGACTCCCTTGGTTGTTAAGAGATCCAGAAAAAGAGACATAGGTTTAGAGGCAGGAAGTAACGAGCTGGGTGAAGTGATATTGAGGTAACCAGCTAGGGGGGATATTGAGGAAGAACAGGTGGTCATGAAGGAGGCAGCACAAGTAGAGCTGTTGAAAAGCTCTCAATCATGAGGGCTGAGTGGGGGAAGAGAACAGGAGAGACAGGCCACAGACAGAGTACGGCAGTGAGGCATTATTATGGTGTTTTGTTGTTTTTGAGACAGAGTCTCGCTGTCGCCCAGGCTGGAGTGCAGTGGCGTGATTTGGTTTACTGCAACCTCTGCCTCCTGGGTTCAAGCAGTTCTCCTGCCTCAGCCTCCTGAGTAGCTGGGATTACAGGCGTGTACCACCATGTTCAGCTAATTTTTGTATTTTTCTTAGAGATGGGGTTTCACCATGTTGGCCAGGCTGGTCTCAAATTCCTGACCTCAAGTGATCTTCCCGCCTCGGCCTCCCAAAGTGTTAGGATTACAGGTGTGAGCCACTGTGCCCGGCCTATTTATTATGTTTTTGACAAGTTACTTCTTTCTTTTTGGGGGGGGCGGGGGGAGATGGAGTTTTGCTCTTATTGCCCAGGCTGGAGTGCAGTGGCACAATCTCGGCTCGTAGCAACCTCTGCCTTCCGGGTTCAAGTGATTCTCCTGCCTCAACCTCCCGAGTAGCTGGGATTACAGGAACCCACCACCATGCCCAGCTAACTTTTTGTATTTTTAGTAGAGATGAGGTTTCACCATGTTGGCCAGACTGGTCTTAAACTCCTGACCTTAGGTGATCCACCCGCCTCGGCCTCCCAAAGTGCTGGAATTACAGGCGTGAGCCACTGCACCTGGAGACAAGTTAGTTCTTGTAGGAGAAAAAAGAGACACAGGTGAATTAAAGTGAAGCTTTCTGGAGAAGTAATTTTATTGGTAGCAGTGGTGGAGGGAAGTTTAGGGAAATCTCATGAGTGATAGTTAATTATACTGCACATTTGCTGTGTACCGGTACACTTTCAGATATCGGCAGTAGCTCCGCGGGTTAAGTGGTAGTGTCATATTTCAGATGACAATGGATCAGTGTGGAAGTTGAGCAGTGTCCCTAAGGTAGCAAGGTAATAAATGGCTCAAGTGCAGCTTCAAACCTAGGTCTGCTTGACTTCAAATGTTTCTGGAATGTGGAAAGTTGAAGGTGGGTTTGGGACAGTCTTTCACTTTGAAAACTTTGGCCCTTTTTCTGTCTGGAGTTCCTGAAAGGCCCTAGAAAGTTTCCTTCTGAAGCATTGTGTTGCTTAGTTTAGTTGTCCTAGTAAGTCAAGGCCCTACATGTCCTTTCTGCATGTTTCCCCAGCAACAGAGGATCCCTTGGCTTGAGCCAGTTGTTGATTCTTGTAAGAATGTTAGTGCAGTAATACAGTAACTAATAAAGAGGAAAGCAGATGCCAGTGGGTCTGGAGGAGTCTTCAGACAGACAGCATGTGATTTTTTAAGGAGACGTGGGATGAGGATTGCTTCTTGTTTTGCATATGGAGTAGTGATCAAAGTCTCTCATATTCCACCCCAGGGCTAGACTATATTAATGGATAGTTGGTATGTCAACTGTACTATATTAACCATAATGTAGGCCTGGCCAGACTAGGCATTGTAGGATCTAGGATTTAAAACTATCTCACTCTTATGTCTTCACAAAAATAAATTCCAGGTGGATTAAAGAGAGACATTTAAAAAATAGAAGAACAAAAGTGAATATTTGTCTACCTTATAATAGGAAAGGCCTTCAGCATAAAAGCAGATACAGAAATCATAAAGAAAAAGTTGATCATGTCTACATACACAAATTAAGTTGTTCCAGGTGTTAAATACCATAAACCAAATCAAAAGAGAAACTAGGGAAAATGCTTGACTATTAATACAGAGCGAATGCTTAGAGATCAAAAAATAGCAGGAAAATAGGCAAACTCAGAAAATTCAGTAAAGAAGAAAATCAGATGTCAGGTATGTGATTACCTTACTGGAAATAAGATTGGCACAACAAAGCCACCATGAGTTTTTTTTCCATTATCAAATTAGCAAAAATTTTAAAACATGATCAAGCACAGTCCCTAGTATCAGGGAAGGTCTAAGAAATGGGGCACTTGTGCTGCCAGTAGTAATATAAACTGGTAGACTAATAGGAACAAGTGGGTAGGGTTTTAGAAGTCTTTAAAATACATATCCTGGGCGGGGTGTGGTGGCTCACGCCTGAAATCCCAGCACTTTCGGAGGCCGAGGTGGGCGGATCACCTGAGGTCAGGAGTTCGAGATCGGCCTGATCAACATCGTGAAACCTCGTCTCTACTAAAAAATGCAAAAATTAGTCGGGCATGGTGGCATGCGCCTGTAATCCCAGCTATTCGGGAGGCTGAGGCAGGAGAATCGCTTGAACTTGGGAGGTGGAGGTTGCAGTGAGTGCAGTTCGCGCCATTGCTCTCTAGCCTGGGCAACAGACTGAGNATTATCAAATTAGCAAAAATTTTAAAACATGATCAAGCACAGTCCCTAGTATCAGGGAAGGTCTAAGAAATGGGGCACTTGTGCTGCCAGTAGTAATATAAACTGGTAGACTAATAGGAACAAGTGGGTAGGGTTTTAGAAGTCTTTAAAATACATATCCTGGGCGGGGTGTGGTGGCTCACGCCTGAAATCCCAGCACTTTCGGAGGCCGAGGTGGGCGGATCACCTGAGGTCAGGAGTTCGAGATCGGCCTGATCAACATCGTGAAACCTCGTCTCTACTAAAAAATGCAAAATTAGTCGGGCATGGTGGCATGCGCCTGTAATCCCAGCTATTCGGGAGGCTGAGGCAGGAGAATCGCTTGAACTTGGGAGGTGGAGGTTGCAGTGAGCCGAGATCGCGCCACTGCACTCTAGCCTGGGCAACAGAGTGAGACTCTGTCTCAAATAAAATAAAATAAAATAGGCCAGGCGCGGTGGCTCAAGCCTGTAATCCCAGCACTTTGGGAGGCCGAAACGGGTGGATCACGAGGTCAGGAGATCAAGACTATCCTGGCTAACATGGTAAAACCCCATCTCTACTAAAAAAATACAAAAAAACTAGCCGGGTGAGGTGGCGGGCGCCTGTAGTCCCAGTTACTCGGGAGGCTGAGGCAGGAGAATGGCGTGAACCTGGGAGGCGGAGCTTGCAGTGAGCTGAGATCTGGCCACTGCACTCCAGCCTGGGTGACAGAGCGAGACTCCGTCTCAAAAAATAGAATAGAATAGAATAAAATAGAATAGAATAGAATAGTATAATCCTGGCTGGGCGTGGTGGCTCATGTCTGTAATCCCAGCACTTTAGGAGACTGAGGTGGGTGGATTGTCTGAGGTCAGGAGTTTGAGACCATCTGGCCAACGTGGTGGAACCCCGTCTCCACTAAAACTGCCAAAAAAAAAAAAAAAAAAACTAGCCGGGCATGATAGCTCACACCTATAGTCCCAGCTACTCAGGAGGCTGAGGCAGGAGAATCACTTAAACAATCCAGGAGGCGGAGGTTGCAGTGAGCCGAGATGGCACCACTGCACTCCAACCTGGGCAACAGAGCAAGATTCTGTCTCAAAAAAAATAAAACACATATCCTGTGATCCAGCAATTCCTTTTTTTCTTCTTCTTCGTCTTTTTTGTTTGTTTTTGTTTTTTGATTTTTTGAGATGGAGTCTCGCTCTGTTGCTCAGGCTGGAGTGCAGTGGCGCGATCTTGGCTCACTACAACCTCTGCCTCCCGGGTTTAAACTATTCTTCTCCTTCAGCCTCCTGAGTAGCTGGGATTATGGGCTCATGCCACCACCCTGGCTAATTTTTGTATTTTTAGTATACAGAGGTGTGTTTCACCATGTTGGCCAGGCAGGTCTCTAACTCCTGACCTTGAGTGATCCTCCCGCCTCAGCCTCCCAAAGTGCTGGGATTACAGGCATGAGCCACTGTGCCCGGCTGTAACCCAGCAATTCTACACATAGGAATTTACTACAGAGGTGAAATTGAATATGTTTCCCCTATACTTTCACTAGTTTGATAAACTTCGTATTTCCCAAACTTTATAGAATGCTTTAAAAACTATATAGGTAGGTGGCACATGGCTTAAAGTAGTAAAAGGCCACTGACATAATAAACTACAAGAAACTCATTTTTGTACTGACATATAGGAGTAAAAGTCAACTAGGAAAATTAAGAAAAATATGAGAGGCCAGGCATGGTGACTCATGCCTGTAATCCAACAATTTGGGAGACTGAGGCGGGTGGATCGCTTGAGTCCAGGAATTCGAGAGCAGCCTGGGCAGTGTGGCGAAATCCCCTCCCTACAAAAAATAGAAAAATTAGCCAGGTGTGGTGGCGCATGCCTGTAATCCCAGCTCCTGTGCGGACTGAGGTGGGAGGGTCGCTTGAGCCCAAAAAAGGTTGAGACTATACAGTAAGCCATGATTGGGCCACTGTGCTCCAGCCTGGGCGACAGAGCAAGACTGTCTCAAAGATGAAGCTGCAGGTCTTTGCTCACTATGGGTGATTCCAGGCCACACTTTTTTTTTTTTTCTTCTGCAGAACTTTCATAGAGAAACACGGTTCTCTGAGACTCTTCTGCCAGTCTTCCATTTGTTACCACTGTAAAATAGAAAACAGAAAACAAAATCAAAAGGTTTTGGACTTGGGAGCTTGAGGACAGATGTGTCCACATTTTGGTGAAGTTTGTATATAAGCACATCTTGGTTTTATTATTTTGTTGTATATAGCACCTACCACAGGGATAGCGTTTAGTAGCTCAAGGTTCATACGGCATACAGTGCTGTATTCTGCTGTACAACTTTTTGGCCCAGTGTTTGACCAGTCTTTATTGATAGACCAAAATCTTATGTCTTGCAGATGCTGTTGATGGAGTAATGAATGGTGAATACTACCAGGTACAGAGTACTCTGTTTCTATTCACTGATAGTGATTGAGAGTTTTCCTTTCCTGTGATTTTAATTGACCTAGAAAGAAACCCCAGTCCTTTGACTTTCCTGTATGTATTACTGGCTGGTATGTTATCTACCAAAGTGGAAAGATTTAAAGAGAGGTAGCATTGATAAAAAGAGAACTGTTTTAAAATGTTATTTACCTGCTCCTCATGTTATCACCTTTATTCTAAAGAAACCACTCTTCAAATGACACTGTGTTAAGTGCAGTAAGTTAGTACTACTACTTTAAATAGTTCTTCTTCCATCTTTGTTTATAGTCTGATTAGGTTAACCTGGTAATGTTCCTTAGTTCAATGAGTGGCAATATGGAATAATTCTGTAAAGATTAACATTTATTTGAGTCTTTTTTTTTTTTTTTGAGACAGTCTCTGTTGCCTAGGCTGGAGTGCAGTGGCGCGATCTCATCTCATTGCAACCTCCATCTCCTGGGTTCAAGTGATTCGTCTGCCTCAGCCTCCTGAGTAGCTAGAATTACAGGTGCACGCCACCACGCCTGGCTAATTTTTTGTATTTTTAGTAGAGATGGGGTTTCGCCATGTTGGCCAGGCTGGTCTTGAACTCCTAGGCTGAAGTGATCCACCCACCTCGGCCTCCCAAAGTGTTGAGATTACAGGCGTGAGCCACCACACCTAGCCTATGTGGTTGCCTTTTTTTTGGGGAGGGGGTTGGGAGGGCGGGACAGGGTCTCACTCTGTCACCCAAACTGGAGTGCAGTGGTGCAGTCTTGGCTCACTGCAACCTCCATTCCCCAGGTTCTAGCAAATTCTCCTCCTGCCTCAGCCTCCCCAGTAGCTGGGATTACAGGCACATGCCACTACCACCTGGTTCATTTTGTATTTTTAGTAGAGACGGGTTTCACTATGTTGGCCAGGCTGGTCTCGAACTCCTGACCTCAAATGATCCACCCACCCCAGCCTCCCAAAGTGCTGGAATTACAGGCGTGAGCCACCGTGCCTGGCCTATGTTGTTGCTTTTAAGATAATCCTTTAACATTTTACAGCAACCACCATTGTTGTTAGAAACAGGGGTTCTGGCTGGTTGCTTGTGGTGGCTCTGGCCGGGTGTGGTGGCTCACGCCTGTAATCCCAGCACTTTGGGAGGCCAAGGTGGGCAGATAACCTGAGGTTAGGAGTTCGAGACCAGCCTGGCCAACGTGATGAAACCCCATCTCTACTAAAAATACAAAAATAAGCTGTGCGTGGTGGCGAGCGCCTGTAATCTCAGCTACTTGGGAGGAGGCGGAGGCAGGAGAATTGCTTGAACCTGGGAGGCGGAGGTTGCAATGAGCCAAGATAGTGCCACTGCACTGCACTCCAACTTGGGCGACAAGAGTGAAAACTCCGTCTCAAAAAAAAAAAAAGAAGAACCAGGGGTTCTAACTCAGGTGAAGTACATTTTAGGAAGTAATTTTTGGTATTAATATAGCACAATTGTGTTTTGTGTTAAGGAAAGTAATGGTCCAACAGACAGTTACGCAGCTATTTCACAAGTGGATCGATTGCAGTCAGAGCCTGAAAGTATCCGTAAATGGAGAGAAGAACAAATGGAACGCTTGGAAGCCCTTGGTAAGGAATCCCTTTCTGTCTTTGGGTATCTGTTTTCAGTGGAGTAGTTGACCTGGACTCTACTTTTATTCCTTTTTACTTCAGATTAACTGGTGTCATTGTCTGGTCTTTGGGAAGATATCTTCTCAGCCTGAAGGTTACAAGGCTACCTGCCCAGAGATGCCTAATCACAGGCCATTGTGTGAGGAGTAGGGTAGCCGGAGAGCCCCAAGATCCTCTCACAGGAAGAGCATAGTGAGGCTGTTACTGACCTCAGGAGTAGCCTCAGGTGGTGTTTATAGGGTGCTGTGTAAACTTGAAAGATTCAAGTTTCACATGTCCATGGACTTCCACAGTCCGTTTTTCTTTTTTTTTTTTTGAGACGGAGTCTCACTCTTCCACCCAGGCTGGAGTGCAGTGGCGCGATCTCCGCTCACTGCAAGCTCTACCTCCCAGGTTCACACCATTCTCCTGTCTCAGCCTCCCAAGTAGCTGGGACTACAGGCGCCCACCACCATGCCTGGCTATTTTTGTTTGTTTGTTTGTATTTTTAGTAGAGATGGGGTTTCATCACGTTGGCCAGGCTGGTCTCAATCTCCGACCTCATGATCCGCCCACCTCTGCCTCCCAAAGTGCTGGGATTATAGGTGTGAGCCACCACGCCCGGCCTCCATTTTTCATTTGAAGGCTGAATTAATTTAAGGTAACATGAGGAAAATGAGGTATGTCAGGAAAAATGTACAGTTTGTTTTTCCTACCTTAATATCTCTGTAAGGTAAGTTTTACAGGTAAGAAAAGTGGAGGAGAGGTAGAATAAGTATTTGGAATACTCAGCTAAGAAATGGTAAGAGTCACAATTTCAGCTGAAGTCTGCCTTGCTTCAAAGTCACTATGCATCTCCATCAGCCACATTGCTTTCTAAACATTTAGTGCGCATGGCCATCTAGCCACACGGCCTGGCATTTGATAAAGAGATGTGAACACGGAGTGTCACCTGTTGGTTCATGATCAGGGGAGACTTGTGTCTATACATGGTGGATTGGAGACGTATGCAGAGTGTGAGGACATAATCCACATTGTGGCCTTTTGTTTGTTTTTTCTTTTTTTAATCAGCTGACTTTAAGATTCATCTTTTCTCAACTTTACAGAACAACTGAAAGAAGAGGAAAATAAATGTGTGCACCCCCAGAATCAGTAATTAATATTTCACCATATTGGGTTATCTTTATATAAATGATATGTTTTAGACATATACACACATACACAAATTGTTCTGACTGACCTACTTTAAGATAAAGACATCATGTACTTCATGTCTAAATATTTCAATGTACACCTCCTAGAAATAATGACATTCTCCTATGTAACCACAGTGTCAGCAGTATTATTCCCTCTTGGGAACTGTTAAACTGGTGAAAACATGAGTCCTTATTTTTCAGATGGGATAACTGACACCCAGAAATAGGAAGGGACATGACCCAGATGACACAGCCAATTAGTGCCAGATCATTTATCTCTCTAGTCCTTTAATCTCTCTAGTCCAATTTAGGTGACTTTCAGAACAAAGAACACACTTAATATTTGAACCTTTATAGCACCATTCAGTAGTAATTTTTTTGGTGGAAATATTCTTTATGTGTGCTGTCTAGTATGGTAGCCACTAACCACATGTAACTGTTAAGTACTTGAAGTGTGGCTTCACATTTCAAGTGTGACTGAGAAACTGAATTTTAAATTTTCTTTAATTTTAGTAAATTTGCATTGAAGTAGCCACATGTAGCTAGTAGCTATCATATTGGACAGTGGAGCTGAAGGAAAATGAAAATAGGTCCTAACAGCTTTGGTCGTTGTTTGTTCTTTGTGTCTTTTGAGTATGCTTAGAGCCAAGATTTAGCTGGTCTTAGTACTGCTGGAGTATCTTTCATGTTACAGAACCCAAATTTATAGAACCCAAACCACTCCAAGTTGGAGTGCAGTGCAGTGGCACGATCTTGGCTCATAGTTTCCCCAAGCTCTAGCAGTTTTTCTTCTCCATGGAGAGAGTCTACTTTGGTGTCTGGAAGGATTTAATTTTTCAATTATGAACTTGGATACTTAGGGAATGCTCTTATGAGCTGTTTTCTTAATTCAGAGTGCTTTTTTGAGAGAAGTAAAACATTTGGCCTTGCATTCCAACTGAATTGTATTCACTTGGTTCATGAACAAGGTGTTCCTTCAATTTCACCTTTTTTCCTTGCAAAAACTGAGAAAGCACACGATGCCAAAAATAGAGAACTGGTGCCAGTGGTTTTCAGCCTAGCTGCTGGCTACATTCTCAAGTAATTTTCTTTTCTGTGACCAGTAACGAGGGTGGCCAGAAGGGAAGGCACCTGTGAGTGTGCTTTGCTGTCTAAGGGGACTCTTCCTCTTCATCCTCTGAGGGGAAGAATTCTAAATTAGTATTGCAGTGGCACTAAAGCTGCAAAAGCCAGAAGACCAATTTAAATGTACTGTTTTATGCAAGTAACCACAGTCTGTTCAGCAGGTCACCATTTTATTTAAATTAATTTTCAGAGATAAATTTTATATTTTAGACCTAATGTATAATGAATTTTAAATGAACATCAAAATACATAAAAAATACTGTCCAATCAAAAAGGTAATTATTTGGAAGTAATTTCACCACGATTGAAAAGGGGGCCTTACATTTTAAATTAGGTATTGCCACATGGCACTTCCAGCCCACAGCTTCTCATTGCAGCATAACATCTTCCATTCCACATCCATGCTTCATGCCATGATAGACACATGTTAGATGTTTACTGTAGAGGCTGGGTGGGGTGGCTCAGGTCTGTAATCCCAGCACTTTAGGAGGCTGAGGTGGGAGGATCACTTGAGCTCAGGAGTTCAAGACCAGCCTGGGCACCATAGTGAGACCCTATCTGTACTAAAAAAAAAAAAAGAAAAAAAAAGAAAAAAAATAGCTGGGGTTGGTGGTGCACACCTGTGGTCCCAGCTACTTAGGAGATTGAGGTGGGTGGATCACTTGAGCCTGGGAGATTGAGGCTGCAGTGAGCTGTGATAGCACCACTGCACTACAGCCTGGGCTACAGAGCAAGAGACCCTATCTCAAAACAAAAAAAAGTTTACTATGTATACTTTACAGTCATCAGTGAAAAATCTGAGAAAATGATTCTTCTGAATGATAGATCACCTTCTGACAAATTAGATACCAAGATGAACGTTCTTTCTAACCTGAAACTTGGGGGAGTTTCTAGCTGCTATTAGGCTCTTTCTTATGGTTACACACAGCCTTTTGCAGGTTGTTACTGTAAGACCTTTCTTGCAAAGGCCCTAAAAATGCCCAAGAATACTTCATTTTTCATCCCTTCTAGTAGTTACTTGACGCCACTACTGCTTTTTACTGTCCTTCTCAAAGACAGTTTGGGCTCTTGCCCTTCTAGTAGTTACTTGACGCCACTACTGCTTTTTACTGTCCTTCTCAAATTACAGTTTGGGCTCTTGCTTTGCACTTTCAAAACTCTGTCCAGATCACTGATGGCCACTTTCTAGTCACATTTTGTGATTATTTCTAGGCTTGCCTCCCTTTTTGTCCCTCCCTTTGGAGGAAGCATAATGAGGTAAGCAAAGTGTAAGCTTTAGAGCCAGATCTGGGTTTGAATCTTGGATCTGTCACTTACTATAACCTTTAGGAAGTTCACTCAAACTTTCTGAGCTTTAGTTTTTCTCACTGCTGTAAATGGGATCAGAGTTTATCTTCTTGAGATTGTTGTAAAGATTGAGTTAGATGTCTGTAAAACACCTGCCAGATAGAATGTCCAGAAGAACTTGTTTAAAGTGAAGTATCAGGTTAACTTAAAGTGCCAGCTGCCTCAGTAGCTATGACATGTTGACATGTATTTCTTTTTTTTTGTTTTTTTTTTTTTGTTTTTTGAGATGGAGTCTCGCTTTGTTCCCTAGGCTGGAGTGCAGTAGTGCGATCTCAGCTCACTGTGACCTCTGCCTTCCAGATTCAAGCGATTCTCCTGCCTCAGCCTCCCCAGTAGCTAGGATTATAGGCACATGCCACCACATCCAGCTAATTTTTTGTATTTTTAATAGAGACAGGATTTCACCATGTTGGTCAGGCTGGTCTCGAACTCCTGACCTCAGATGATCCACCTGCCTCGGCCTCCCAAAGTGTTGGGATTACAGGTGTGAGCCACCACGACCAGCTGGCATGTATTTCTTTATCTCTCACCATTTACTGATGTATGTCTCTTTCCCTTATGGGAAAACCATATTTAGTCCTCAGAAACTTCATGTTTCATGTTTGAGAATCCAATCTAGCAAACCTGCTAGGTGTGCATTTTCTTGCTCTCATTTCTAGAACGTTTAGGTTACCTGTTAACAATGATCCCATACCTCTACCCCCTGCACTTCTCTCCAGTGCAGTTTCTTTTGTAGCTCTGCCCTGGCTCTGCCACAAACACACTCTGCAAACTAGGAGTAGATGCTTTGTGGTCCTCTCTAGTGCTAATATTCTGTGTTCTAGCATTCTCTGGTTCCTGAATCATCTCTACTTTTGGTAATTGTCCTAATAGCACCCTGCTTCACAGAAGTGCTTCTACCATATTTAGTTATGAGAGTGCCACCTTGTGTTCCACAAAACCATTGTCACACCTGGAATATGGACTAGTTTGGGAGAAGACTTAAAAGATTAAGATGAATACCCTACTCTGAACTAATATTGGCAGCATTGGTGAAGAATCATCTATAATTGTTTCTCGCCCCGTTGGTGCCCAGATGGCTTTTTTATTATTATTAATAAAAGTCAGTATTTCCACATACAGCCTCCTTTTCGCTCTGCCAAAACAAGACAAAACAAAACTAATGACCCACTAAGATGTCAGTGGACTGGGATAAGACCAGGAATAGGATCCAGGAATAGGACTGTGGAAAAGATCAGGCAGGGATAGAAGTACTGAAATCAGAGTTGGTTGTGCAAACAGGGAAAACAAGTTTATTTTCCCCTCCCTCCTCTTCTCCCGCAACATGCACATAAACGTGGACCTGCATCCACTGTAAGTTCACTAAGACCAAAATAAACTGATGAACTTCAGTTCAGTTTGCACTTTGCCTCAGTTGTATTGTCTTTCTCTTCTCTCTCTTCAAAGATGCCAATTCTCGGAAGCAAGAAGCCGAGTGGAAAGAAAAGGCAATAAAGGAGCTAGAAGAGTGGTATGCAAGACAGGATGAGCAGTTACAGAAAACAAAAGCAAATAACAGGTCAGTCCATGGTCGTTGTAGCACATTTTGTTTTCCAAAATTGAATCAGATCCATTCTCAGCATCCAGTCTAGGTTTTTGTCTTCTGCCTCCTTTAGTGTGAAATGTCTGCAGTTTTTAAAGAAAGTGCTTGAAACAGGTAGCAAGTCTCTCAGGTTTTGTGAACATAATTCACCCTATTGTTTAGCCATCCCAGCTGTAGTGAGCTTAGCTCTCTGAGAGTTTGGTTAATAAATGATGTGATTCAGCCAAGGGAAAAGTTACTTTTCATGGAACCCTGAAATGAAAGCTGGGTGTCATGAATACACCCCGATCTCGTTACTTTGGATATGATTATAGACCTGGTCCTGTTGAGTATCCTAAATATAGCCCTGCCCTCTGAAAACCCCTTCATGAAGGGGTCCATTGGCAGGAAAATGTGCTTTGTAATTAGACAGCCAAGAATGTTGCAACATAATTACTTTAGAATTGAGGGTTCTGTGAGTACTTATCTGTGCCTTAAAAAGTCTTGAATTGACTTATTAAAAATACTGTTTGAAATAGATTTTATTTAGTTACTGATGGTTAAGGAGTTGTGAAGAGAAAAATGCTTTCATTCTCATATCACCACCCACCAGCAGCTGGGCTTTAATGCCCTGCACTTTGAGCCCTTCTTGGAAGCAGCAAAGAGAGGATATGTGGTGTTGCTTCCTTCAGGGCAGGCAGCTTCAGAGCCCAACTTTCACTGAATAGTCAATCCATTCACTTCAGTGTATAAACTGGCCAGACTGGGCCTGGGGATATTTTTAATTTTCAGGGTAGAGCCTTGGGTTCCTGTACGCAGAGGCAGGAAGCAGGTTGGGTTAAGTGCCCTTATCTCTGGCAGCTCTGTTAGACAGAGATGTGGCAGGAGAGAGAGCTAATGGCTTTGCCAGCCAGCCAGTGCCATTGTGGGTCACGTATGACAGATCAGTTGGACTCTTGTATACTAGCAGCCGTTCAGCTCATTGAATTCTAGCGTGAGCCTGCGTTCTGGTCACCTTCCTCTGGGGGCGGTGTGCTCAAGGAGTGCCTGTCAGGTTCCATGTGGAGTTCCGTGGGACTGCTGTCTGGTGTGCAGGCTGGGTTGCCAGTGCTGATGGCTTCCATCAGCTACGTGGGGCTGTTGTCGAGCCTGTGGTCAGTAGGTGGTGCTGACAGGTCCAGGCTCCTGTGTCCTCTGCTCCTTCAAGATGATTTTCTCCGAGGTGCAAGTTCAGATCAGTAAAGCCAAGTGGGGACTGTGTACGAGCACCCTGTGAGCCCTGGGAACTCCCCCAGCCAGCGGTCCTGGCACTTGAGTTTAGTTTGAAGTACTGTAACCATACCGACCCTCCCTGCACAGGATCTGTGATGCTTCAGGAACTTGACACGCAAATTTTCAAACTTAGATAATGAATATGTTGTTAACAGCCTTTCTGTTGCAGAAATTTTTTCAAGGAAGTTTTGCTGAACTGTTAAGAAAGGGATACTCTCTGTATACAGAATCCATTATTCTCAGAGGGAGTAATGACACCTGTTTTTAGGAGCTTAGTCTTAAAAAGTTTAGTCCCTCCAGGCATTGAGTTTGGGCCTTGGTACCTTTCTTTACTTGGAACTGTAGAATGCTGGGTAAGCTGGTCTCACAGATGAACCTTTTAAGTTCCAGAGAGAAAAAGGGACTTTCCCACCACTCACTGAGAATGTAGAGCTGTTTAGGAAGCAGGTCACTTGCCTTGTGGGAACCTTGCAGCACAGGGCTGACCCTGAGAGCATAAAGCTAGTGGCACACTAGCCATTGTCAGCAGGGCTCTAGGACAGAAGAGATGGCTTTTACACTTTATTCCAGTGATTCTTCACTGGTTGGAGGTGGGAGCCATTTGAGAGTCACTTTGGGGGGCTTCTTCCAAGGGTCTACACCCTCCCTTGGAGATTTTTATATTGCTGACTACTCCCCCCTCCATCCATGTTTGACCCTAAACTTGAGTTCAAAGGAATAGGTCCCATTTAGATGCATAAAGTAATTCATCCTTGTTATCTGTCTATGGGTAAAGAGTGAATATTTTTAGAAAAGAAAATGGAGACCAGACACCTTGACTCAAACCTATAATCCCAGCATGTTGGGAGGCTGAGGCGGGCAGATCACTTGAGGTCAGGAGTTTGAGACCAGCCTGCCCAACATGGTGAAACCCCATCTCTACTAAAAATACAAAAATTAGCCGGGCGTGGTGGCATGTGCCTGTAATACCAGCAACTCGGGAGGCTGAGGCAGGAGAATCACTAGAACCCAGGAGGTGAAGGTTACAGTGAGCTGAGATTGCGCCACTGCACTCCAGCCTGGGTGACTCGGTCTCAAAAAGAAAACGGGGTTGCTCATTTCAAGCAAGTATGATTCTCACTGGAATGTTAAGGGGACCCGAGAGATAAGGCAGAAAGATGAGAAGTTTGAAAGAGGAAACTCGGAGACAGGAAGGGCATCCAGTTATTTGTGAGAGCATCCTCAGGCCTCCTGCCTTCCAGCTGCCTCACCACTCGGTCACCAAAGCACTAGGAGCACGGTCACCAAAGCACTAGGAGCACGTCGCGCCTGGTACTGCACTGGGGGTTGGTGTGTGGCCGGCAGACGTGGTTCTTGCCCTGCACAATCTGTAGTCTGTTGTCAGTCCCCAGACTGCATCTCCCTCCTTTTATCCCAGGTTGGGGCCTCAGTGTCATGGCACAAGAGCTGTGAATTATTCAGTGACAGCCATGGAAAAGAATTTCCTTTTCATAGGAGCCAGCCAGAGCAGTGACTGACTCCTGCAGCTGGATGAGTTTGCGCGTCAAGAACAACCCCAGAACATTTACCCTATTACAGGTAGCACTTGTGCTTGTCAGCTGTTTCAAGGCTTGAGAAGCTTTGGGGAACGCACAGTTCTCAGGGATGACAAACATTTTTTTCTATGCCCACTTTGAGGCTGTTTATGGAATGAAGTTCTGCATTGTATTCGTGCATCCAAGAGCTTGTCCTGGGGCAGGCATTCCTCTTCCCTCCCCTCTCCCGAGCCTCCCTGAGCCTCTTCCTGCCTTGGCTGAGGATTGCTACTTTCAAGTGAAAGACAAGCGGAGGGCCACCTGTGTGTGTGTCTGATTTTCTGTTTGTTCTGGGCCTGCAACCCTGACAGGGGATATGCTTGTCACTGAGGAGCTCTTTAGTCTTGGGCTAGCTGCAAAGGAGCAAGAGCCTGACATTCAAACTTTGTTGTCTTAAGTGATGATTTGACAGGAGTCCTGAAACCTCTACTCTCCTTGTGGAGGGAAACCCAAGTTGAAATCGATCAGGTTTAGCCCTTTGTGTAAACTAAAAGGATTGTGGCTTTACAAGCCAGCCTGCCTTGCCTTTTCCTCCCACTCATTCTGCCCACAAACAACTGTTTTCCTGCTGAGTCACTTTAAGTTACAATCAGCCTGCTCTTTTTGCTTTCTTTAAATTCCCACAAAACACCTCCTGTGTGTAAACCAAAATGGGAAAGAAGGAAAGGCATGTGTGAGCTTCAAAATTAACTTAAATTAAAATTACTAGAATTTGCCTTCAGATAAAATATGTGAGGTTAGCTTAATGACCAGGCATGGTTATCCTTGAAAAATGTCTTTCCCTTCGCCCACCCCAAATCGACTTGACAAAGGACAGGGTAAGACTCTGTGAGTGAGGTTCCCTACCCAGCCACAGTGGACAAGAGTGGGCTGGCTGAGCCCAGGGAGTCAGTCCAGGGCAACAGTCAAAGCCAGCCTGGCCCCTGCTGTGAAAATTTCTCCACCCAGTCTGCCCCCTCCTTCCTGTCTGAGAGCCCTGCCACGTTGAGAGTTAAGAAGGGATGAAGTTCTGGATTCTGGGCTGCACCTTGTCAAAGCCAATTGAGGCTGGTGTAAAAATATTCAGAAACTGTACCCGCTTCTTGAGCAGAGAGCCATATTCAGGAACAACATAAGCCAGGGTCAGGATCCTAGTCCAGTGTTCTTCCCACCAGACCACTTGCCTCTAGCCGTTTTTTCCTGTAAGGTTGAGATTTTAAAATGACCTTATGTGTTCCAGGATTCTGAAAATGTATCGCACCCAGCCAGTGTGGGGAAGCGGTAGTTGGATAATCCAAGATAAAACTGGCTTTGGGTCCTAGCGCATCTGGTGTCTGGCAGCATTCCTGCCCGGTGATATTTACTGAGTTTTGGCAGGAAGGTGGTGTGGCTTTCTGGGCACACACCAGCAGGGAAGAAGCATGACTATATAGTAGAAAGAGCCCTGGACTTAGGGCCATGCTGCCTTGGTTGTGAGTCCTGAATGCTGCCACTGTGGTGTAGCCGAGTAAGTTGTTTCATCTCTAAGCCTCAGTTACCTCATCTGTACAGTGGGGGTGAGAACAGGCAGGGTCATAGGTTGTTAGAGTTAAGGATTGAATCAACATAATGTATGTGAAGGGGCTTAGTCCATAATTGGGTGCTTAATAAATGCCCATGTTGCTGGGGTAAGTCAAAGGGATGAAGCTGGCAGTGCTCACTCTGTCGTGGAGCAATCCCCACGTCGGAAGAGCAGCGGGAAACCAGTCCTGCTGAAGTCTGCAGCGCTGGAAGCCTCACGGGGGTTAGGAAGGAGCCTTGGGAGCAGCTCCTCAGAGCACAGTTGCACCTCAATTGTGGATTTTAGATGTTTCTGCTTCTCAATGTTCTCTCTTTTTTCCTGCCTGCTTGCCTGCCTTTTGGACCTCTTGCTGTCTAGGGTGGCAGATGAAGCTTTCTACAAACAACCCTTCGCTGACGTGATTGGTTATGTGTATGTTGCAAAACTAATTCCTTTTTCTTGTGATTCTTTCTACTTTTTGTTTAGAGTTAATGCTCCTTTTATGTCACAAGTTGCTTTGCTTTTAAATTATTTCAAATTGGCATTTTGGGGGCTGCCTAAGAATTGATAAGTGGGGTATGATCCGTTGATGAATCTTCCAGAATTGTGACTCCCTGCATCCTCTGATGACCATTTTCATATTGGGGTTTTGGAGGGAAGAAAGCTAACTCACTTTCAAAATGTGTCATTTGCGATCTTATCTGGGAAGGGTTTGAAGCTGGGGGAAACTCGGCCCTGTTGCTCTTGCTGCTGTCACTGCTGCCATGCCCTGTTGCATGCCTGCCTCAGGTGGGAAGGAGGTTTCCCCACCTGGGAGTAGGTGGCAGTCCCAGGAGGTTAGGAGCCAGTGAGCAGCAGCACCTTGCATTGCCAAAGTCAGAGCTGTGGGGCAGCATTTTCCATACTTGGTTCATTCAAATGATGTGGCGTCATTTGCCTCTCCCTCAGGCAGAAGAGTCCAGAGCAGAGGAGGTTGTCTCCAGTGGGTGTCTATAATTGTTCTTCTGTGGTCTCGCATGTCAGAAATTGCTATTTAGTGGTCAGCTTCTGATGTCCGGTCTCCTAGCACAGGGAAGCCCCCAGCTTTGAGATCAGGATAGTGAAAGTGTCTGATACGGGCCACTTGGGCGTCTCCCCCAGACCCCCCCAAAAGAAACCTGCATCTTCTCTGGAGAAGGTGTTCTTTTTTTTTTTTTTAAAACGACTCCTGTTATCAAAGCAGTATTGCCGAAGAGTTGGAAACAGTTCTCATTGTCTCCTCCTTAAAAATTAGGGCTGGCTTTACAAGAGAAGTAAAGGTGGAATGGAAGAGGAGAGGAACCTGTAAAAGGTGGGCGATGAGCTCAGGTCTGTGGAGCCTCTCAGGGCCTATGACCTGGAGATGTTCCTCCCCTTAGAAGACAGAACTGGGTTTCCTGGGCCCCCAGATGCATTTGCAGTGAGACTTGTGAAATGCTGGACTTACAGGTGGTGTTTGATTTGATTTCTGCACATTCTCTCTGGAGTAGAAATGGAGACTGGAAAGGTCGAGTCTGGTTTTGCTGGGCAGCTGGGTGGCCAGCAAAGCCAGCTGCACGTCCCTAAGCACAGATAGAGTGGCAAGGGCATGTCCAGCTTACTGACCATCTGCATTGAGCTCATTCTCATTTTCTATATCTGACTTAAAGTTTCTCTCGTTTCTTTTCTTCTCTTCACCTTTAAGCACAAACATAAACCATCCTTGCTACAGCCTAGAACAGTTAAGTAAACCTTTCTCACTGCCCCTAACTGTGTGTGCCATGAAGTCGCAGTGTTGTAGTGGCTCTGGGCTTCAGCGGTGTTTGCCACGGCCATCCCTGTGAATAGTGCCACCCCTCCGTCCCTACAGACCAGTCATCTCCATTGCTTTCGCTTTGCCCGTGATGCTTGTTGGAGTAGATGAATATAGTGTGTCTTACTGCTGTCCTTTCCGGCTGTAGCTCCCACCAGTTAATTCCGAACTGGGGGTGGGCTGACCTTGATGTGAAAGAATGTTGGAGCAGCATCCTGCCAAAAAGCAACTCACATTGGCTCTCCTGCCAGTGTGCCCTGAGTGGCCCCAAGGCACCTGGCTGGAGGGAAAATGGCAAACTTTTGGCTGACTGGAGAATGTCCTAACAAACCCCCTTCCAGAATGGCTTTAGTCTCTAGTGCCTGCTAGCATGGGAGCTTTGTCTTGAATTCCTTTTGATCTGCCCCGTTTCTCTCCAGCCTTAGGAATAAATCTAGTGCAATGATCTGTGGGCTTTTTAGAAGTCTCTAAATTTCCTTGAAATTCAGTACAGCCCAGCATAAACTACTCAAGTTCTTGACCAGCCTGCTGCTTTGTTCTTGTTAATAAAAGCAGTGTGTAGCTGGCTAAGGACTTGTTTTATTAATGCTCCACAGGAGCAGAGACAGCCAGACAGAGAGACATAGTGAGCCCTGAACCAAACACCTGTATTCCAACATTTTACACAGTGGTCTGGGCACCCTGTGCCTAGGAGAGCCAGCCACGTGTCTACCTGAGTCTGACCTGGGCCAGGGACTGTTATCTTGGGAAAGCCAGAATGCCATTAAGAAAGGGACAAACAGGCAGTTGCTTGTGTAGCAAGGCAGCCACTAGGTTGCTCAAAGGGGGTTCTACATAAACCAACATATTTTGTTGTTGCTTCCAGGGCAGCAGAAGAAGCCTTTGTAAATGACATTGACGAGTCATCCCCAGGCACTGAGTGGGAACGGGTGGCCCGGCTGTGTGACTTTAACCCCAAGTCTAGCAAGCAGGCCAAAGACGTCTCCCGCATGCGTTCAGTCCTCATCTCCCTCAAGCAGGCCCCGCTGGTGCACTGAAGAGCCACCCTGTGGAAACACTACATCTGCAATATAATCCTACTCAGTGAAGCTCTTCACAGTCATTGGATTAATTATGTTGAGTTCTTTTGGACCAAACCTTTTTGTCTTTAGAGTTGATCATTGTTTGTGATTGCATGTTTCCTTCAACTGTGTTCTCCCTGGCATTCAGAGAGGAGGGGGAGGAGTAAGAGGAAGGGGAGGGAAGCCTCCCAACAGTAGCCTCAACCTGTGCTTTTGTGCATTATTCTGAGAATAAATTTCTGTTTCAGACTGTATTATGTGAAGCTTCTTTATTGACTTCAAGATGTGTTATAGTTTGGAGTGAGGTTGGAAGGGTTGAGGAATTTCCTTGAAATTTCTAGGGCTGAGGAGGCACAGCCACTGGGCACACAGCCCTGCCTTGAACTGAGATAGCGCCGGGATCTAGAGTGGGATTCTGTGGACATTTTCATTTGAGAAGGGAGTTTAATGGCTGAAGGTTAACCCCCTCATTATCTACCTAAGACACAGCTGTGAATCCTCTCACCGACCTAGTCATTTTCTCCCAGATGGGCTCTTGTTTGCCAGTGTCCCTCGGTTTAGGGTCTTGGATAGTATATTTCAGCAGGAGTCTGTCTGGGGCATGTAGACTCTAGTAAGACCTTGACTCACTTGGATCTGGCCAGTAAGCCTGAGTCAGGACGGCATTCACGTGTGGCTAGCCCCATTACTGTTGAGTCCCGTAGCACATGTTGGGTTCTGTGCCATCCCAAGCACTTGGTTCATATTTCTCTTGTAAAGTCCTTCATCTAGACCTGTGCTGTCCAATGCAGTATTCACCAGGCACATGTGGCTATTTAAATGAATTTAAAATACATTTCTAGTCCTAGTGACAATTTTTGTGCTCAGTAGCCATATGTGGTTAGGTGGCATTTGAATTGGATAGCACAGATTATAGAACATGTCCATGGTCATAGAAAGCTGCACTGGACCCGGCTGTAGCTCCCACCAGTTAATTCCAAACTGGGGGTGGGCTGACGTTGATGTGAAAGAATGCTGGAGCAGCATCCTGCTGATCTATACAGGTGTTTCCAGGAGCCCGTGCTTCGTTCAGGCACCAGTAAGTTCATTATCTGCCTTCAGAACCTGGCATAGTACCTGGCTCGTTTTAGGTGATGTTCCAAGCAATTATTAAAGCCATATTTCAGTAATCTTCTTATAACTACCTGGTATTTCCAAACTGGAGATTGAGGTAAACTGTAATACCATGCTCAGGATGGGGGTTAGGTGTTGCCATTGCCAAGAAGGAAAGGCCACTATCTCTTCAATGTTAATTATTTTTGGCTGGAAGGAGCTTTCATTACTTTTCCTGCTACCTCCCCCTTTCCAAGCTTCTTAGTTGGGCTTTCCTTGACCTGGCCCACATTTCTGGCCTCTGCTTATTCCTCCCCCTTTAGTCAAATCTGATTACAATCAAGCAATCACTGTTCGCAGACTTTTGTTCCTACTGGAACCTGCTAATGCCATTCCAAATTCAAAATCCCAGAACTAATTCAAAGGCCACCCCCCTTCCCCTGAACTCCCATGGCCATCTACCTGGGGCAGCTTATTTTTGGTAGTCTTGCCTCCCACACCAGCTGGCTTCTTGAGGCGGGAGGTGGCAATTTTAAATGTCAACAAAATCTGTGACATTCTGTAGATGGAGAGGTGACTGAATAATGTGACAAAAGTGATGCTGGGATGACTTCCAAGGCTAGGTCATAAAAGGCAGTTTGGAACAACTAGCTGGTGGCCCTGAGCCACCTCATAAAAAATTCTGCCTCTGAAGCTACCCATGTGGTGAGGAAGCCCAAACTAGCCCACACAGAGGGGCCACCTGAGAGACCCTATAACCACACACAGTGGGAGATGCCTCACCAGCCAGCCGCCTGCTATTCCAGCTGACAACCACAAGTGCAGGACACTCTGAGCTACAACTGTCAAGTTTGAGCCTTTTCCAAATCCTGACCCACAGAAACCGCAACATGAAACAATTACTGTTGTTTTAAGCTCTTTAGTTTTGAGGTGGTTACACAGCAGTAGTAATTTGGGATTGTTTCTAATGCCTGTATGAGACCCACATGGGGCCTCATAAAAAGAGGCAGTGGGTCTAGGAACTCAGTGAGTGCTCAATACTTAGTTTCAAACTCCTTTCTTGGGGCTACTTTGCTTTTTTATGCCAAATTTTCAATGTTATATATAACAATGCTTTGTTTTTGTTGTTGTTTTTGAGACAGGGTCTCACTCTGTCACCCAGGCTAGAATGCAATGGCATGATCATGGCTTACTGCAGGCCTCGACCTCCCGGGCTCAGGTGATCCTCCCACCTCAGCCTCCTGAGTAGCTGGAACTAGAGCACTCGCCACCACGCCTGGCTAATTTTTTTGTATTATTTTGTAGGCTTTTGGCATGTTGCCCAGGCTGGTCTTGAACTCTAGGGCTCAAGCAATCTTTCTGCCTTAGCCTCCCAAAGTGCTGGAGCCACTATGCCCAGCCATGCTTTCTATTAATAGACTTTTTTTGGTTAAGAAAGCAGTGATATTAGAGGCCTTAAGGAAGTTATATAACCTTCAAAATGTAAGCAATGCAACAACTTTAAATCTCTTCTGGGAAGGAAAATGCTTTTGGCTAGTGAGTTACAAAAACAAAACAGAATACAACAGGATTTCAACAAGGAAATGTATTTTTTCTTTAGAATTTGACTCAGAACAGTAACATAAAAATATTTACATTAAAATAAATTAACATGCAATTACTTAACCATATGTAATAATTTACGTTGGAATATATTAGCCTTCCCATAATTTTAATAAAAACTAATATTTGGTTTTAGATTCAATACCATCCTTTCAAGTATTTTGTATGAAACTTGGTAGCAATGCAATTGTCTGATGTACAGAGCAGATTTCACCGTAAGAGATTACACCAAAGAACAGATGTCCCTTCATGGAACATCATCTCACCCCAGACTCAGAAACTGAGCAGCCAAGCTTCCTTCCCAGGAATCACCATGGAATGTCTGAACAATAACCAGGCCCTGGAGATTACTGCAGGGCTGGTAGAGTTTAGGAAGGATATAGTTCAAATGTAATGTTGATTCCTTCAGTTTATTTGAACACTGAAACAATATGTTGTAGAAAGCTTCATTTTCCCAAAATAAAATCTGAAAATATATGCACATGATTTTTTAAATATCTAAAAGTACCCATAAAAACTTGTCACTAGGGCCAGGTGCGATGGCTCACGCCTGTAATCCCAGCACTTTGGGAGGCAGAGGTGGGCGGATCACCTGAGGACAGGAGTTCAAGACCAGCCTGGCCAACGTGGTGAAACCCTGTCTCTACTAAAATACCCAAAAAAAAAAAAAAATCAGCCAGGCGTGGTGCATGTGCCTGTAATCCCAGCTACTCAGAAGGCTGAGGCAAGACAATCACTTGAAGTCGGGGGGCGGAGGTTACATTGAACCACAGAACTCCAGCCTGAGTGACAGAGTGAGACCCCGTCTCAAAAAAATAAAACACCTGTCACTAGACCAAATACTATACTGGTAAAATTTCACAGCAGAGAGGAATATTTGATTAAATTAAATTATTTAAATTAAATAAAAAATTTGATTAAATTAAATTAAATTCAAGGATCCATTAAGTCATTTACAAATCAGATATTAGTATTAAAGGTTTTGGTGGCCTAGAGTGAATTAGAATATGTTAGCATTTTGAAAGTTTTTGAATTGAGAGGTTTGTGGCTCAGCAGAAAAAGCACAGAGGGACCTGGAATCAAACCCTCTCTCTAGCCACATAGCTTAAACACACCAAGTGTCAAACACACCAAGTTCTATACAATAAAAATTAAAACACCTGCCTCATATGTTGAGAGAATTTGGGATAATGTATATGAAGCACCTAGTTCAGAGCCTGGCACACAGTAGGCACTTAATAAGTGGTGGCAGTTAGTATTTCTTTCAAGTTACAGTTCATAGCCAGAACTTTGGCTTTTGTATTTTGACATCAATGAAAACGTGAATTATGTAGCCAGAATCCTGATTCACGGCTCTGGGCTCTAGGTAAAACTCATACAAACACTGCTTTAATAGACACCCTAGGGTGTTACTCAACACAGTAGGAAAGGCTATTGAAGGAAGAAGTGTCTGCTGGTCAGTAGCAAAGATCGTTTTGGGACAGTTAATCTCCTTTTAAAGGCTCTAAGTCCCAGTGGCTTCTCAGCTGTCCTAAGAAGATAAGGACAAGGTCACTAAGGCCACTGTAATTTAGATCCCTGGTCTAAAGTCTCTTGTAAGTTCAGCTAGAGTAGTAACATCTTTCAACAAATGGTATCCAGGATTGGGGGGGATATCTGAGATGTGGGGGTGATATGTCCAGTGTCTTGATTGTGATGCTTTCACAGGTATACATATGTCAAGGCTTATCAAATTATAGGCTTTAAAAAAAAAACCAATAAAGCTGTTTAAAAAAAAGCATACTTAAGCCCTTCCTGGTAAGACTTCCCCCTGTTCCTTGACTGGATCACCTTCTGTGATCTTAGTTTGGGGTTAGAGGAGGAAGGATTTTTTTTTTGAGATGGAGTCTCGCTCTGTCACCCAGGCTGGAGTGCAGTGGCATGATCTTGGCTCCCTGCAAGCTCGGCCTCACGGGCTCAAGCAATTCTCCTGCCTCAGCCTCCCGAGTAGCTGGGACTACAGGTGCATGCCACCACGGGGCTAATTTTTGTATTTTAGTAGAGATGGGGTTTCACCAGGTTGGCCAGGCTGGTCTCGAACTCCTAACCTCAGGTGATCCACGTGTCTCAGCCTCCCAAAGTGTTCAGGCATGAGCCACTGTGCCCGGCTGGAAGGATTATTATTATTATTATTTATTATTATATTATTTTTTGAGACAGAGTCTTGCTCTGTCACCCAGGCTAGAGTGCAGTGGCGTGGTCTCAGTTCGCTGCCAGTTCTGCCTCCCAGGTTCATGCCATTCTCCTGCCTCAGCCTCCCGAGTAGCTGTGACTATAGGGGCCCACCATCACGCCCGGCTAATTTTTTGTATTTTTAGTAGAGATGGGGTTTCACCATGTTAGCCAGGATGGTCTCAATCTCCTGACCTCGTGATCCACCCACCTCAGCCTCCCAAAGTGCTGGGATTACAGGCGGGAGCCACCGCACCCGGCCTGGAAGGATTATTAATGCAAACTTCAGGATGAAGTGACATCCCAGGCAAGGCCTGCAGGTTTCAGTGGTATTAATCCATTAGTAAGCAGAGTTCTAAGGCTTCCTCTCTATTATTGTAGCTACTTTGGCACAGAAAATTGTGACTGGAACTTACAGGGTTTGAAGCTAAAATGACCCCTACTAGGAAAACATCAGAAAGAACAGCATCTACAAAAACAGGAGTTGGGAAAGGTGACTTTGGAAGAGGAGACCAAAAGCAAAAAAATTTCTCTGCCAAAGTCACCTGCAGTTCAATACTAGATTTGATTGTTAAGAAATGGTCATCCTAAAGACAAGAACTTGATTCCACTCAGGAGCTCTTGAGAGATGGTCCATGTCTGTTCCTGGAGGTCTAATAGATCCTGCGTGTTGTGTAGTCCAGCACCATGCTGGCAGCACCCAGGAGGGCGGGGTCAACCAAATCCGAAACCACTACGTCCACGTCCTGCACGGAGGACAAGGCCTGCTGGCGAATGATGTCTTTGACAATGTGGATATAGTGACTGGCCAGGACTCCAGAGAGGATCACAAGGGAGGGATTCATGGTATGGAGGATGTTCACAACCCCAAGACCCAAAGCTGTTCCAGCTACAGGGAGATAAAAATTAAAATGAGTTTCTGAGAGAAGCCAAAATCAAAATACCAAAGAGGGAGGCAGAAAAGAGCCAGCAGCAGAAATGATAAAGAACATCCACGGCATGCAGTGGGAGGCAGTGTTTTAAAAGCAGTTCACGGTTGATTCTTAATATGAGAAAATGATCATGTGACAGCCTCAAGTGGAAAAAGCAGGGTGTACCACACGATCTCCACTAGGCAAAAAAATGAATAGAAAGACTTGAAGGAAATGTTAATAGTTGGTATCTCCAAATGGGAAAACTCTAAGTGATATTTTTTCTCACAACTGTCCTATATTTCTCTAAATTTCCTGTAAAATGAACACGGAGCATTTTTATAGTTGTCAAACCAAACCAAACACCTGCTGAAAAAGGCAATGCTGCCAAATACCTTGAATGCAATTCCCTTTTTACCTCTGAGTAATTAGGAAAGAAACCTCTGAACAGACACTGCAAAGCACCTGTCCCTAAGAGAAGCAGGGTCTCTTCTGGGGCCGGGCTGGGCCATATGATGTCTGAGGCTGCCCCCTGCAGCACAGCCACCTGCAACCACATGCTCACCTGTTCTTAGGATGCTCTGGGCCTTCGCATTGCCAAGTTTCGCAGCTTGGATGAGATGGAGCGCACCCACGGCCTCATCTTTTGGCACTGACATCCCTTCCACCAAGAGCAGGTCCTCTGAGCAGAGTGAGAAGGAAAAGCAGTCACTAATGAGCCTTGGGGAGGCCAAGCTCACCATTGGGCCCGTGGAAAGCAAGCCCCTACATGGGAAGATGGTGTTTTCTTTTCACAACTGCAAAGCTTATCATTCACAAACATCTCTATACACTGCCCCTAAAGCTTTTGCTCCCCTCTTGCTAATTGGTTGTACATAACCCAGAACCTATCTTCCTGGAAAAACCTCAAGTCTGACGACAGCCTCCTACCCCTCTGGCTCCCTCACTTCTCACTTCCAGGAGCAGACAGTCTTTGAAGTGTTCTTTTCTCCAAATTATCACCTTCCTCCCACATTCACTCCTTCCTTACTCATCCCAGACACAATGCTGTGCCATCTGCCAGCACCACACATTCTATGGCAGCAAGGCACAGCAGCTAAGGAACAGACACAGGCCTGGGGTCAGTGCCAGCTCTGCCACTCCCAGCTGCATGACCCCATGCCTGTCACCTCACCTCTACACATTCCTCCTTCCTAGAAGATGAGGGCAATAGTGCCTACCCTGGCAAGGTTATCTGAGGAATGAAATGAGATCATGAACATAAAGTACTTAGTTAAGTGCTGGCCAGAGTAAATGCTCAGTAAGCAGCAGGAATTTCTGTGGTTATCTGTAGTCCTTGTCTTCTGCCTGTCACCAACTCAGATCAATCTGCCTCCTCCTCATCTGCTAGAATATCTGGACCCTGAAGTAAAAAAGTCCCCAGCTGTGCAAACTGCTACCTAGACATCAACTGGTGGTCTCCTGTCTCCCCTGAGCCCTCACAGCTCTCACACATTCTCCCTGACTGCTCTCTTCTATACCTTCACCGCCTTCCCAGTCCTTCTACCCCCACTGCCAACAGACGAGCAAACTTCTTACCTCTCTCATAGGGGCACCACCAGGTAATGATCCCCTACCTTTTTGCTTCCCATCCCATACACCCATCATCTCGGCTCGCCATGCCCTCTTGTGGGCCCTGTGCCTGGTTTTGCAGCTCATCTCTTCCCACCTCTTCAGAACCCTACTGTGTAGGGCTCTATACACTTCGCTCCTGCACTCTCGGCCTCCATTCCCCATTTCCTTTCCTTCAGCATATGCTCACAAATTGGTTTTGGGGGCCAAAAATCTATACTCTCTTTATGTATGAAGCACAGATATACTACACATACGGTGCATGTATGTGTGGTATATACATAACATGTTTTGTCCATTTATTTCTTCATTAAAATGTGTATTAAGTACCCACCCTGTGCTACTGGCTGAGAAAACAAAACTGAAGGAAATCTTCCCTGCTATCTTGGAACTCTAGACCTCTGTGCACCACCACTCCTGGGGAGGAAGAGTGGCAGTATGGGTCAGGACCAAGGAGGTTGTGCTGTTTTAGTGCAAGGGAGCCCTGCTTTTTCTCTAAGAAGTGAAAGGGGGGAAACTTCTGGCTTCAGTGTTCAGCTCTCTTTGGAATTTCCACTTTGAAGTACTTGTCTACTATTTGGTTACTTAATTCCTTAAGAGAGGGACACCAACCATCATGGAGTTTTTTTGCCTCCCTCTGCAAGGCCATTCCAGAGGCGTATGCTTCAATGCACCCATGGCTTCCACAGGAACAATCAGGCCCATCCAGAGACACAACAAGGTGGCCCAGTTCTGCAGCACAGAAGGAGCTTCCGTGGATCAATTCATGCTGATGGATAATTCCACCACCGATTCCTACAGTGAGGGACAGAAATCACTGAGGGTGCTTTACCTGAAACAGAAAACTGATATCACAACGCCTCATCTATTTAGCAGAGCTTTGGCATGTGAGGGTCTATATATATTTCTCTAGACAGATGAAGCCCACTAATCATAAAGCATTCTTTGGTAGCATTTTGGATGGAAATGTTTTTAGCAGATCGAGATGCCCTGTGACCCATCTGCTTGGGTCACTGATTTCAAACACAGCTGTGGGGACAGTGCAGCACAAGTGCATGCCCACCTTGTGGGTAGTAGACCCCCTGGTCCAGCACACACTGCCCATCTTTCTGCACCAAGGCTTTCTCCAGCACTGAAGCAAGAGCCTACTCAGCCATGCAGGCACAGCACCCAGGGGCAACCTGCAACCGAGGCAAGGCAGGAGCCAGCAGATCCACAGGACAATTCTGAATGCTGTTCTGCAGGCTTCTTAGGAGGTGCCGGTGGAGTTCAGCCCCCTTTGCCCCCACGTCAACTTCAATAATGTTAATATATCCTTAAAGGCTTTCTTCCTGCTCTGTTTCATTCTTCCCACTCTCCCTCCTGCTTCTTGGGGTCACCTCCAAAAAACCATACCTGAACCTAAATCCTTGTCTCAGGCTCTGCTCAGGAAAACCCAAGATAAGTCTTTCTAAACTGTATCACACACTACCTGCTTCCTGAAGCAGAAAATAGGAAATATGATTTTGCCTCTTTTGATGCTGCTATGTCTAAAAATCTGTGATTCAATAATTACAAATATCAGTGACTGTCTTTTGTTATGGTGTTTAGCAGTTACAAAGGAGTAAAGGGTATTGTGCCTGAGAAGGCTCTGCTTTTAAGGGTTGTCTTGCCATCTGTCACATCTTGGGCACTTATTCCTCAACCCCCTAGTCCTCTGATTTACAGCTTAGTCACTGCTCTGAGCCAGGAAGTGGTATCCAAGTTTGCTAAAACTGTGTCTGGAACTAAAAGAGGATGAACATGAGCTAAAGTACATGAGCTTAGGCCGGGTGTGGTGGCTCACCCCTGTAATCCCAGCACTTTGGGAGGCTGAGGCAGGTGGATCACCTGAGGTCAGGAGTTCAAGACCAGCCTGACCAACATGGTGAAACCTTGTCTCCACTAAAAATACAGAAATTAGCCGGGTGTGGTGGCACATGCCTGTAATCTCAGCTACTCGGGAGGATGAGACGGGAATCGCTTGAATCTGGGAGGCAGTGAGCCGAGATTGCGCCACTGCACTCCAGCCTGGGTGACAGAGCGAGACTCTCTCTCTCTCTCTCTCTCTCTCTATATAAATAAATAAATAAATAAA
>NW_016810682.1:909907-937831 GCF_001698545.2 Rhinopithecus bieti | reverse complement strand
GCTTGAATCTGGGAGGCAGTGAGCCGAGATTGCGCCACTGCACTCCAGCCTGGGTGACAGAGCGAGACTCTCTCTCTCTCTCTCTCTCTCTAAATAAATAAATAAATAAATAAATAAGTACATGAGCTTAAAGGGGAAGTGGTGTAATGTAGAATTTAAGCACATATAGGTTCTGAAGTTAGACATATCTGTATCAAAACTGGCTCAACAACTTACTAGCCGAGTCTGTTTCCTCATTTAAAAATCAAGTTATACACTTAAAATATATACAATTAAAAAAAAAAGTAGGCCGGGTGCGGTGGCTCAAGTCTGTAATCTCAGCACTTTGGGAGGCTGAGACTGGCGGATCACGAGGTCAGGAGATCGAGACCATCCTGGCTAACACGGTGAAACCCTGTCTCTGCCAAAAAACACAAAAAACTAGCCGGGCGAGGTGGCGGGCGCCTGTAGTCCCAGCTACTCAGGAGGCTGAGGCAGGAGAATGGCGTGAACCCGGGAGGCGGAGCTTGCAGTGAGCTGAGATCCGGCCACTGCACTCCAACCTGGGCGGCAGAGAGAGACTCCGTCTCAAAAAAAAAAAAAAGTAACAAATTGGGATGTCATAAAAAAATGACAGAGCAGGGAACTCCAAAAGTCCATTCTGCCACTAAAGCCAGGAAAAAACTGGTAAGTGTCAGAATCAACCTTTTTGGAACTCTGGAAACTAACCAGTTTGCAACAAACAGAAGAATGCTTAATTTAAAAAACAAAAACCAGGGCCAGGTGCATGTAATCCCAGCACTTTGGGAGTCATGCCTGTAATCCCAGCACTTTGGGAGGCCAAGGCAGGAGGATCCCTTGAGCCCAGCGGTTTAAGACCAGCCTGGGCAACATGGTGCGACCCTGTCTAAAAACAAAACAAAACCAGCTGAATCTTGCTAAGAGAACTTTCTGGTGTTTTAACCTACCCTGGTCCCATCACCCGCTCTCCAGCTTGGTGGTGACCTTGAACAACAGTCCACACTCCCAGTACTGGTGTACAGATACAGTACTGGATACCAGTACCTGATGGGGCAGGACAAACTTATTCTCAAAAAATTGTGGTTGTTTGTTTTGACCTGCCTGTCAGCTCCCTGGAGGACCACCTCAAAGGGCCTGCTTTCATCTCAACTAACTAGGAACTACCCAGTGCTGAGGGGGTTACATGAAGGGTGTTTATCAAAAACATTTCAAGGTAAAATATATAATAGTAGTCTCTGCTGCCTAGGGCAAAGGATAACAGCTGGGGCATCCAACACACTAACCAAAAAGACTGGGAGGAAAAGCTGGGAAATGAGAAGCTGTGGGAAATAAGAGCTTTGAATAGCTCTGACAAGTTCCTGGAATTTAGAAGGTCACATGCATGTCTAAGGCTGGGCACATGCTCAGAAAAGACATGAGAAGGCCACATGTGGCTCACCTTCAGGCTCTAGTCAAGCAGGAAGTGAAGGCTAAGGCAGAGTTGTAACCACCTGACCATGTTGAAGACATGCTCCAATATACATTCTAGCTCCTGAACCAACCTCCCGCTACCCCCTCTTACCTGTGCCTGTGATAAGTGTAACAAAGTTTTCCAGTCCCTTTCCTTGGCCAAATTTCCTTTCTGCCAGGGCAGCACAGTTGCCATCATTGTCTACCCACACGGGGAGATGCAAAGTGTCAGAAAGGGGGGTCCTAAGGTCCACAGAGTTCCACTCTTGGATCAGTTTGGTAGAATGCAGCACAATTCCTTCCCGAGGATTTACACGGCCACCTGTGGAAATGCCTGCGCTCCACCACGAACACAAGGAAAATAATGCTGATGAGCAATCTCAGGAAAGTGTGCTGACTTTCTTGGCTTAGAACACGGATTCATTCACCCCAGATCTCCTAAGACAAACATTACCAAGGACTGCAAGGAAATATTAGACAGTTGTGAATTAAAGCCATAGCGCCTTGAAGATTTCTAGAACCATCAGTGCTTCTCTCCTAATGCTTGTTGGTGTTCCAGGAAGTCCCCATGCTTGGGGCCCACAGACAGCACCTAGAGCCATCTGTGCACAGGGCAGACACTGACTTGATGCTCAGGCATGCATCACAACTTAGTAAATTTTGTACATTAAAATGAGCATTTCTTGGATTTATAATTACAGTCTTACCTACTCCCAAAATTCTGCAGTTCAGTTTTACAGCTTCTGCTGCAGCTTCCACACACATCTGTAGGATTAAATTAATCCTCTCTTCATAGGTTTTAGGATTGAACTGAGTATACTTCTTAACTATTTCACCCTAAAAGAGAAAACAAGTTCTGTCTCACTGGTCTTAGCTAAGCAGCATATTGTGAGTGTTGTGATCTTTTTCATGACAAATCAGATACTGCTATAGGATGACCCCGCAGTCTTAGATGACTGCTTGGGGAAGGAGCCACTGCCTGGCCTGGGCCAGCCCTGGGATAAGCTCAAGTAGTTCCTGTAATCTGTCCTAATATGGGGCTGTTGAAGCAATGAAGACTCCACAGCCAGCAAGATGGGCCCCTCTTTTTTCTTTTTTTGAGATGGCTTCTCGCTCTGTTGCCCAGGCTGGTGTGCAATGGCGCGATCTCAGCTCACTGCAACCTCCGCCTGCCAGGTTCAGGTGATTCTCCTTCCTCAGCTTCTCAAGTAGCTGGGATTACAGGCGCCTGCCACCACGCCCGGCTAATTTTTGTATTTTTAATAGAGATGGGGTTTCACCATGTTGCCCAGGCTGGTCTCAAACTCGCGACCTCAAGCAGTCCTACCGCCTTGGCCTCCCAAAGTGCTGGGATTACAGGCATGAGCCACTGCCCCCAGCTGGGCCCCTCTCTTAAGCTTAAGTTCAATGTTGGCTAATTTGAGCCTAGTTCATTAAAAGACCATATTTTACTCTTTCAGGTTGACAGAATTTTCTTGCTTACTGAGGTGACTGGGCACAGTGGCTCATGCCTGTAATCCCGGCACTTTGAGAGGCCAAGGCGGGAGAATTGCTTGAGCCCAGGAGTTTAAAACCAGTCTGGGAGATACTGTGAGACCTCGTCTCTACAAAAAAATTAGCCAGGCATGTTGGCATATGCCTATAGTCCCAACTACTTGGGAGGCTGAGCTGGGAGGATTTCTTGAGCCTGGGAAGTTGAGGCTGCAGTGAGCTGAGATCATGCCACTGCACTCCAGCCTGGGCAACAGAGTGAGACCCTTTCTCAAAAAAAAAAAAAAAGTACTGAGGCAACTAAGTAGCTGAGCTTTAATCATCTCCTGTAATTGAATTCAGTGATGGTCTGGATACTCTGTTTCCTTAGGGTAAATTTCCATCCTGGTTGGCAGAAATACCACATTGTTTAAATTACTGTATGGCCAGGTGTGGTGGCTCACGGCTGTAATCCCAGCACATTGAGAGGCCGTGGCAGGTAGATCACTTAGACCTCAGGAGTTCAAGACCAGCCTGGGCAGTAAGAGGAAACCCCATCTCTATAAAAAATACAAAAATTAGCCAGGCATGGTGGCTCACACCTGTAGTCCCAGTTACTTGGGAAGCTGAGGCTGGAGAATCACTTGAACCCAGGAAGCGGAGGTTGCAGTGAGCCAAGATTGCGCCACTGCATTCCAGTCTGGGCGACAGAGTGAAACCCTGTCTCAAAAAAATAAAATAAATTACTGTGCTTTTTGATATGTTTGAATACCAAACAGTGATAGTCCCTCCTGATTACTTGTCTTTATATATTTTCTTTGCACAACTGACTTTTGTACTTTTAATGATAAACTTCGAGAAATTCCACTGTGATTTACAATAATTTTACTAAATGTAAAAAAAAATACTATTGAAATGTTTTACTAGAATTATGTTGATCTTATAAATCCAATTTGGAAAACACTGCCATCTTATAAATAATCAGCACTTCCATCCAGGGCATTTTTTTCAAGGCTTTATGTCTTACAGTAAAGTTTTAGAATTTTCTTTATATAGATCACATCGTTTCTGGCTTCAGTTATTCTTAGGAGTTTTTGTTGTTGTTCTAATAAGATCTCTCTTTCCATTTATATTATTTTGTTATTAGTGGATTTTAATATATCAAATACAGGGTTAGAGCTGTCACTAGGATTGTCATTAAAAATAAATGTAGGCCAGGCACGGTCGCTCATACCTGTAATCCCAGCACTTTGGGAGGTCAAGGCTGGCGGATTCCTGAGCCCAGGAATTCAAGAGCAGCCTGAGCAACATGGTGAACCACTGTATCTACAAAAAACAGGCATGCTGGCATAAGCCTGTAGTCCCATCTACTCAGGAGGCTGAAGCATGAACATCGCTTCAGCCTGGGAGGCAGAGGTTGCAGTGAGCCGAGATTGCACCACTGCACTCCAACCTGGGCGACAGAGCAAGACTCTGTCTCAAAAAATAAAAATACATCTAGAGCCGGGCACAGTTAATGTGCACCGGCATGTGCCTGTAGTCCTAGCTATTATACTTGGGAGGCTGAGGCAGAGGATCATTTAAGCCCAGGACCTTCAGTTCAGTCTGGGAAACATAGGAAGACCTTGTCTCTAAAAAAAATTTTTTTTTTTTAATTAAGAGAATAAAAAATCTAGAGTAGTGCTTCTAAATCTTCACTGTGCATCAGAATCACCTGGACAGCTTTTAATGAAGAGTGACGCCTGGCCTTCATCCCCAGAGACTCTAATTTAACCAGTCTGGGGTGGGAGCCAAGCATTTTTTTGTCTGTTAATAATGTTTTTTGTTTTACCCTGTCAATAATCTCCATTTTTGCTATTCCTTCCTTTATTCCCTTCATAACTTCCACAATTATGTTTGATAATGCTGCAGAAAACATCTTTCTTTTCTTGATTTCAACAGGAATGCCTCTAGAATTTTACCATTGAAAAAGATGTTGGCCTTTCATATGGAATAAATCATCTTTCTGTTAAGAAACTTCTTCTATTAGTTTTTGTTTTTGTTTTTTGAGATGCAGTCTCACTCTGTTGCCCAGGCTGGAGTGCAGTGGTGCGATCTTGGCTCACTGCAATCTCCGCCTCCTGGGTTCAAGCGATTCTCCTGCCTCAGCCTCCCAAGTAGCTGGGATTACAGGTGGCTGCCACCATGTCTGGCTAATTTTTTTTTTTAACTTTTATTTTTAGTAGAAACGGGGTTTCACCATGTTGTCCAGGCTGGTCTCGAACTCCTGACCTTAAGTGATCCGCCTGCCTGGACTTCCCAAAGTGCTAGGATTACAGGTGCGAGCCACTGCATCCAGCCTTCTATTAGTTTTTAAAAGAGTATTTATGACGGAGGCCTCTTGGCTTTTCTTGAGAAAATTATGTTTTGTTTTGCTTTCCTTATTTGACCTAATGGTATTAATAAATTTCCTACAACTTTACATTTAAAATCTTTGCTATATCTCTTCGTCTCTGGATGCTTTATACACTTACACTATTTCAAACAAAGAGTTTTCTGGTAGGTTTATTCTAAGTCATTAGAGATCACTTTAACATGATCAGTTTGTTATTTTTATGAATGTTCTCTCACCTATCAACACTGAGTGATGGTTTGGTTGATAGATTGAAGGTATGCTGTATTCAATAAAGAGCAGAACTGTAAAAATGCAAAATGGAAAATCCACACAACTGATGACATCTAGAGAAGAGGCAGCTCCCTTCACCATTTGCTGATACCCCTCACCTGGGCAGTGATAGTGATCAGCATACTCCACACTCCAAGCTGTTACCAAGTATAGAATTTCAGATCTTCTGGGTGGCAAAAGCCTGATCTGATGCCTAAAGGGGTCTTCCTACTGTCAAGTCTACTGTCTTCGATTCCCAAAGAAGTTATTTCTTTGAAATGTTAATGATCAGTAAAATAGTGAGACAAACATCGTAAAGGATCCACAAGTCAATACTATGAGCAAATGATTGCAAGTTCTTGTGTATGTTTCTAGTCTTACCTTCCAACTATATATACTTAAAAAAAAATCAATCGCTTATATGGGATATAAAGTTAGGAGTTTAGGAGTAATTTTACCTTCATGCTGACTATTGCAACTCGGAGGTTTGTCCCGCCGAGATCAACGGCCAAGGCACTTAGAGTTTCAAGAATATGGTCAATATCTTGAGAGATATTCTCCTTCACAGGAGGAAAGCAGAATTTCTTTTGCAGTGGCTCTTGAAGATCGATAGATTTGAGAAACTTCAAAATCCTTGGAACAGCATTTCCATCCCCATATATCTTTGAACTGCAATATACAAAAAGTCAATTAAATTAAATGCTTCTGCCATACATAGTGGAATCTGAGACTTCAGGTAAAAATAATTCATGCTTCTTCCTAAAATGACATCTTCCTGCCATGCACAGTGGCTCACACATACAATCCCAGCACTTTGGGAGGCTGAGGCAGGAAGATTGCTTGAGCCCAAGAGTTTGAGACCAGCCTGCCAACATAGAGATGGCAATTCTGTCTCTACAAAAAAATACTTTACAAAATCATTTTAAAGAAATAAATAGGCTGGGTGCCGTGGCTCACGCCTGTAATCCCTACACTTTGGGAGGTCGAGGCAGGCGGATCACCTGAGGTCAGGAGTTCAAGATCAGCCTGGCCAATACGGTGAAACCCCATCTCCACTAAAAGCACAAAAATTAGCCAGGTGTGGTGGGTGCCTGTAATCCCAGCTACTCAGTAGGTTGAGGCAGGAGAACTGCTTGAACCTGGAAGGCAGAGGTTGCAGTGAGTCGAGATTGCGCCACTGCACTCCAGCCTGGGTGACAGAGCGAGACTCTGTCTAAAAAAAAAAAAAAAAACAACAAAAAAGAAAATAACATCTCCACAATATATACATACTTCAGAACATCATGTTGTACGCAATAAATATATACAATTTTATCTGTCAATTTAAAAACTGTAAATCATAATTATACAGGACTAAAATTTTTTTATATAATAATATCTAGATCTCTTCAGCAACATTGTAACTAAGTGCCTGTCTTTTTTTGCCTTTTTAGTTTTTACCTTTATATTTCTGAGAAAACAAAATTATTTTCAGAAAGAAACATTCAAATACAGGGAAATCCCATCGATTTGAAACAGAAAGGAGGGTGGTCAAAATTAATTAAAAAGCTGAACTAGACTTTTTAAAAAAATCAGTTACATTATTTTCTAATACTTACAGAAAGTCAAATAAGGTTAAATAAGTGTAGCAAAAGTGTTGTATTAATTAAGAGAAACAAATAAGGCTGGGCGCAGTGGCTCACGCCTGTAATCCCAGCACTTTGGGAGGCCGAGGCAGGCAGATCACCTGAGGTCAGGAGTTTGAGACCAGCCTGGCCAACATGGTGAAACCCCGTCTCTACTAAAAATACAAAATTAGCCGGGTGTGGTGGTGTGCGCCTGTAATGCCAGCTACTCAAGAGGCTGAGACAGGAGGATTGCTTGAACCCAGGAGACAGAGGTTACAGTGAGCTGAGATTGCACCACTGCACTCTAGCCTGGGCAACAGAGCAAGACTCCATCTNGTTGTATTAATTAAGAGAAACAAATAAGGCTGGGCGCAGTGGCTCACGCCTGTAATCCCAGCACTTTGGGAGGCCGAGGCAGGCAGATCACCTGAGGTCAGGAGTTTGAGACCAGCCTGGCCAACATGGTGAAACCCCGTCTCTACTAAAAATACAAAAATTAGCCGGGTGTGGTGGTGCGCGCCTGTAATGCCAGCTACTCAAGAGGCTGAGACAGGAGGATTGCTTGAACCCAGGAGACAGAGGTTACAGTGAGCTGAGATTGCACCACTGCACTCTAGCCTGGGCAACAGAGCAAGACTCCATCTCAAAAAAAAAAAAAAAAAAAGAAAGAAAATATATATTCTACATTGGAACCTTTGGTACAGTAATAACGGGTATGATATTAGCAATCTGTGTCCCCCCAGCAACTAGGGGCCTGTAGGCATAAGAAGGAAAGCTCTGTTAGGATGATTGAACAGTGATTAACAGTGATTGTAGCTCTAAAATGGTACTGAAGGTAGCTCCCCTTTTAATCACTCAACAAAAAATGTTTTATACTCACCAAGGGTACTGTTTACCAAACTGAAGGTGCAGTGCTTGCAATATTTTGTCTTGGGTGTCAGCATCCCGGACATGAAGAACATTCTCCCCTAGGTAAAATCCATTACAAGGATTTGGAAGTGGGAATATTCAAATAATAAAGAAATTATCAGTGTACTATGCTCATAATTAGACCTGAAATCCAGCTGTCTGAGTCTTCTTTTGTTAGGGAAAAATCAACTTTTCTACTTTATACCTTTTAAAGTACTCTTGGCAAGATTTCAGTACATCAAGGGCACTAGGGTCCTTCATTCCCAAAAAGAACAAATCAAGTTTTTGTTTATTAAAATAAATAAGGTGGACTAACCTGGCATCCACTTACCATTTGCCTAGTCATCTATGAGATCCACTCTCTTTCAACCTGCCCTGCCTTCCATCTACTCAGCCAGCGGTTCACTCAGCTGGTCAGGCAGTCACTTTCCCTCCAGACATTTCCTGACCAACATGAGGGAGTAAATCTAGTGAAAATGGCCATGCTGTTCAATGGGTTTGGCTAAGAAGAGAAGAGTGAAGGAGTAACAGCTGGAGAGAGGTGTGGGGTCAAGAAAGAAGTTGTTTCGTGTTGTTTGTTGCGAGATGCGAGAGGCTTAGGCATGTTTAAATGATGAGGAGGTTAAATAAAGAAAGATGAGAAAAGATGACTCATGGATAGGTCCCTGAGAAGGCAGTAGTAGGGACTGAAAACACAGAAGGATGGGCAGTGGATAGGCAGGAGAGACACCCACACCCACACCCATGCCCACACCCTGCTGTAAAGAAGGTAAGAAGGAAAGGATGGATGGGCATGTACATTTATATAAGTTTATTTAAGTGTAGTGGCAAAAAGTACAGAGACCATGTTGGCATATGATTCAATTATCCTTTCACTTTTTTTTTGTTTGTTTTTTTGAGACAGAGTCTTGCTCTGTTGCCCAGGCTGAAGTGCAGTGGCACAATCTCAGCTCACTGCAACCTCTACCTCCCGGGTTCAAGTGATTCTCCTGTCTCAGCCTCCTGAGTAGCTGGGATTGCAGGCATGTACCACCACGCTTGGCTAATTTTTGCATTTTTCGAGACAGTGTTTCACCATGTTAGCCAGGCCGGCTTGAACTCCTGACCTCAAGTGATCCACCTGCCTTGGCCTCCCAAAGTGCTAGGATTACAGGCATGAGCCACCGCACATGGCCCTCCTTTCACATCTTAAATGAACTCAGCAGTATCCACCACCCCTTCCTTAAAACATTTTATTTTACAGGCTTTATAGATAGCACACTCTTCTGGTTTCCCTGCAGCCTCACTGGTGTTCCTCTTTAGTCTTCCTTGCTGGCCCTTACCTCTTCACCAGAACTCTAAAGATTGAAGGGCTCCAGAAGTTGGTCCTGGGCTCCATTCTCTGCCCTTCTTTTTTTTTTTTTTTTTTTTTTTTTTGAGATGGAGTCTTGCTCTGTCACCCAGGCTGGAGTGCAGTAGCACGATCATAGCTCACTGTAACTTCAAACTCCTGGGCTCAAGTGATCCTCCCAACTCAGCCTCCTGAGTAGCTCGGACCACAGGCGCATGATACCAGGTCCGCCTAATTTTTAAATTTTTTTGTAGAGATAAAATATCACTATCTTTACCCAAGCTAGGGTCGAACTCCCAGCCTCAAGCAATCCTCCCACCTCGGCCTCCCAAAGCACTGGGATTATAGGTGTTGAGCCACCGCACCTGGCCTGGGTTTTAAATACTGTCTATGGCTGGTGCCATTATCCTCAATATCTTTTCTTCATACTAGAAACAGAATTTTTAGCCGGGCAGCTGATCCCCAGCCAAAGATTATATTCTGGCTGGTCCAAGTACAGTGGTGTTAACAACTAATTGATCACAACCAGTTCCTTCTCCCCCGGCACTGCTTCACTTGACTAGCCTAAAAAAAAGAAAGAAAGAAAGAAAAAAAAAAAACAGACTGGGCACAATGGCTCACATCCATAATTCCAGGACTTTGTGAGGCCAAGGTAGGAAGGATCACTTGAGACTGGGAGTTTGAGACAAGCCTGGGCAACAAAGCAAGACCCTGTCTCTACAAAACATTTTGTAAAAACATTAGCCAGGCATGGCTGGGGAGGCTAAAGTGAGAGGATAACTTGAGCCCAGGAATTCAAGGTTACGATGAGCTATGACTGTACCACTGTACTCCAGTCTGAGCAACAGAACAATATGATCTCAGACAAAAAAAAAAAAACTATATTCTTCAGCTTGCCTTGCAGCCAGATGTGGCCATGTGACTAAGTTCTGATAGATATGAGAATAAAGATTTGCAACTTTCAGGTCTTGCCTTTAAAGGGAAAGGCATCTTCTCTTTTCCTTCTTCCAAAGGCTAAAACAGAGACTTGCAAGCAATAGCTAGAGCAACCACTAAGAAAATAGATGGAGGCTAAGTCTGATTATTATGGAGCTGCCATCCACTGAGAAAGAAAGAACATCTAACTTATTTCAGCCACTATTATTTAGGGTCTCTGTTACAGCAGCCAAACTGACAACCAATTATATACATCATCTCTATACCAATGACTCTCAAATTTCTATCTCCAACTCTAACTCTTCCTGGAACTATCTAGCTGTTTACTAGCCATGTCTGCTTTGATATCTAATAGGCATCTTAAACTTCACATAGCTATAAGAAAACTCTTAATTCAATCCCTCCCCAAATCTGTTCCTCCCTCAGTGTCCCCATATCACTGCCCAATCAGAAATCTAGGCTGTAATGGAAAAGGGTGTATCATTAAAGGAAAAAGAACTGAACTAGAACCAAGGAGATTAGTTCTAGCTCTGCTCTTTCTCCAGTTCTTCGTAATTGCCACCTTTCTGTTACATTTAGATCTTCTTCCCTTCTCATTCCCAGTGTATCACTGCCCAATCAGAAATCTAGGCTTCCTTGTTGATTCCTTTCACCTCCACATCCAAGCATTGGCAAGTACTATAACAAAACCCATATCTAACTTTTTTCCATCTCTAATATTTCATCAAAGCCACTATCATCTCTCATCTGAGCAACTGAATCAGCCCCCTTACTGGTCTCCCTGCTTTTATTCTTGCCCCCCCTCAACATTCCATTCTCCATATTAGCAACCAGAGTAATCTTTCCAAAATGCAAGTCATGTCATGTCATTCCCTCCCATCACACTTAGAAAAAGTTCCAAATGATTTACCCTGGCTTACATGCATCTGCTTCCTTCTCTAACATAATCTGTATCACTCTGCCTCTTGCTCACTACTCTATAGCCACACTGGCGCTTCCATTTCTCAAATACACCAAGTTCACCTCCCGGCCCTCACACTGGCTGTTCCCACTGCCTCTCCCTGATCCTCACATAGCTGACTCCTTGTCATTCAGATTTCAGCTTAGGTGTCACCTCCTTAAAGAGGCCCTCCTTTAACCAGTCTAATGGAGTCCATCATATACCTTGTGTTACAGCAGGCACAGCATATAGAATTGCTGACATTTTTCTTATTTCTTTTGTGTTTGTCTATCATCTGTCTCCTCTCCCACTAGAATGTAAGTTGCATGAGAGCTCAGCCCTTCTTGGTCTAGTTTATTGCCAAATCCCAGTGCCTAGTACATTGTAGGTGCTTACTAAACATTTTCTAAGTGAATGAATTGAGGAATTTGAAAGAATTTCCATCTCATGGCTTCCATTTTCTCTATGAAGTGGGGAGTAAAGTAATATGCTGGGAATGAGAAGGGAAGATCTAAATGTAACAGAAAGGTGGCAGTTGTGAAGAATTGGAGAGAGAGCAGAGCTAGAACTAATCTCCTTGGTTCTAGTCCAGTTCTTTTTCCTTTAATGATACACACTTTTCCGTTAAATACCACTGCGTGTAAACAGGATTAGAACTTGAACTAATGTTAATAACAGGACCTAGCTCAGTTAGCAAATTCATTAATAATAATCCTACTTATACTTAAGGGGCACTTTACTTAGAACTACCATACTATAAAGTACTGACTGAAGGGATTCTGTATTAGGCCCAGAAAATAAAAGCCTAGCATTCATATATTCATGAAACATTCAACCATATTCTCTCTTAAACACAGCCATGAAAGATCATAATTAAGAACCACTTAATGCTAATTGATATTACAAAGACAATAAAATGTAAGTAGAATGGGCCGGGTGCAGTGGCTCACGCCTGTAATCCCAACACTTTGGGAGGCCGAGGTGGGTGGATCATGAGGTCAGGAGATCAAGACCATTCTGGCTAACATGGTGAAACCCCATCTCTACTAAAAATACAAAAAACATTAGCTGGGCATGGTGGCGGGTGCCTGTAGTCCCAGCTACTCGGGAGGCTGAGGCAGGAGAATATTGTCAACCTGGGAGGCGGAGCTTGCAGTGAGCTGAGATCGCGCCACTGCACTCCAGCCTGGGTGACAGAGCCAGACTCCATCTCAAAAAAAAAAAAAAAATGTAAGTAGAGATCTAAAATCTAAAATATTTGGTAATCACTGTGTGCTATTTATTGACTAAAGATTTTAGGCTTCAACTGGTTATTAACCTCATTCACTCGGTCACAAAATATATGCTCAGCACTGATCTATGCATACCTTATAATAACTCACGTGTATATAAAGCCTAGTCAGTTGAAGTATGAGCAAAGGTAAATACCTGTTTCTCTTCCAATCTGACGTGTTCCCAGGTTGATCACAGGTGTCCCAAAAGCTCCAACTTCTCGAACCCCACAGCTGCTGTTCCCAATCATACAACCAGCATGGGCAACCAACTGTATAAACTGGTCAAATGGGACGTGTTTAACTGCACGAAAATTGGGATGATGCTCAATGCCCTTCTTCCGCATCACTCGAACCATCTCTTTGCTCCCTATGAAAATGAAAAGAACCAATTGGTAAGTGGTTTGTGAGATAAACTATTTTCATTGGCAAGTGTAGCCCACATAAAGAAATCTCCCTACAAAAACCTCACATCAGTTATTAGGGAAATAGTAATTTTAACTACTGACTTTTTCATGAATGATGGGTATCTAAAATGTCCTCTGCTTCACTCATCTAGGAACTCAGAAAGCAGCAGTTGGGACTTTTCAAACAGAACAGGCAAAGCAAATAACTTTTATCAATGCCCTAGTAAAAACTTTTACCTTAAACAACAATTAAGAGGCTAAAGACAGGCCAACAGCCTGTATCTCTTAACCTCAAAGTTCCCAAACGGAACCCTCTCAGGCTCCCCACACCACGCTGATCTGAGAGCCTCTTCCCAGCTACACTCACCTTTACACTAACAAGAACTCAGTGGGATAGCACTCCCGTTTATGTGGACTACACTCCAAGAAAATACAAATAGATTCTGACACTGTGGCTTATATTTTAACTGCAGGACTTAATAGAAACTTAAAGATATATGAAGGGAAAGCAATATTTAATGTCCCTCTACTTGCCTCTCAACTGACCCTCTCCTAACTACCCCATACCTAGGAAGGAAAACTGCTAACCTGATTGGTTAGAAGGCAGAAGTCTGACCACACCATGCTCACCAGTGGGCAGGTGCCACTCATTTAACCAAAGCTGTGCATGCATGGTTCTCAATCTTTTTGACTTTCACTGTGTGGCAAGGTAGGTAAATGGACTCAGGGTCTAACTCTGGAGAAGGCCTGGCCACTTCTCTCTGTATACAGTCTTGCCAGCCTGTCATCTGTAATTATTGTACAGGTTGAGCATCCCTTATTCGACATGGTTGGGACCAGAAATATTTTGGGTTTCAAGTTTTTTTGGATTTTGAAATATTTGTTATTCTGTAATATTTACCAGATCAGCATCCCTAATCTGAAAATCCAAAATCCAATTGCTCCAATTGCTTCCTTTGAGCGTCATGTTGGTGCTCAAAAAGTTTGAGATTTTGGAGCATTTCAGATTTCAGATTTTTGGCTTAGGGATACTCAAACTCCTAGTACATGGCACACCAGAAGGCACCACTACTATTCCAAGATTCAGGTTTCAATTCACTTGAAAGCTCCTCTTTGGCTTCAGGCCTCAATAATCCATTTTCCAGAGGGAGTCCGTACTGGGGAACTGGGCACTAAGCCAGATAATGATAAAATGATGCCTTGATTCTTATTTTCCTGTTGTTCCCTGGGTATGTCGTATCAAAAACCCCATGGAGGGTAGAGGCAAGTGGCAGGCATGACTTAGATATACCTGGGACCCTTTACTTTCATAGAAAAACCCTCTAATTCTAAAGTATGTAGTCAGGAAAGTGCATTATAAACAGAATATATCATTGACAATGAATGTTGAACCAGAGAGACACATAGTTATATTACAAATATTTACACAAAATTTAAAGGATCAGAAAAGAAAAAATATTAATGTTTTTGAAATATTGATACATTACCTGGAAAAAATCTGGGTTGGGTATTCTTAAATTTTTTTCAACTAATATCCTACTTTGTTCTCCCTAACACAAAAGATTATTCAAGGGAATACTAAGACAGAGGTTCTTTCAGAGTAAGTTGGTATATCTTGACGTTGCAGAGAAAGGGTTCTGCCTCCTTTACCAAAAAAAGCCTAAGAACTCAGCAATGAGTGGTGTCAGCTAACGATAATCAGTATTTGGAAATTCTTCAGTATTAGGCTCTGTTCTGGCATTTCTTATATCTCACACCCCCATTTACTCGCCTAAGGTCTCAGCAGTAACAAAATCTATGGTACCATCCACCAGTAAGCAAGTGATCAACCAGGGCAGGCTTGAGGATGAACTGGTTGGGACTGGCTGGGGACTCCAGATTGAAACTACTTCAGCTCAAGATTACTTTAAGGTATAGCTAACATAAATAAGAAAGAAAGCAAGAAAAAATATTGGTGGCTATTTTACTGTGGACAGTGGAATTACTACTTTTCTAGAGCTTCTCTTTCACATCAACTTTTTTTTTTGAGGAGTCTCACTCTGTGATTGAGACTAGAGTGCAGTGGCGTAATCTCAGCTCACTGCAACCTCCACCTTCCAGGTTCAAGTGATTCTCCTTTCTCAGCCTCCTGAATAGCTGGGACTACAGGTGCCCACCACTGTGCCTGGCTAATTATTGTATTTTTAGTAGAGACAGGGTTTCACTATCTTGGCCAGGCTGGTCTCGAACTCCTGACCTCAAGTGTTCTGCCTGCCTCGGCCTCCCAAAGTGCTGGGATTACAGGCATGAGCCACCGTGCCCGGCCATCTTTCACTTCAACTTCTAAGATTTATGTCTCTTGGCTACTGCAGTTTCTTAACTGGTGGAAACTAGAGGGAAAATGTTAGTACTAAACATGAGACTAAAGTAGACAGTAGACAGACTATTTTTATTATTAAGTTTCTACTGGACTTGGCAAAAACATTACAAACTTTTTGAGTTATAGCAAAATTGGTAATCCTTTGAAAATGGGAATGCGTTTCAGAATAGAGTGCCCTTCAGTGATAAGATGAGCAAGATAGGAAGGCAGTTAAAAGAAGAAGTAATAGAAACATAAAATTGGAAAAAGTAGATGGCATAATTTCATTTTCAAGTTCAATTACCTGCATCAATATTTGGAAACAGAACTAGGGTCCGCTTGTTAAATGAGATAAGTGCATCCAATGTTAATTCAAACATTTTTATGGAATGCTTAATGTCAGTGGTCACAGGGTGCTGTAGTGCAACAATGTAATCTTTAGATTTTACATCATCACCTGTTTAAAGAAAATCAAACCACATTGCTTCATTAGTTAAGAATCTTAAAAGAGAAAGAAGCAAATTCTGAAAGCAAGATTCTAAGTCTGCGCTTTTACAAATTCTAAGATAGAAACAGGTTTGTCAAATTGTGAGCAGGGCATGCAAATTAGAGTCAAATGATAAGAACTTACAGCAACAAATCCAAGGATTCAGCAAACTTAACATTTTACAAAGACATGCTGCCACAAACATAACTTTAAATAGCAGGCACTAGAAATTCACTGTTTTAAAATCCAAACTATTCCAAAGCACTGGAAAAATGTGACTCTTCCCAATGTCTAACTAATGTTTTTAGTGAGTATTCAGCAATATCAATGAATAATGTTACAGATCATGGCATTTTGAGGCTGAACGAACATTAAACATATTTCCTAGAATGCACAGGAGCTTCGCTATGCCATCACCTACCAGATTCAAGTGGCAAGTGTTTCTAACTCTGTTAAAGGACTAGGAGAGTTTCGCTCATCCCTAGGCTGGGATCCCAAGGACAGTTCCTCAGCAAAAATTTAAAATGTAAAAAGTTTAGATTGACAGTGCTATGTCAAACAATGCAAGATATTTATCAATAGGGCCTATATTATCCCATAAAACTGAAAGTGAGCTCCACTCACTTTTTTTAAAATTATTTTTTCCATAAGTTATTGGGGTACAGGTGGTAATTGGTTACATGAGTAAGTTCTTTGGTAGTGATTTGTGAGATTTTGGTGCACCCATCACCTGAGCAGTATACACTGCACCATTATTTGTAGTCTTCTATCCCTCGCCCCCTCCCACTCTTCCCTCCAAGTCCCCAAAGTCCACTGTATCATTCTTAGGCCTTTGTGTCCTCATAGCCTAGCTTCCACATATCAGTGAGAACATACAATGTTTGGTTTTCCATTCCTGAGTTACTTCACTTAGAATAATAGTCTCCAGTCTCATCCAGGTCACTGCAAATGCTGTTAATTCATTCCTTTTTTATGGCTGCATAGTATTCCATCATATATATATATATACCACAGTTTCTTTATCCACTCATTGATTAACGGGCATTTGGGTTGGTTCCATGACTTTGCAGTTTTGAATTGTGCTGCTATAAACATGCATGTGCAAGTATGTTTTTCAAATAATGACTTCTTTTCCTCTGTGTAGATACCCAGTAGTGGGGTTGCTGGATCAAATGGTAGTTCTACTTTTAGTTCTTTAAGGAATCTCCACACTGTTTTCCATAGTGGCTGTACTAGTTTACATTTCCACCAGCAGTATAAAAGTGTTCCCTGTTCACCACATCCACACCAGCATCTACTGTTTTTTTATTTTTTGATTATAGCCATTCTTGCAGGAGTAAGGTGGTATCACATTATGGTTTTGATTTGCATTTCCCTGATCATTAGTGATGTTCAGCATTTTTTCATATGTTTGTTGGCCATTTCTATATCTTCTTTTGAGAATTGTCTATTCATGTCCTTAGCCCACTTTTTGATGGGATTGTTTTTTTCTTACTGATTTGAGTTCATTGTAGATTCTGGATATTAGTCTTTTGTCAGATGTCTAGATTGTGAAGATTTTCTCCCACTCTGTGGTTCTCTGTTTATTCTGCTGTTCCTTTTGCCGTGCAAAAGCTCTTTAGTTTAATTAGGTCCCAGCTATTTATCTTTGTTTTTATCATATTTGCTTTTGGGTTCTTGGTCATGAAATCCTTGCCTAAGCCAACGTCTAGAAGGGTTTTTCCCATGTAATCTTCTAGAATTTTTATAGTTTCAGGTATTAGATTTAAGTCCTTAATCCATCTTGAGTTGCTTTTTGTATAAGGTGAGAGATGAGGATCCAGTTTCATTCTTCTACATGTGGCTAGCAAATTATCCCAGCACCATTTGTTGAAAAAGGTGTCCTTTCCCCACTTTATATTTTTGTTTGATTTGTCAAAGATGAGTTGGCTGTAAGTATTCGGGTTTATTTCTGGGTTCTCTATTCTGTTCCATGGGTCTATATGCCTATTTTTCTACCAGTAACATGCTGTTTTGGTGACTATGGCCTTATAGTATAGTTTGAAATCAGGTAGTGTGATGCCTCCAGATTTGTTCTTTTTGCTTAGTCTTGCTTTGGCTATAAGGGTTCTTTTTTGGTTCCATGTGAATTTTAGAATTATTTTTTCTAATTCTGTGAAGAATAATGGTGGTATTTTGATGGGGATTGCATTGACTCTGTAGATTGCTTTTGGCAGTATGGTCATTCTTGCAATATCAACTCTACCCATCCATGAGCATGGGATGTGTTTCCATTTGTTCATGTTGTCTATGATTTCTTTCTTCTCTTCTCTTTTTTGAGATGTTGTCTCACTCGTGTTGCCCAAGCTGGAGTGCAATGGTATGATCTCAGCTCACTGCAACCTCCACCTTCCAGGTTCAAGTGATTCTCCTGCCTCAGCCTCCCAAGTAGCTAGGACTACAGGTATACACCACCACACCCAGCTAATTTTTGTATTTTTAGTAGAGTCGGGGTTTCACCGTGTTGGCCAGGCTGGTCTCAAACTCGTGACCTCAAATGATCCGCCCGCCTCAGCCTCCCAAAGTGCTGGGATTACAGGCTGCACCCAGCCTATGATTTCTTTCAGCAGTGTTTTGTAATATTCCTTGTAGAGGTCTTTTGACTCCTTGGTTAGGTATATTCCTAAGCATTTTATTTTATTTCATTTTGCAGCTATTGTAATAGGGGTTGAATTCTTGGTTTGATTCTCTGCTTGGTCGCTGCTGGTGTATAGAAGAGCTACTGATTTGTGTACATTAATCTTGTATCCAGAAACTTTGCTGAATTCTTTTATAAGTTCTAGGAGCTTTCTGGAGGTGTCCTTAGGGTTTTCAAGGTAAACAATCATATTGTCAGCAAAGAGTGACAGTTTGACTTCCTCTTTACTGATCTGGATGCCCTTTCCTTCTCTTGTCTGATTGCTCTGGCTAAGACTTCCAGTACTATGTTGAAGAGGAGTGGTGAGAGTGGGCATCCTTGTCTCATTCCAATTATCAGAGGGAATACTTTCAACTTTTCCCCATTCAGTATTATGTTGGCTGTGGGTTTTATTACATTAAGGTATGTCCCTTGTATGCCAATTTTGCTGAGAGTTTTAATCATAAAGGGATGCTGGATTTTCTCGAATGCTTTTTCTGCATCTGTTGAAATGATCATGTGATTTTTAATTCTGTTTATGTGATGCATCACATTTACTGACTTGTATACATTAAACCATCCCTGCATCCCTGGTATGAAACCCACTTGATCATGATGGACTATCTTTTTGATACGTTGTTGGATTCGGTTAGCTAGCATTTTGTTAAGGACTTTAGCATCTATGTGCATCAAGGATATCAGCCTGTAGTTGTTTTTGTTATGTCCTTTCCTGGTTTTGGTATTAGGGTAATGGGGCTTCACAGGATAAATTAGGGAGGGTTCCTTCTTCCTTTATCTTGTGGAGTAGTGTCAAAAAGATTGGTACCATTTCTTTTTTGAATGTCTGGTAGAATTCTGCTGTGAATGCATCTGGTCATGGAATTTTTTTTGTTGGTAATTTTTAAATTACCATTTCCATCTTGCTACTTGTTACTAATCTGTTCAGGGTATCTAATTCTTCCTGATTTAAGCTAGTAGGGTTGTATTTTTCCAGGAATTTGTTCACCTCTTCTAGGTTTTCTAGTTCATGTGCATAAAGGTGTTCACAATAGCCCTGAATGATCTTTTGTATTTCAGTGGTGTCAGTTGTAGTATCTCCTGTTTCATTTCTTAGTGAGGTTATTTGGATTTTCTCCCTTCTTTTCTTGGTTAACCTTGCCAATGGTCTAACAGTTTTATTTATCTTTTCAAAGAACCAGCTTTTTGTTTCATTTACTTTCTTTTTGTTTGTTTTTTGAGACAGAGTCTCAGTCTGTCGCCCAGGCTGGAGTGCAGTGGCATGATCTCGGCTCACTACAGCCTCTGCCTCCTGGGTTCAAGCAATTCTCCTGCCTCAGCCTCCTGAGTAGCTGGGACTACAGGCCTGTGCCACCATGGCCAGCTAATTTTTGTATTTTTTAGTAGAGATGAGGTTTCACCATGTTGGCCAGGATGGTCTTGATCTCCTGACCTCGTGATCTGCCTGCCTCAGCCTCCCAAAGTGCTGGGATTACAGGCGCAAGCCACTGTACCCAGCAGCAGTTTCTTTATGAAAGAAGGATGGCAAAGTGGCAAAAACTAGAAGTCTTTTTAGACCAGGGAAAAGTAAAACACAAGACAATAAGCCAGAGCAACTCATCCCTGGCAATAATACATTTCATACAAAGTTTGCACCTGCTTTTCCACCTGCACTTCTGATATTATTACCGGTCTGTCTTTGTATCTATCCATCATTTAGTAGCCTCAGCCCTTTCATACATCCTCTCCATAAAGGCATTTTGTTTTCTGTTGTAAAGTCCTATATTTACTGTGATATACCTTTCATTGTTAGGAATTTAACATGCTTTTTTAACTTTGCTAATTTTAAAATTAAGATTGTAATACATGAACATTCTGGTTACAAAGCTGCAATGTTATATACTGTCTACCCAACCCTATCTTCTTATAAGCAGAGTGATAACATGAGAAGTTCCACATCAAGGCCGGGTGCAGTGGCTCATGCCTGTAATCCCAGCAGTTTGGAGGGCCGAAGAGGGTGGATCACCTGAGGTCAGGAGTTCGAGACCAGCCTAGCCAACATTGTTAAGCCCCATCTCTACTAAAAATACAAAAATTAGCCGGGCATGGTGGTATGCACCTGTAGTCCCCGCTACTCAGGAGGCTGAGGCAAGAGTATTGCTTGAACCCGGGAGGCAGAGGTTGCAGTGAGCCGAGACTGTGCTAATGCACTCCAGCCGAGGTGACAGAGCTCCAGCCTTGGCAACAGAGCAAAACTCTGTCTCAAAAAAAAAAAAAGTTGCATATCAAGAAGCAGGCACAGATTTTATACAGAATGTATTACTGCCCAGTGGTAGATGGCTCTGCCTCATTGTCTTGAGTTTTCTTTTTCACTGGTTTAAAGATTTAAACAAACAAACAAACAAAAATGCAGTTTTAGCTATTCTGTTGTCCTTCTTTTCATAAAGAACTGCTTACATTGTCCCAAATAGGACCTTAAGCCCTACAAGTACAATTCAATTTTGCTACATTCTGTTCTCTAATGGTTATTTGCTGGTTTTTGTTTTGTTTTGAGATGGAGTCTCACTCTGTTGCCAGATTGGAGTGCAGTGGCGTGATCTCAGCTCACTGCAACCTCCGCCTCCCAGGTTCATGTGATTCTTCTACCTCAGCCTCCCGAGTACCTGGGACTACAGGCGTGTGCCATCAGGCTCAGCTAATTTTTGTATTTTTAGTAGAGATGGGGTTTTACCATGTTGGCCAGGATGGTCTCAATCTCTTGACCTCATGATCCACCCGCCTCGGCTCCCAGAGTGCTGGGATTACAGGCGTGAGCCACCGCGTCTGCCCTGGGTTTTATGCTTTTTTTTTTTTTTTTTTTTTGAGACGGAGTCTCGCTTCTTCACCCAGGCTGGAGTGCAGTGGTGCAATCTTGGCTCACTGCAACCTCCCTGGGGTCAAGCAATCCTCCTGCCTCAGCCTCCCGAATAACTGGGAGTACAAGCACGTGCCAGCACGCCTGGCTAATTTTTGTATTTTTAGTAGAAATGGGGTTTCACCATGTTGGCCAGGCTGGTCTCCAACTCCTGACCTCAAGTGATCCACCTGCCTGGGCCTCCCAAAGTGCTGAGATCACAGGCGTGAGCCACTGCACCCGGCCAAAACTAGTGTTTTGTTTTTTTTGAGACAGGGTCTTATTCTGTCACCGAGGCTGGAGTGCAGTGGCACAATCATGGCTGTCTGCAGTCTTGACCTCCCAGACTCAAGCAATCCTCCCACCTCAGCCTCCAGAGTAGCTGGGACTACAGGCACACACCATCATACCCGGCTGATTTTTGTATTTTTTGTAGAGACAGAGTTTCACCACATTGCCCAGGCTGTTCTCAAACTCCTAGGCTCAAGTGATCTGCCCACTTTGGCCTCTCAAAGTACTGGGATTATAGGCATGTGCTACCACATCTGGCACATTATTATTTTCTATTCATTATAAGTTTTTCAGTAATACAAGTTTTCCAGAATACATATGGAACTAATGGTATAATTAGAACAGAATCCAAGAGTGTTTCATTGGAAACATACAAAAAGGACTGAAGAGACAGAAGGTTGTTCTACCAGCATTATCTAGACGATCCCTTGATAACTACAAATCTGTCCAAGGATAAGAAATATTTAGAATGGGCCAGGTGCGGTGGCTTATGCCTATAAACCCAGCAGTTTGGGAGGCCGAGGCAGAAGGATTGCTTGAGCCCAGGAATTCATGACCAGCCTGGGCAAAATAGTGAGACCCCATCTCTACAAAAAAATTTTAAAAATTAGCTGGGCATGGTGGCACATGCCTGTAGTCCCAGCTACTCAGGAGGCTGAGATGGTAGGATCACTTGAGCCCAGGAGAACAAGACTGCACCACTGCACTCCAGACTGAACAACAGAAATATGTAGAATGGTTTATGTTATATAGCAGGAAAGCCCAATTCATTTACTGATGTAATGTAATCTAGATTAAAAATATGCAAAATCTCTTTGCTTATTCAATTTTCTTTTTCTTTCTGTTTGTTAAATTGTTTTTTGTTTTGTTTTGTTTTGTTTGAGACAGGGTCTAGAGTGCAGCAATGTAATCACAGGTCACTGTAGCCGCAACTGCTCAGGCTCAAGTGATCCTCCCATCCCAGCCTCCCAAGTAACTAGGACTACATGCATGCACCACCAAACCCAGCTAATTTTCTTATTTTTTGTAGAGACAGGGTCTTACTATGTTGTCCAGGCTGGCCTTGTAACTCCTAGGCTCAAGCAATACTCCCACCTCAGCCTCCCAAAGTGCTGGGATGACAAGGTGAGCCACCATACCTGACCCAACCAAATCAATTTTCTGCTCATTAATTTTATAATTCAATAGATCTGCCTCTTAGAAATGAAAGGTCCTAAATAGATTATTAGTCCTAATTTGTCCCCTAGGTAGTACTCTTACTATAAATTAACCAACCGACATTCTGTTTGTAAACTTGTTTTTGTTTTTTTTTTTACCTCTGATTAGCAAAAGATAATTTCTAGGAAGCTAGAGCACTGAACATTAAAAATGTTGGAACATAAGGCTTATTTACAAAGATATACTCTAATGCTACAACTATGATTTTTGCTTTTTGATAATAATCATCATAATCCCTTACATTAACAAGTACTTATGACTTACTGCTTCCAACATTCATAATCTGAGTATTCCAACAATCCTATAAGAAAAGCATTAAAAATAAAATGACCATTTTGCCAATGTAGTAAAAAAATTCAGAAAATCAGGCCAGGTGTGGTGGCTCACGCTTGTAATCCCAGCACTTTGGGAGGCTGTGGTAGGCGGATCACCTGAGGTCAGGAGTTCGAGACCAGCCTGGCCAACATGGCAAAACCCCATCTCTACTAAAAATATGAAATTACCCAGGCATGGTAGCATGTGTCAATAATCCCAGCCACTCAGGAGGTTGAAGCAAGAGAATCACTTGAACCTGGGAAGTGGAGGTTGCAGTGAGCCGAGATTGTGCCACTGCACTCCAGCCTGGACAACAGAGCAAGATTCTGTCTCAAAAAAAAAAAAAGAAATCAGAAAATCAAACATAAAAACACCCATAATCCCATACCAGAAATAAATATAATAAATGACTTGGTGTACATACTTCCTAACCATTCCATTATTACAATTTTTATTAAAATGGCGTATTATAGCTGGGCACAGTGGCTCACACCTGTAATCCCAGCACTTTGGGAGGCCAAGGTGGGCAGATACTTGAGGTCAGGAGTTTGAAACCAGCCTGGTCAACGTGGTGAAATTAAAATACAAAACACGGCCGGGCGCGGTGGCTCCAAGCCTGTAACCCAGCACTTGGGAGGCCGAACGGGCGGATCACGAGTCAGGAGATCCAGACATCCCTGCTAAACACGGGAAACCCGTCTCTACCTAAAAATACAAAAAACTAGCTGGGCGAGGTGGCGGGCGCCTGTAGTCCCAGCTACTCGAGAGGCTGAGGCAGGAGAATTGGCGTGAACCCGGAGGCAGAGCTTGCAGTGACGAGATCCGCCACCGCACTCCAGCCTGGGTGACAGAGCAAGAACTCCGCTTCAAAAAATAAAAATAAATATAAAATAAAATAAAATAAAATAAAATACAAAACAAAAATTAGCCAGTCGTGGTGGTGCACGCTTGTAATCCCAGCTACTTGGGAGGCTGAGGCAGGAGCATCACTTGAACCTGGGAGGCAGAGGATAGAGTGAGCCGAGATCATGCCACTGCACTCCAGCCTGGACAACAGAGCAAGACTCTATCTCAAAAAATTAAATAAATAAAATGAAATGGCATATTATACTTATAATTTTATAGCTCCCCCCCTTTACATATTAGGATCGTTCTTATAACTAATATATTTAATGGATTAAAGCATTCCATTCTATATATATAGCAGAGATTTCTAAAAATAAATCCACTAAGCCTATTTTACAGAAAGGTGAACCTTAGAGAGATAAAGTCATACCATAGGGCAAGGTCTATGAACTAAAACCTTGGCCTTCTCATTGCTAACAGAGTATTCTATCCATAATAGTTTCCAAAAGGATTGAAATAGACGGAACATTTTCTGACAAAAACAGCCATTAGACTGCCTAAAGTCTGAGATACGCACCTAGCCACATGCGAATGATGCTCATGTAGTCTTTGTTCTTGGCTGAGAGAAGTTTGTCATAAGAAGGACAGCCTGCCAAAAGGATGCGATCATGGTCCTCACACATGGATATCAGGTGCTGCTCTGCACTGCGGGTGCAGCACACATGATAATGAGCCAGTTTTGTTATGGCATGTCTAATAGAGTCATCAATGGTCCCACTGACTTCCCCACCTTCAATGTGAAGGATTCGGATGTTCATCAAGGCAGCAGATGTGGCCAGAGCCAGGGCATCAAACCTGTCTCCATGAACAATCATGATATCAGGCTTCAGGCGATTAAGGACATCTGGCAGCTTCACTAGGGCCAGGCCTACTGACTCCACCATGGCTGCCTCATCTTCTCCCCTCACAATTGTGTGTAGCCTGGTGTTAATGTCAAAGTCATCTTGTTCAATCATTCTATATGTATTTCTAAAACCGGGAAGAAATAAAGATTTAAGAACATGTTCTTAAACACAGAGCCATAACATACAAGAAAAGCAATCTAACACCAACCCTGAAGTGAGAAACATTAAAATAAATAAATTTAAGTATAACTTACAAACATAAAAAGCATAGACCATAAATGTAAACAGCCTGATTAAGATTCTTTTTTTTTTTTTTTTTTTTTTTTTTTTGAGATGGAGTCTTGCTCTGTCGCTCAGGCTGGAGTGCAGTGGCATGACCTTGGCTTACTGCAACCTCTGCCTCCCGGGTTCAAACGATTCTCCTGCCTCAGCCTCCTGAGTAGCTGGGACTACAGGCATGTACCACCACACCCAGCTAATTTTTCTATTTTTAGTAGAGATGGGGTTTTGGCATGTTGGCCAGGCTGGTCTTGAACTCCTGACCTCAGGTGATCTACCCACCTTGGCCTACCAAAGTGCTGGGATTACAGGCTTAGGCCACTGCACCCGGCCAGAGAATTTTTTTATTAGGAAGAAAGAGACTAAACTTTTAACAGTGGTCAGCACTTTTTATATACACTTAGGGGAAAATGTTCTTTACCCATTTTTTTAATTTTTTTGAGACACAGTCTCGCTCTGTCACCCAGGCTGGGGTGCAGTGGTGCGATCTCGGCTCACTGCAACCTCCACCTCCCAGGTTCAAGCAATTCTCCTGCCTCAGCCTCCTGAGTAGCTGGGACTACAGGCGTGTGCCATCACACCCAGCTAATTTTTATATATTTAGTAGAGACAGGGTTTCACGATGATGGCCAGGATGGTCTCAATCTCTTGACCTCGTGATCCGCCCACCTCCACCTCCCAAAGTGCTGGGATTACAGGTGTGAGCCATCACGCCCAGCCAGCCCTTTTTTCTTTAAGAAAACATTTCACGGTGAAAAGTCTCTCACTTTTGTCTCCCAATCATCCAATTCTTCTCCCCGGAAGCAGCCAATTTCTTGTGTTAGAATGTACTTTAAACATGCATTTTCATTCGCTACTAGTCAAATTTCCTATTTAACGGTCTCATCAGATAAATACTATTTTTCCACCCTTGGTAAACTGTGGTAGGCAGATAAAAAACCTACTATCATTTCCCTGAGAGCCTCTCTTCCACTAGTCTTCCTGTCAAAGCTTTCTCCCAGCAATAAAAGAACCCACTCAGACTTTCATCTCAGGTTCTAGCTAAAATTTCTATTCTACCGAGAGGATGCTCCTAAATAGCCAGAATTCATTTTGTATTAAAAAAAAAATCTATGGATCCCTGAGCTATCCATTAAGTTTCCTCTCTTTAAGTATTTCCTAATAGTAAATTCCCACCTTGTTTTTAAAGAATAGTCTGAAAAGGACAATTTTATTTTAATGCAAGGTCCTTTCAGATATAGTACTGTATTTGTGACCCTCTTTGGAGACTACATTAATGTATTCATGCCACAAGGGTGCACTAAATGCCTTTTTATTACATACATCAAGATGTATGCAATAAACCTTGTTCTCTCAAAGATTGTCCAACCTTTGTTTTTTTGTTGTTGTTATTGTTTTTTTCTTTTTTTTGAGACGGAGTCTCACTCTTGTTGCCCAGGCTGGAGGGCAGTGGTGTGATCTCGGCTCACTGCAACCTCCGCCTCCCGGGTTCAAGCGATTCTCCTGCCTCAGCCTCCCGAGTAGCTAGGACTAGAGGCATGTGCCACCACAACTGGCTAATTTGTTTTTTGTATTTTTAGTCGAGATGGGGTTTCACCATGTTGGCCAGGCTGGTCTCGAACTCCTGACCTCAAGTGATCCACCCACCTCAGCATCCCAGAGTGATGGGATTACAGGTGTGCGCCACTGCACCAGGCCCAACTTTCACTTTTTAAATGTAGCCTGTGATTAATAACAAACCTAATGTCACCAAAATAAATGCCAATGGTCACAGTAATGTAACTCTCTACTTTACCTTGCAGTTTAGATTTTTAAAATCTTGTTCCATATCTACTACTTTATATGCTGTTGGCCTATAAACCAGTTTTAAAGACTTGCCATTAGAGCTCACAAAACAGATTACATGGAATCACATTGTTATATGCATACAATATGTATTTATAAGTGGCATTTCTTTGAATGTAACAACTAGTAACAAACAGTAATATTTTTATAGCTACCATTTATCAATCATCTATTAAGCAGCATCATTGTGATGGATGCTCTATATCATGATCTCCATTCCTCACAATAATTTACAATATAAGTTTTTACTACATTTTATAATGAGGAAACTGAGGCTCAGAGATGCTAAGTGACTTCTCTAAGGCCACATAAAAACTAAGCAGCAGAACTGGAATTTGAAGCTGGGCCTATATGGCTTGGCTAACAAAACTCAAGCTCCTTCTAGCACATTGTTGCAATGAAGAATAAGAAAATGCTTTCATCTTACCCATAGTCATCTATCAGGTGAGAGCCAAGTACCACAACATCAAGTTCAAAGAACTCAGGTTCAGTTTTAATGCCAAACATGATCGGGGCAAGTTTAGAATAATCTGCACGGTTACAAGTAGCAACACAAACCCGCAGCTTTCGGTTATTTCCATTCTTCTCCATGATTTGCTTGTTTCGTTTTGAGAGGTTCTTAAAATAGAGTTCCTGAAATTGCCAAAATAAAAACTTTATAATCAGAATAACTCCTAGATATAACTAAACTTTAAACTTCTCTAAATCAGAAATAGAAATTTTCAGTCTCAAGTCCTTAACCACTATTTAATATAGTGATTCTTAATCTTTTTATACACCTCCACTTCTATGTGACTCTCCCATTGGTATATCCAGAGTTAAGAAACTCCAAGACTGGGTATGATGGCTCACATCTGTAATCCCAGCACTTTGGGAGGCTGAGGCGGGNGG
>NW_016810682.1:882863-907476 GCF_001698545.2 Rhinopithecus bieti | reverse complement strand
GCGCCCGGCCTTTTGTTTTGTTTTTTTGAGACGGAGTCTCGCTCTGTCGCCCAGGCTGGAGTGCAGTGGCACAATCTCTGCCCACTGCAAGCTCCGCCTCCCAGGTTCACGCCATTCTCCTGCCTCAGCCTCCCGAGTAGCTGGGACTACAGGCGCCCGCCACCACGCCCGGCTAGTTTTTTGTATTTTTAGTAGAGACGGTTTCATTGTATTAGCCAGTATGGTCTCGATCTCCTAACCTCATGATCCGTCCGCCTTGGCCTCCCAAAGTGCTGGGATTACAGGCGTGAGCCACTGCGGCCACCATGCCTGGCCTTTTTTTTTTTTTTTTTTTGATAAGGTGTCTCCTTCTGCCACTCAGGCTGGAGTGCAGTGGCTCGATCTCAGCTCACTACGACCTCCGCCTCCTGGGTTCAAGCAATTCTCCTGCCTCAGCCTCCTGAGTAGCTGGGATTACAGGCATGCGCCACCACGCTGGGCTAATTTTTTGTATTTTTAGTAGACATGGGGTTTCACCATGTTAGCCAGACTGGTCTCAAACTCCTAATCTCATGATCCACCTGCCTTGGCCTCCCAAAGTGCTAGGATTACAGGCATGAGCCACCACACCCAGCCACACTATCTAATCTTTAAAGAGACAAAATATTCTTCCAAAATGGTTGTCCTAAGTGTTCTTGTATATAATCCTTCCAGTGATCAAATTTGAGCTGAATAAATTGTTGGTAATATTTAATTTGCTGGGTGAGGCAGAACAAATCATTCATGGTTTGTCAGTTTGTATTTATTTTACAAAGAACAGTAAATGTTCCATCTGGCAGTACTAAAATGCTTATTTACCAGGTTACTCAAAGGTTATTCTACCTAAACTGAGAGCAAGCTGACCATATAAATAAACGGTGAAAAATACAACATTGTTACCTAGAAACCTAAAGAACCTAAAAAAGTCAAAAGTTTTTTTAAGGAAGGAAGTCAAATCTTAAAATAAAATTAAGATAAAATGCCTTTTAAGGGGAGGTTTTAAAAAATAATTTTAATTAACTCAATTTTTGATTAGGTAGTATATTCACATGGTTTAAAACTGAAAAGTCACAAGAGGTTAAGTCGCAAAAAGTCTTTTCATCTGTGTTCCCCAGCTAGCTAGTTATTTTCCCTGGAAGCAAATGGTTACTGGTTTCTTAACTGTCCTTCCATGGATAAACTATGATAATATAAATAAATATATGGCTCACGTCTGTAATCCCAACACTTTGGGAGGCTGAGGTGGGTGTATCATGTGAGGTCAGGAATTAAAGAACAGCCTGGCCAACATGGTGAAATCCCATTCTACTAAACATACACAAAAAAAATTAGCCAGGTGTTGTGGCACATGCCTATAGTCCCAGCTACTTGGGAGGCTGAGGCAGGAGAATCACTTGAACACATGAGGTGGAGCTTGCAGTGAGCCAAGATCATGCCACTGCACTCCAGCCTGGGCAACAGAATGAGTCTCTATCTAAATATATATATATATGATATGTATATATATAATGTATATATGTGTATACACACACATATATACACTACACACACACATACATGATGTATATTACAAAATTGGTAACATATTCTACAGTTTGGGCAAATCTTTTTTTTTTTTTTAATAGAATCTCCCTCTGTTGCCCAGGCTGGAGTACAGTGGCATGACCTTGGCTCACTGCAACCTCCACCTCCCCAGTTCAAGAGATTCTTGTGCCTCAGCCTCCTAAGTGGCTGGGATTACTGGTGCCCGCCACCACACCCACCAAATTTTTTTGTGTTTTTAGTAGAGATGGGGTTTCACCATGTTGGCCAGGCCAGTCTCAAACTCCTGACCTCACGTGATCCATCCACCTCTGCCTCCCAAAGTGCTAGGATTACAGGCGTGAGCCACTGCACCCAGCCACAAATCTTACTTTTTAAAATGCTTTTAATTATGACTCAATTAAATGGTAGAATGAGAATGTTTAAAGATATTAGAAATATCAAATCTAAAAGGGCAAAATTTTGGAAATTGCTGGCCATCAACTTTTCAAATATACAAAGAGTTATACGAGCCCTAAAATTTAGCAAAAACATTCAACTTTGGCCGGGCACAGTGGCTCATGCCTGTAACCCCAGCAGTCTAGGAGGCCAAGATGGGCAGATCACCTGAGGTCACGAGTTGGAGACCAGCCTGGCCAACATGGTGAAACCCCATCTCTACTAAAAATACAAAACTTAGAAGGGTGTGGTGGCGTGCACCTGTAATCCCAGCACTCAGGAGGCTATGGCAGGAGAATTGCTTAAACTTGGGAGGAGGAGGCTGCAGTGAGACAAGATTGCACCATTGCATTCCAGCCTGGGAGACTGATTGAGACTCCATTTCCAAAAAAAAAAAAAAGTTAGCCAGGCGTGGTAGCACGTGCCTGTAATCCCAGCTGCTCGGGAGGCTGAGGCACAAGTATCACTTGAACCCAGGAGGCAGAGGTTGCAGTGAGCGGAGATCACACCACTGCACTCCAGCCTGGGCAAAAGAGTGAGACTCTGTCTCAAGAAAACATATATAAAAATAAAAACAAGAAATCTGGCTGGACATGGTGGCTCATGCCTGTAATCCCAACACTTTGGGAGGCTGAGGCAAGGACTCCTTGAAATCAGGAGTTCAAGACCAGCCTGGGCAACACAGTAAGATCCCTGTCTCTACAAACAAATTTTTTTTAATTAGCTGAGCGTGGTTGTGCACACCTGCGGTCCTAGCTATTTGGGAGGCTGAGACAGGAAGATCACTTGAGCCCAGGAGTTTGAGGCTGTAGTGAGTTATGATAGTGCCACCGCACTCCAGCCTGAATGATGGAGCAAGACCCTATCTTAAAAAAAATTAAAATTTAAATCCAGCCTGGGGCAAGTAAATATCCTTTTGTAAGGATGCAATCACTTTTCATTAGTACTTACAATGGACAGTCTTGACTGAGAGAATGCAAAAAGCTGCTTTCAAGAATTGGGTTTCGGCTGGGCGCAATGGCTTACGCCTGTAATCCCAGCACTTTGGGAGGCCGAGGCAGGCGGATGACCTGAGGCCAGGAGTTCAAGACCAACCTGGCTAACATGGCGAAACCCCGTCTCTACTAAAAATACAAAATTTACCCGGGCATGGTGGCAGGCCTGTAATCCCAGCTACTCAGGAGGCTGAGGCAGGAGAATTGCTTGAACCTGGGAGGCAGAGGTTGCAGTGAGCTGAAATCCTGCCACTGCACTCCAGCCTGGGCAACAGGAGAGAGATTCCGTCTCAAAAAAAAAAAGAACTGGGTTTCTCAGATCACCAGTGATTTCAAGATGAAGGCAAACTTGTCTATAAACCTGGCCTTAGGTAACATTGTTCTGTTTTTCAGTTTATTCATATAGCCAGCTTGCTCCCAGTTTAGGTAGAATAACGTTTGAGTAACTGGTAAGTACTAAGCATTTTAGTACTGCCAGATGGAACATTTACTGTTCTTTGTAAAATAATACAAACTGACAAACCATGAATGATTTGTTTTGCCTCACAGCTTTTTTTTTTTTTTCTCTTGAGACAGAGTCTCACTCTGTCACCCAGGGGAGTGTAGTGGCGCAATCTCAGTTCACTGTAACCTCTACCTGCCAGGTTCAATCAATTCTCCTGCCTCAGCCTCCCAAGTAGCTGGGATTACAGGTGCACACCACCATGCCTGGCTAATTTTTGTATTTTTTTAATAGAGACGAGGTTTCACCATGTTGGCCAGGCTGTTCTCTAACTCTTGACCTCAAGTCATCTGCCTTGGCCTTGCCTCACAAAAATTAAAAATTTAAATTAAAAGCCACAAGAGGCTAAATAGCAAAAAGTCTTCTCATATGTGTTCCCCAGCTATATAATTTTTTTCCTTCAAAGAAACTATAGTACAAATTGGAAAAGGACCACTGCACTCCAGCCTGGGTGACAGAGTGAGACCCTATCTTACAAAAAATTTAAATTTAAATAAAAAATAAAGACAAGCAATCTTTTAAATGAACATTATGAAGTAGGTGCATTGTCCAGCCCAGAGCTCAGAAAGTCAGAAGGCGGGACTGAATACTCGCATCCATTTCACTCTTCAATTCTGTAATTGTACCTGAGCCACCAAAAGAAAGACAGAAAAACAAATAATAGGTGACAAATGGATGGATGACAGATGATAGACAGATAGATGATAGTTTTCAGACAAGTTTGCCTTCATCTTGAACTCACTGGCAATCGCTGAAAAACCCAATTCTTGTTTTTTTGTTTTATGTTTTTGAGACAGGGTCTCATTCTGTTGCCCAGACTGGAGTGCAGTGACACGATCTCAGCTCACCGCAACCTCCACTTCCCAGGTTCAAGCAATTCTCCTGCCTCAGCCTCCCAAGTAGCTGGGATTACAGGCATGTGACACCATGGCCAGCTAATTTTTTTGTATTTTTAGTAGAGGCGGGGTTTCACCACGTTGGCCAGGCTAGTCTCGATCTTCTGGCCTCAGGTGATCTGCTGCCTGGCCTCCCAAAGTGCTGGGATTACAGGCATGAGCCACCGTAACTCAATTTTTTTTTTTTTTTTAATTGAGACCGAGTCTCACTCTGTCGCCCAGGCTGGAATACAGTGGTGCAATCTCAGCTCACTGCAACCTTCGCTGCCTGGGTTCAAGCCATTCTCCTGTCTCAGCCTCCTGAGTAGCTGGGATCACAGGCGCCCACCACCATGTCCAGCTAATTTTTGTATTTTTAGTAGAGATGAGGTTTTACCATGTTGGCCAGGCTGGTCTCGAACTCCTGACCTTAGGTGATCTGCCTGCGTTGGCCTCCCAAAGTGCTGGGATTACAGGCGTGAGCCACCGCACCCTGCAGAAACCCAATTCTTAAAGGCTATTTTCTGCATTCTCTCAACTCAAGACTGTCCATTATAAATGCTGGCAAAAGGGTGTTAACACTTTCCAGAAAAATAATGTCCCACTCAACCGTGGAAAGAGTTATTTGTGAAGAGAGTATTTTTAAGGCAATCAACTGAAAATAATGAACACTTGGTTCAAGCAGTCACTGAACAGAGGAAACAACAGTAAACGTTTGCTGAGTGCTTCTGAAGTGCCAAACATTGTGCTAATAGCTTTCTTTACACGTATTAACTCATTCCATCCTCACAGCCCTCCTATTAGCCCCATTCTACAGACAGGAGGCACAAAGAAAACAATTTACTTGCCCCAAATCACTGTTTAATAGTTCATCATTGGCTGGGCACGGTGGCTGACTCCTTTGTAACCCCAGCACTTTGGGAAGCTGAGATGGGCAGATCACTTGATGTCAGTTTAAGACCATCCTGGCCAACATGGTGAAACCCCGCCTCTACTAAAAATACAAAAAATTAGCCGGGCGTGGTGGCGGGCGCCTGTAGTCCCAGCTACTCGGGAGGCAGAGGCAGGAGAATGGCGTGAATCCGGGAGGCGGAGCTTGCAGTGAGCCGAGATTGCGCCACTGCACTCCAGCCTGGGCGACACAGCGAGACTCCATCTCAAAAATAAATAAAAAAACAAACAAATAAATAAGGCGGGGAATTAACGCTTCTCAAATATACAAGGAAGTCCTGACTCAGAAGGTAGAGTCAGAGCAGGGAGGAGACCTTTTAGCCCAGCCTTTTCACGCCAGGACAGCTTGCCTGCCAGGCAGCTCTCCACCCTCTCTCGCCCCGCCCTGCCCCGCTCCTCACCGGACACTCAGCATCTCCCCTGGCTGGACAGCACTGTCCCAGGGGAGAAGTCAACCTGGGCCTCCCTCTACATCCCCTCCCCTGATCATCGGGGCCCACCCCGAGCCACACGGCGGAGCCCCGAATTATGCCAAAGAGGGGCCCTATGGTGCAGGCCTGCAGGACATTGGGCGAGACCTAGGTCCAGTGTGGGCCTCCGGGCGCGGTGGGGTGGAAAGTGGCCGGGGAGGGGAGGCCTGGGGCAGGAGGCCGGAGGAGGCGGCCCTGGGGGTAGGCAGGATGCTCTCCCGGAGTCCCCCGCCGCCGCGCGGCTCTCACCAGACGCAGTCAGAAGCTCCCTCCCACGCCGCCACCGAGCTCCTCAGGCGATAGCCGAACCAAGCGCCACGAAGCAGGCAGAGCGCGAGCCCGCCCCTCGGTTTCCGCGCTCGGGCGCGCGGGTAGATGACTCGTCGCTCGACCTTGTCCCCACTCCCTGCTTGCCCAGCCACGCCCACCTGGAGCGCCGAATCCGCGAGCGCGCCCTGACACCGCCCGAGAGGGCTCCCGTGATTGGCTGCCCCCGTTCCCGCCCCCCACCCTTTCCGGCGGTGTTTTGCGGCCGGTTGGGTGCAGACCAGAGCGGAGCGTCTTTCGTGGTATCTTCCGCGCTGCAGCTCCTGCGGGGCTTTCCAGCCAGCCTGTGCTCCTGCTCCGAAGCGTCCTCCTCCGCTGGCGACACACGCACTGAAGCCCGAGTCTTCCCGCGGGGTAGTTGTTTGGTCTTGCACCCAAGGAGGGATTTCTTGCGCCTCTCGTTCCTTCAGTTATTTCATAGACCAGGACCGAAACAATACTGTCGTGTAGCGCGGCCACCCCACAGCGGTCCCTGACGTTAAACCTTGTCGTGACTGCTAGAAGACACTGGTGGAGTGTGAATTGATGACCAAGGCATGGCAGAGCCTTCCTGATCTTTATAATCAGTTCAGCGGCGACCTCCACTACAGGGAACCCCCAGCCAGTCCCGAGGCCTAGGGACATCGAGGGAGAAACGTGGCAGTGGTAAAGGGCTTGCGCAGCTCCTGAAGATAAATAAGACCTTGGGTTGTTGTTGTTTTTGAGACAAGGGTCTCACTATGTTGTCAAGGCTGGGCTCGAGCTCCTGTCCTCAAGCCATGTTTTCTGGCTTCAGCCTTCTGAGTAGCTGGGACTACAGGCCCATGTCACCGAATCAAGCTTTAAGACTTTTTAATGACCCTTTCAAATTTCTGAGTCACTCCCAGCATTTCAGGAAGCCAAGGTGAGAAGATAGTTTGAGGCCAGGAGTTTGAGACCAGCCTGGGCAACAGATTCCTAAGTCACCATTGACAAGAAACTTGGAATGAAGTTGATGATACAAAATATTAACATCTTTTTTTTTTACAAGCATTAAAAATGTACCACAGGTGAAACTAAGTCTAACAGCTTACTGAGATTTCTTGCTGTACAGCAAATTTCAAATCTCATCAAACTTTTGCAGTTTGTGATACATTTCAATTAATAATTAAGCTCTAATTTGTAAATACTTATGAATTCTTCGTTCTCCTGCAGCTAACTTGGAGCCATGAAAAGGTCACATTAGCCACAAAAGAAAAGACATTAAGGGATTTTTGCAAGGAAGTGCTATCAGATGTTTGTTTGTTTGTTTGTTTGTTTTGAGACAGGGTCCCACTCTATCACCCAGGCTGGAGTACAGTGGCACTATCTCAGCTCACTGAAACCTCCACCTTCCAGGTTCAAGCAATTCTCCTGCCTTAGCCTCCCGAGTAGCTGGGACTACAGGCCCACGCCACCATGCCCGGCTAATTTTTGTATTTTTAGTAGAGACAGGGTTTCACCGTGTTGGCCAGGCTGGTCTCAAACTCCCAACCTCAGGTGATACACCCGCCTCAGCCTCCCAAAGTGCTAGGATTACAGGCATGAGCCACCACTCCCAGCCCAGATTTCTTTTTTAAATCACATTGGCTGCTGTGTGGAAAATGGATTGGTAGCAGTGAAACTCAACTGAAGTGGATAGATATGATGTTTATTTTGGAAGTAAAATTGATGAGACTTAATTATAGGTTAGATATAAGGGGATGACAGGGAAAAAGACTCAAGAATGACCTCCGGGCCAGGTGTGGTGGCTCACACCTGCAGTCCCAGCACTGTGGAAGGCAGAGGTGGGAGGATCGCTTGCTCTCAGGAGTTCGAGGCAGCAGTGAGCTCAATCACACCACTGCACTCCAGCCTGGGTGCCAGATGGAGACCTCGTCTCTTAAAAAGCAAACAAAAAAAAGAAATGACTTCCAGGTTTCTGCCATTAGTAATTGGGTGGTTGGTTGTGTACTAAGATGAGAAAGGCTGGGAGAGTGACCTGGTTGGGGAAGAAAAAAGTAAAGTTTTAATTCAGGGCATGCTATAATTGAGATGCGTGTGAGCCACATGAAGCTATTAAATGTGCAGTGAGATACATGAATCTGAACACAGATTCACCAGACTATAAATCATTTATTAGTTTCATATATGCTGTAACAAATTACCACAAAATTAGGGTCTTCAAAACAACACAAATTTATTATTCTACATAATAAATGTTCAGAGTCCAAAATGAGTTTCAAGGGACCAAAATCAAGGTGTCAGTAGGGTTGCCTTCCTACTGGAGGCTGCCAGGGAGAATCCATTTCCTTACCTCTTCCAGATTCTAGAGGCTGTCCACATTCCTTGGCACATGGCACCTCTGACCTCTACCTCCCTTGCCACATCATCTCTGACTCTGCTGCCTCCCTCTCTCACTTAAAAAGATCCCAGTGATTACATTGGGTCCACTCAATAATCCAGGATAATTTTCCCATCTCAGAGTCCTGTTCACATCTGCAAAGTCCCTCTTGCCAAATAAGGAAACATAGTCACAGGTTCAGGGATTAAGATGTGGATATCCAGGCGGGGCACGGTGGCTCATGCCTATAATCCCAGCACTTTGGGAAGCCAAGGTGGGCAGATCATGAGGTCAGAAGATCAAGACCAGCCTGGCCAACGTGGTGACACCCCATCTGTACTAAAAATACAAAATTAGCCGGCCATGGTGGCGCACACCTGTAGTCCCAGCTACTTGGGAGGCTGAGACAGGAGAATAGCTGGAACCCAGGAGGCAGAGGTTGCAGATCACACCAATGCACTCCAGCCTGGGTGACAGAATGAGACACTGTCTTGGAAAAAAAAAAAAAAAAAAAGATGTGGATATCTTTGGGGAGTTATTTATTCTGCCTACCACAAGAGGTATTGAAAATCACTTGAAGGCAAGATGGGTATGTTGCTTTTAAAGTTACATACTGTACCTCCAGATATGCAGAATAGAACATTAATTTTTTTCTTCTTGAAAGGTAACAAAAATTAACTTCAAAAACAATGCTTAATGTCCAGTCTTTAAAATCTGGGTGCTGATTACATAGGTGTGTTTAGTTTGTAAAAACTCAAATTATATAGCCGGGCAAGGTGGCGGGCGCCTGTAGCCCCAGCTACTCGGGAGGCTGAGGCAGGAGAATGGCGTAAACCTGGGAGATGGAGCTTGCAGTGAGCTGAGATCCGGCCACTGCACTCCAGCCTGGGCGACAGAGCGAGACTCCATCTCAAAAAAAAAAAAAACTCAAATTATATATGTAATATATATGTACTTTTATGTGTATTTTACTGTAATGTGCTTTAAAACAATGCTTAATATAGCTAGAAAAATGTAATTATAAATATAAATGCTTTTAACAGCAGGCAGTACATTTTGAGAATTGTATACACTTTCTAAGCCACTTGTAAGTTTTGTGTTTGACCAACATTGAGAATTTTATATTTCCATAATCATTTAACCTTAAATGAATAATCTTTTTAGAATTTTCTTCTCTGCTTTCTTGAAAAGAAATTGCAGCAAGGACCCTTAGGAGGCATTTTCTCTTGGCTTTTTGAGATCGCTTTTCTCTGGGTAAATTATATTATGTTTCTGGATTTCTGTTACTTTACTGTTTAACATTGTGAATTGACATACCAAAAATCGTCACTAGTTAAGTTTGGTTTGTATGATTTGGTTTTATTTGACTTTAGTCTGAGAACTCTACAAGTTTGCAAAAAAATTACTTATGGCTTTGTAGTATAATAAAATCAGATTTTTCTAGAGATTACTCCCTAACTATAAATATAACTTCAAGCATTCAGGGCATAATTAGGCTATCAATGATTTCTAGGCTTTAAGAGATCCTCTAATCTAACCTTTTCATCAGAGGGGGAGACCTTCCTACAGCACCCCTGACAGATGCTCATCTGGCCGCTTTGGGAACATTTCTTGTCATAGACTTGTCTTATTTTATTTGGTGATTTAATTCTTTTAAAGTACTCTGCCTCTCTGTAAATTCTACCCATGTATTTCATAGCCTAAACATTTCTAAATTAAAATAGCCTAAACTATTCTAAACATTGTATCTATATTCATCAGTGCTCATAACAACATTAAGATGTAAATTCTGTATATACCCCTACTTTACAGATAAAAGACCAAAATACAGAAGTTGCCTGAGGTTGCACAGCTGTTAAACAGAAGAGCCCCGCACTTGATCCCACTTGCTTAGCTACTACTACCCAGTATTTCTTCTCTATACTAACTAGAGCATTGCACTTTATGACAGAAACCTATCTCAAGGTCTCAAGGTTCATCTCAGTCATCGCTTTTTTTTTTTTTTTTTTTTTTTTGAGACAGGGTCTCACTCTGTTGCCCAGGCTGGAGTGCAATGGCACGATCTCGGCTCACTGCCACCTCTGCCTCCCAGGTTCCAGTAGTTCTCCTGCCTTAGCCTCCCAGGTAGCTGGGATTACAGACATGTGTCACCACGCCTGGCTAATTTTTGTATTTTTAGTAGAGAAGGGATTTCACCATGTTGGCCAGGATGGTCTCAAACTCCTGATCTCAAATGATCTGCCCGCCTTGGCCAGGACCCGGATTACAGGTGTGAGCCACCACACCTGGCCTACAGTCATCACTTTTTGGCTAAGTTGTTCCATTAGTTAAGAGTTCACGTAACTCTTATATTATCCAGCCCATGTCTCTCTGAATGGCTCACATCAAGGTCTTAATATGTTTTAAAAGACATCTTCTTTAAAATCAAGGTCTAATCTCTATGGCATTCTCCTGATGTATTAGTTTAGTGAGGCTTTCAAAAAAGAAGAGGACATTATTTGGCACAAATTTTCTTAAGGTTTTATTGAAGTGTTAATAAATACCTAAGCAGCACAGTTGAATTTCGAATTTTCATAAAGTAAAAACCATCACTAAATTAAAGAAAGAAAACATCACCTGTGCCCATGGGCAGCCTCCTCAAGAGCTGCCTGTTCATTACCTATGAAAAACCCTGGCACCAAGCCTGTGGCTAGCTAATAGTGACAATGGTAATTAGCTAATGTGCATGTTAAAGTAGCTCTCCCAAGCATTTGGACTGGGGAATACAGAGAGGATTGGCCAGTTGGAAATGAAAGGAAAATGGGGCACCTTAAAAACATAGTCACCGGGCGCAGTGGCTCACGCCTGTAATCCCAGCACTTTGGGAGGCCGAGATGGGTGGATCACGAGGTCAGGAGATGGAGACCATCCTGGCTAACACGGTGAAACCCCGTCTCTACTAAAAAATACAAAAAACAGCCTGGGCGACAAAGCGAGACTCTGTCTCAAAACAAAACAAAACAAAAAACTAGCTGGGCGAGGTGATGGGCACCTGTAGTCCCAGCTACTTGGGAGGCTGAGGCAGGAGAATGGCATAAACCCGGGAGGCGGAGCTTGCAGTGAGCTGAGATCTGGCCACTGCACTCCAGCCTGGGCAACAGTGAGATTCCGTCTCAAAAAAAAAAAAACAAAACATAGTCGCAGATATGCTGTGAGAGGTAGTACAGGGAGGCCATGGGCAGAGAATCCAGGCCCTGACTCGACTTGAATCCTGAACAACTTTCTGATTTTAATCTACATGTATCCTTAAATCCTCTTTTTATTTATTTATTTATTTGTTTGTTTGTTTAATTATGTTTTTTTTGGAGACAGAGTCTCACTCTGTCGCCCAGGCTGGAGTGCAGTGGTGCTATCTCGGCTCCCTGCAACTTCCATCTCCCAGGTTCGAGTAATTCTTGTGCCTCAGCCTCCCAAGTAATTGGGACTACAGGCAGGCACCACGATGCCTGGCTAATTTTTTTGTATTTTATTTTTCATGGAGACAGGGTTTCGCCATGTTTCCCAGGCTGGTCTCCAACTCCTGAGCTCAGGCAATCTGCCTGCCTCGGCCTAGCAAAATGCTAGGATTACAGGCATGAGCCACCATGCCCGGGCTAAATCCTTTTTTGAAAAAAGATGCCCTGTTCCTTGCTTTCAGAAGTTACTAACAGTAAAACTGTGAGCCAAGGAAAATCCCCAACCTTATTTCGATCCCCACTTCTAACCAATTGATCGTGGCTGCCTGGAGAACTCTGTCAAAAATGACTCTGAGGCTAAGAGTTTACTGGAAAAGAGTATGTACTGTGATGTCTGCCATGTTGATTTCTAGGGAGATGGAAGGAGTCAAGAATGTTGCCATGTATTTGCCATCTCTGCCCTAAGCTAATATGAAGAAATCAACAAGAGGTGGATAAACTGAGCAATTCATCACCATATTAAGCTGGATATTCCTGTTTAGTAAATATCTTTCCCTAGCTGGGAAGTATCTCACCCCATACTGTATCTCAGCCACAACAGTTTTAATTACCAGAGTCTGTAGGGCAGCAGTCCCCAATCTTTTTGGCACCAGGGACTGGTTTCCTGGAAGACAATTTTTCCATGGGAAGCGGGGTAGGGATGGTTTCAGGATGAAACTGTTCACCTCAGATCATCAGGCATTAAATTCTCATAAGGAGCACGCAACCTAGGTCCCTACCATGCGTAGTTCACAATAGGATTCGTGCTTCTATGAGAATCTGATGCCACCGCTTATCTGACAGGAGGAGGAACTTAGGCGGTAACTCTTGCTTGCCTGCCTGCTTGCCTGCCACTCACCTCCTGTTATGTGGCCCAATTCTTTTTTTTTTTTTTTTTGAGATGGAGTCTCGCTCTGTCACCCAGGCTGGAGTGCAGTAGCGCAATCTCAGCTCACTGTAACCTCTGCCTCCCAAGTTCAAGTGATTCTCTTGCCTCAGCCTCCTGAGTAGCTGGGATTACAGGCATGTGGTCCGGCTAACTGTTGTGTTTTTAGTAGAGATGGGATTTCACCATGTTGGCCAGACTGGTCAAGAACTCCTGACCTCAAGTGATCCACCCACCTCAGCCTCCCAGAGTGTTGGGATTACAGGCATGAGCCACCGCGCCTGGCCTGGCCTGCGGCCCAGTTCTTAACAGGACACTGACCAGTACCAGTTCATGGCCCAGGGGTTGGGAACCCCCTACTCTAGAGTATACAGAAGTAAAACACACCTTACAAGCCAAATATCACTGCATACGCCAGATTGTTTATAGCCTCCCCGGAGAAACGAAAATTGCTCCTATTTCAGAGTAGCCTTATGAGGCTACACTACATGTGGAAAGCAATTCTTTTCTCCTAGGAAAAGCATGTAAGGATTAAGATTATATTGGCTGAGGCCAGCAGCAGTGGCTCATGCCTGTAATCCCAGCACTTTGGGAGGCTGAGGCAGGTGGATCACCTGAGGTCAGGAGTTCAAGACCAGCCTGGCCAACATGGTGAAATCCTGTCTCTACTAAAAATACAAAAATTAACCAGGCATGGTGGCACGCGCTTGTAATCTCAGCTACTTGGGAGGCTGAGGCAGGAGAATTGCTTGAACCTGGGAGGCAGAGATTGCAGTGAGCTGCGATTGCACCACTGCACTGCAGACTGGGCAACAGAATGAGACTCAGTCTCAAAAAAAAAAAAAAAGATTATATTGGCTGAAAATAATTCACCAATATCCTAAACTGTATCAGCTTAAGCTTTGCAAGAGCATGACATTGAAAGATACACTTACAAATGTACTGATTAAGATACTTATAATTGGAAGAGAATATTTTTGAAATTTATATTTCAGGACCATTTAATCACTATTTGTAGCCCCAATTACCAATCAGTTTATCATGACAACCAGTCAGCTTTTTAGAGCACCTATGGTGGTGAGCCATCCCTATGCTACTTTTTCCAATCATAGAAGAAGGTACGAATTAACATAATGACTTTGTTTTTGTGAAATATTGCCTTTTCTTGGGATTTTAAAATACATTTTTCGGCTGGGTGCAGTGGCTCATGCCTGTAATCCCAACATTTTGGGAGGCCGAGGCAGGTGGATCATCTGAGGTCAGGAGTTTGAGACCAGCCTGGCCAACATGGTGAAATCTCGTCTCTACTAAAACACAAAAAGTAATCAGGTGTGGGTGGCAGGTGCCTGTAATCCTAGCTACTCAGGAGGCTGAGGCACAAGAATTGCTTGAATGCAGGAGGCAGAGGTTGCACTGAGAGTGACTCTCTTATAAAAAGTTGCATCAACACAATTATGCTCTAAACTTTTCATTAAAAGTTATGTGGGAAGCCGGGTGTGGTGGTTCATACCTATATTCCTAGCATTTTGGGAGACTGAGTCAGGTGGATCGCTTGAGCCCAGGAGTTCAAGACCAGCATGGGCAATATGGTGAAACCCAATCTCTACTCTCTCTCTCTATATATATATATTTTTTTTCTTTGTGGGCTATGAAAGTATCATACTGTAGCTTTGTGCAGTGGCAGTATCATAGTCAATGAGGTTTATCTGAGGTACAATTATTGCTAATTGAAAATATCATACTGTAAACCAGGCGGAGTGTAGTGGCTCACGCCTGTATTCCCAACACTTTTGTGATCATTTGAGTCTAGGAGTTTGAGACCAGCCTGGGCAACATGGCAAGACCCTATCTCTTAAAAAAAAAAAAAATTAGCTGAGTATGGTGGTGCTTGCTTGTAGTCCCAGCTACCCAAGAAGCTGAGGTGGGAGGATTGCCTGAGCCTGGGTGGTCGAGGCTGCAGTGAGTCATGATCACACCACTGCACTCCAGCCTGGGCAACAGAGTGAGAGTCCGTCTCAAAAAAAAAAAAGTATCATGTTGTAAACCAATAAATTATTTCTTATCTGGCTGCTTGGGAAATGAGATGAGTCAGAGAATGCTCAGTCATCCCTGTCTAATAGAAATTCAGAAAGTTTAATTGGCACAGCTATTCCAGAAGAACTGGAAATGTGTTAAAAACTAGTTTGCCTTTAACTTTGACTCTCTTATAAAAAGTTGGATCAACACAATTATGCTCTAAACTTCTCATTAAAAGTTATGTGGGAAGCCAAGCGTGGTGGTTCATACCTATTAATCCTAGCACTTTGGGAGACTGAAGTGGGCGGATCACCTGAGGTCAGGAGTTCAAGACCAGCCTGGCCAATATGGCGAAACCCTGTCTCTACTAAAAATATAAAACTTAGCTGGGTGTGGTGCTGTGTGCCTATAAACCCAGCTACTTCGGAGGCTCAGACAGGAGAATCGCTTGAACCTGGGAGGCAGAGATTGCAGTGAGCCGAGACTGTGCCACTGCACTCCAACATGGGCGACAGAGCAAGACTCTGTCTCAACAACAACAACAGAAAAAGAATAGACCACATTTGGGGGTCAGCATGCGGCTAAGGATGAAACAGGGGTCCTATAAGGACATTCCTGTGGAGCACTCAAGTGGGGTTCTTAACATCTGCATGAGTGTTCAAGATGTCTCTTAAATATACATAATTGATATCTATAAAGCCTAAGCATGTGGCCAGGCATGGTGGCTCACGCCTGTGATCCCAGCACTTTGGGAGGCCGAGTCAGGTGGATCATGAGGTCAGGAGTTCAAGATCCGCCTGACCAATATGGTGAAACACCATCTCTACTAAAAATACAAAAATTACCTGGGCATGGTGGCGCACGCCTGTAGTCCCAGCTACTTCAGGGGCTGAGGCAGGAGAATCGCTTGAACCTGGAGGGTGGAGGTTGCAGTGAGCCGAGTTCTTGCCACTGCACTCCAGCCTGGGCAACGGAGCAAGACTCCATCTCAAAAAAAAAAAATCCTAAGCATGAATGTAAGGCCTCAACCTCTTTGTCCTCATGTTTTTCATGTCCCTACTCTGGAATGAATCTAATTCTACCTTTCAAATTATTTGTTTTTTTGTCCCTACTCCTCCTCTTGCCCCTACACATGAACACTCTTATGATTAGCTCCTTCCCCTGTCCCTCTGCGTACTGATTCTTTCAGAAATTGACTCACTCTCAAACCTTCCATTATCACTTCCACGTAGGTAATTCCTGGGATACATACTCCAGCCTGGCCTTTCTTCCCAGCTTGAGGCCCATATGTTCAACTGCCTACTAGATAGTTCCTCACTTCAAACTCAATATATAAAAGTTCATTCGTTTTATCCTGTTGACTTTGCTATTTCTTTTAATGGTACTAACTTGACACTTTCATTCAGACTCAGAACCATGGCGTCATGTTTTAATCTTCGCTCTCTCTGACTTCTAACATTCAGTCTTTCAGTCTTTCAAATAATTCAAAATGTTGTCTCAGTTTAGGTTGTTGGGTTTTCTTTTTTCTTTCTTTTTTTTATTTTTTTTTATTTTTTTGAGGTGGAGTCTCGCTCTGTCAGCCTGGCTGGGGTACCGTGGTGTGATCTCAGCTCACTGCAACCTCTGCTTTCCAGGTTCAAGCAATTCTCCTGCCTCAGCCTCCCAAGTATCTGGGTTTACAGGCACCCACCACCACGCCTGGCTAATTTTTGTATTTTTAGTAGAGACGGGGTTTCACCATATTGGCCAGGCTGGTCTCGAACTCCGGACCTCAGGTGATCTGCCCACCTCAGCCTCCCAAAGTGCTGGGATTATAGGCGTAAGCCACAGTGCCCGGCTGGTTGTTGGGTTTTCTTAGAGATAGGGTCTTGCTCTGTAGCGCAGCTTGTAGTGCAGTGGTATGGTTGTGGCGCACTGCAGCCTCAAACTCCTGGGCTCAAGTGATCCTGTGACCCCAGCCTCCCAAGTAGCTGGGACTTAAAGCACATGCCACCATGCCTAGCTAATTTATCAAAACTTTTGTAGAGACAGGGTCTCGCTTTGTTGCCCAGGTTGGTCTCGAACTCTTGGCCTCAAGTTATCCTCCTACCTCTGCCTTCCAAAGTGTTGGGATTACAGATATAAGCCACTGCGCCTGGCCTTAGTTCAGGTCTTATCATCTTATTTCCTTAATTCTGAGATGCTTTTTTTTTAATGATTTTACATACCTAAAATCAATATTTATAATCGATGTAAACATTTAAGGTAGAGTTTTTATTATAAAAACTATTATATCAATAGTGTTTTAGAATCAGGAAAATCAGGCATCAAAGCCCTCTATTAACCTAGGTGCAATAGTGCATGCCTGTAATCCTAGCTACTTGGGAGGCTGAGACAGGAGGATTTCTTGAGCCCAGGAGTTTGAGTCCAGCCTGGGCAACATTGTAAGACCCCACCTTTTAATAATAAAATAAATAAGTGGAATTAACAAAGACCTGGATTACTCTATTTCTTCTTGCCCTTCCTGCCTGCATTCCCTTGCTCCTCTCATCTATCTTGCACATTATTGCCTGATTAAATCTTCTTAAAAGACTACTTTCATGTAGTTAATTCTTTAAGAAAAACTTCAGTGGCTCCCCATTCCCTGCTAGATAAAGTATGCCTAGGGGAACAAGTTTGTCATTTAAGGTCCTCCACAATTTAAGGGTCCTGACCTTTTGCTGATCTTACCAACATTATTCCCCTCCTGGATCCTTCTGCCCCAAACAGTTCTTTCTCTACATTTGTATCATTCCTTAAAGTTAGAAGGTTCTTCCTTGTCTGCTACTTACACCCAATCAGGTTTCAAATGCTAGCTCTATTGTGAAACCTAATCTGAAGACCCTATCCCAAAATAATCTGTTCTTTCTCTGAATTCCTGGAGCACTTGTCTTAACTCATCTCAAACTTTTTGTTTTGTTTTGTTTTGAGATGAGTCTCACTCTGTTGCCCAGGCTGGAATGCAGTGGCACAATCTCAGCTCACTGCAACCTCCACCTCCTGGGTTCAAGGGATTCTCCTGCCTCAACCTGCCAAGTAGCTGGGACTACAGGCACCTGCCACCACACCTGGCTAATTTTTGTATTTTTACTGGAGACAGGGTTTCACCATGTTGGCTGGGCTGGTCTTGAACTCCTGACCTCAGGTGATCCGCCTGCCTCAGCCTCCCAAAGTGCTGGGATTACAGGCGTGAGCCACCACGCCTGGCCTCACACTTATTATTAGTTATACTTATGATGAATTACCTGGTATCTTTGAATGTATATATTTGTGACTGTAATATTAGATATCTGATGTATTATAAGGAACCCGAGAAAAATCAGTCATATTAGTCACCTCATTATACATGACCTACGTTTTTAAAATCAGATCATAAATTCCTTGAAGTTAGCCCTGTTTGGTATGTTTGTCTCCCTGATAGTTCCTTGAATCATACCTTATGTAAGAAACACAGTCAATAAACATTCAGTCAAAGGAGGATCACATCTTCTACCAAAGATTCCTAGCCATCCTTGTTCTTTTCTCTCTGGCTAGGCCAAGTTGCTTGTGCTCAGCTGCTTGCACCGGTCATCCTCCACCATCTAGGCTCATGATCTTAGTAACACAACACTCTTGCTCAATCTTTATAATAAATCGAGCATAAAACAGCATGATGAATTTAAAAACAAGGTGAGAAATTTGGCGGTCTTATGAGATAGATGTGTGGAGGCAGAAAGTAACTGGGAGATGCAGACAAGATGTGAGCAAGGTCAGGTCAGCAAGGGCCTTGCATGATGTTGTACTAAAGAGGTTAGACTTTCCCTCACTATAATTGGGAGAGGTTTTTTGTTGTTTTTTGTTTGTTTGTTTTTTTGTTTTGAGACGGAGTCTCGCTTTGTCGTCCAGGCTGGAGTGCAGTGGCATGATCTCGGCTCACTGCAAGCTCCTCTTCCCAGGTTCACGCCATTCTCCTGCCTCTGCCTCCCGAGTAGCTGGGACTACAGGTGCCCGCCACCACGCCCGGCTAATTTTTTTGTATTTTTAGTAGAGATGGGGTTTTACCATGTGTTAGCCAGGATGGTCTCGATCTCCTGACCTTGTGATCCACCCGCCTCGGCCTCCCAAAGTGCTGGGATTACAGGCGTGAGCCACCGCACCCAGCGATTGGGAGAGTTTTTAATCAGGGAAATGGCATGATCAGATTTGCTTAATTAGAACTACAGAAGATGGATTGGGAAGAGGAGGAAGGACTAGAAGAAGGGAAACCAGTTACGAATAATATTTCAGGACCTCAACTAAAGTGTAATAATGGAAATAGAGAATGAGAGGATGGAATCATAAGAATGTGGAGAAGGGGCTGGACCCAGTGGCTCGTGTCTGTAATCCCAGCACTTTGGGAGGCTGAGGTAGGTGGATCACCTGAGGTCAGGAGTTCAAGACAGCCTGGCCAATGTGGTGAAACCTCGTCTAGTAAAAAAAAAAAAAAAAAAAAAAAAAAAATTAGCTGGGCATGGTGGCGTGCACCTGTAGTCCCAGCTACTCAGGAGGCGAGGCAGGAGAATCACTTGAACCCAGGAGGTGGAGGTTGCAGTGAGCCAAGATTGCACCACTGCACTTAGAGAAGCAGATTTGGAGATGGGCTGGAGTAGGTGAGAAGATAATGAGCTTTAATTTTGGATGTGTTGAATTTGTAGCACCTACAAGACAATTCCATGAGATTGAGGATCTGGAGGAAGATATGCATTGGAGACACAAATTTGTCCTAGACATAATGCAGTTCATAAACTTTTTTTTTTTTTTTGAGACAGCATCTCGCTCTGTAGCTTAGGCAGAGTGCAATGGTGCAATCTCGGCTCACTGCAACCTCTGCCTCCTGGGTTCAAGCAGTTCTCCTGCCTTACCTCCCGAATAGCTGGGACTACAGGCGCCTGCCACCATACCTGGCTAATTTTTGTATTTTTAGTAGAGACGGGGTTTCGACATGTTGGCCAGGCTGGTCTCGAACTCCTGACCTAAGGTGATCCACCCACCTCAGCCTCCCAGAGTGCTGGGATTACAGGCATGAGCCACTGTGCCTGGCCACATTTCATAAACCTTACGTGTTTTGAAATACACTGCTTACTCTTAGCCCAAAACACCAGCTACATTTCTTACCCTACCTGTTTCACCAGATTTTTCTGCCCCTGACTGTGTTCTACTGTCACTCTTGGCTAATTTGGAACTCTTTTTTTTTTCTTTTTTTTTTTTTTTTTTTTTTTTTGAGACAGAGTCTCACTCTGTCACCCAGACTGGAGTGCAGTGACACAATTTTGGCTCAGGTTTAAGTGATTCTCCTGCCTCAGCCTCCCAAGTAGCTGGGATTACAGGCACCTGCCACAGCACCAGGCTAATTTTTGTAGTTTTGGTAGAGACAGCATCTCACCATCTTGGCCAGGCTGGTCTTGAACTCCTGACCTCATGATCCACCCGCCTCAGCCTCCCAAAGTGCTGGGACTACAGGTGTGAGCCACTGTGCCCAGCCAATTTGGAACTCTTTAATGGTATTTTTCATATAGTAGCTGTCTAAATCTTAGACAACTGAATGACTATTAGACATCACTAAATTTAATGGGGTGTAAAATTCTGCGGAAACCCACGTGCTTCGGTCTATGGTACTTTTTTTTTTTTTTTTTGTGACAGGGTCTCGCTCTATCACCCAGGCTGGAGTACAGTGGCAGGATCATGGCTCACTGCAGCCTCAACTTCCCAGGTTCAAGCAATCCTCTCCTCTCAGCCTCCTGAGTAGCTGGGACTACAGGCATGTGTCACCATGCCCGGCTAATTTTTGTAATTTTTTTAGAGCTAGGGTCTCGCTATATTGCCCAGGCTGATCTTGAACTCCTGGCCTCAAGCAATCCTCCTGCCTCAACCTACTGAAGTGCTGGCGTTTGAGGTGTGAGCCATTGTGCCAGGCTCTTGCACCTTATGTTAAATATTTAGTGGTGCTTTCCTGGCTACTTTCCCTCTTTTTCCAACTGTCCATGTACCTAGTCTTCTCTGCCCTCTGGCTTCTCTTCTCTTAACCCCCTCTTTTTTACACTGTTGGCCACTGCCTTATTCTTCAGACATTTTACATCCTGGGCTTGCAAAACACCTGATTTCCTGCCTACTTCCCACTTCTCTAGCTCTTATACTTTCTCAAACTCCTAAATAAAAGTATTTTTTAGAATTCTATAGTCTTCCTTATATCTCATTGTAGTATATATCCAGCGTGACTTCAGCCACTTGCATGGTTTCACAATCATTTAAAATGATTCCTAGATGTGAATTTCTATCCCAGTCTTTTCAGTCCAAACTCAAATATTCAACTGCTTATAGGACATCTTTATTTGGATGTGTTCTACAAACGCTTCAAATCTGCTTGTCCAAAATTGAGCTTTCTTCTTCCTCATAAACCTGGGCTTTCTCTTCTGTCCTAATTTTCAGTGAATAGTATTATCACCTACTAGGAACTTAGGAGGCATTCTTGACCTCTCCACCTCCTTTCTCTTTCACATTCAGTGTGCCGTGAAACCCTATCAGTTTTAGATGTTAAAAGAGGATTTTCCTGGAAGAGAGAACATGATGTGATTGAAGACAATAAAATGGGCATGAGAATAGCATACAGGGGAGACCAGCCTGACAGGAGAAAGGTTTTATTGAGGAATACTGGAAAAGATAATTGAATTATTAAGTGGGAGAGTAACTTGGAAGATAACCTAAAAGCCATATAGAGTATTTCAGAGTTTGCGTGGCCACAGAAACCACCAAACATTAGGCAAATGAATGAAATGATCATTTCAGACCTTTTTTTTTTTTTTTTTTTTTTTGAGTTGGAGTCCCACTCTGTTGCCAGGCTGGAGTGCAGTGGTGTGATCTCGGCTCACTGCAACCTCCGCCTCTCCTGCCTCAGCCTACCGAGTAGGTGAGATTACAAGCATGTGCCACCATGCCCGGCTAAGTTTTGTGTTTTTAGTAGAGACAGGGTTTCACCATGTTGGCCAGGATGGTCTCGATCTCTTAACCTTGTGATCCACCTGCCTCGGCCTCCCAAAGTGCTGGGATTACAGGCGTGAGCCACCGCGCCCGGCTACAGGCCACATTTTTAAAGTCAGTCATACAAAAAAAATGGATGTAGAGATGAGCAGAGCAACTATTACTTTCATAACTAGAAACAACCATTTCTAAGCAGATTTCATTGATGACATGAGGAAAAAAACTTACAAGTTCCAGCTAGAAGCTCAGAAAGTCTGACCTTGAATTTCAATTTAAGTGTGCTAATAAAAAATAAAAATAAATTCTCATTGAAGAAGGCAAATAGAAAGTATGCATTAGTGATACAGCTAGGAGTAAACTGTGTTGGCAATAATTGCAGGAATAATATCATCTGATTGGAAAGTTTTTATAAGGCCAGGTACAGGGACTCACACCTGTAATCTCAGCACTTTGAAAGGCCAAGCCAGGAGCATCACTTGAGCCCAGGAGTTCAAGATCAGCCTGGGCAGCATAGCAAGACCCTGTCTCTACAAAGAATTTAAAAGTTCGCTGGGTGTGGTAGTCTGTGTCTGTAGTCCTGGCTACTTGGGAGGCTGAGGCAGGAGGATCCCTTGAGCCCAGGAGTTGAAAGCTGCAGTGAGCTATCATTATGCTGCTACAATCTAGCCTGGGTGACAGAGCAAGATCCTGTCTTTAAACACACACACACACACACACACACACACACACACGTTTGTATAAGCCATTCCTTAACTATAGATGATCTTTAAATTGAATATATATTTTAATCACCTAATTGAACTGTGATGATGATTTCCAAAAACATTTGGATTTCCATATGCCTCAATGAAAAATTAGGTTTAATAAACTACACTATAATGTAGCACACTATATGTCACATTTATATATTGATAAACATGATAATTTCCTTCTTATTTGACTTAGATACTAATTAACTTGGAGTAAATGCACCCACCCCAATCATGTGGTCAGTAAATAGTTAAATAACTGAGGGAAAAGAAGTACAAATTAGGCAGCTCTACACGCCATGTTTCAAAAGGGAAGGAAACAAAATAGTTAAAGCAAACATTGCATGTTTTGAAAATAAACTGTGTTTATGAAACAGAGATCTCAAAAAGTAAAAGGAACCCCACTTTATCTGATGGAAGTGCCAGGAATCTGGAGAAAAGAGTTCAATTTCAGCTTTCAGTTTGGAAATGCAGAAAGACCATGAATTTTAGCACAATAACTGAGAACAAGTAGCCACAGAATGACTAACCTGAGTTAGCAGTTAAAAAGTCTTTTAAAATGATGGATTTGATAGATTTAAAACCAAAGCTTTCCTCTTCCTCTATGTAATTTTCCTTCTTTCCCCCTTTTTTTCTGATTGCAATTTCAATAATAAAGCTCTATTGAATTCTGAATTACTTACATGAGGTCCTTGAAAGCATGACTCCCTCTGCAGATAACCATAGGTTTCCATCCCAAAGCACAAGCTGTGTACCCTGGTGTGGTATGAAACAATGAGCAGAGCAGCTGTTCTCTTGGTTTAGCTGCCACGGAGCAGTCACCAGTAGGCATCTGAATTCCAGACTAAATCTTAAGCCCCACCTCTCTGAAAAGGAAGAAAAAAAAATGTGGCTCTGAACTCTTGTCGAATTCCTGGACAGTAGCTCGAAAGTAGGTGATCAGTCGGCATCTGTGTGTTACTTCCCTGTTTTGGATTTCCCATTCCATCCAATAATTTTACTTTCCACTAGAAAAAGTTGTCTTCTGAGTTTCTGAAGGTAGAAACAAAAATCTACAAGCAAAATCTCAACTCTTTTTTCACATTGTTTTCACACATATATATATTCTAAACTTTTTTTTTTTTTTTTTTTTTTTGAGATGGAGTCTTGCTCTTGTCTTGCTTTTGGTGCTTAGGGACTCTCACAGGCAGATTGGTAGCAAAGGATACTGACCGATGATCTACTTATCAAACAACTCTCCATTTCACTGGTCAATGCTCATTTGACCACAGGAACAGCCTAGCCTTATCTACCACACAACTTTACATTCCACTTAAGAGAAACTATACTAAAAGGTATCCCCCACAGGCACAGAAATTCTTAGTTAACCATTATATGTTTATAGATTTTGAAGCAAACCATGGTCTGAAGTCTGTTTTATTTTATTTGAAAGAGACTGGGTCTCACTATGTTGCTCAGGCTGATCTCGAACTCCTGGGTTCAAGCAATCCTCTCACCTTGGCCTCCCAAAGTGCTGGGAGTACAGGTGTGAGCCACCATGCTAAAATAACTTATTTTTTTCTTATATTTTTCTTTTTTCTTTTTTCTTTTTTCTTCTTGAGACAGAGTCTCGCTCTTATTGCCCAGGCTGGAGTGCAGTGGCACAATCTCAGCTCACTACAACCTTTGCCTCCCAAGTTCAAGCGATTCTCCAGCCTCAGCCTCCCAAGTAGCTGGGATTACAGGTGTATGCCACCACGCCCAGCTAGTTTTTGTATTTTTTAGTAGAGACGGGGTTTTGCCATGTTGGCCAGGCTGATCTTGAACTCCTGACCTCAGATGATCCACCCGCCTTGGCCTCCCAGAGTGCTGGGATTATAGGCATGAGCCACCACGCCTGGCTCATATATTTTCAAATATGTTATATTTTTCAAATATGTTAAAGGTATACATAACCCTCAACAACACTTTTTGTTAAATCTCTACTCTTTGCTCTTTGTTACCATCAATTTCCTCACATCCAGTCTGCTCTTTTTTCTCTCTTAACTAAAAAGTCTGTTA
>NW_016810682.1:875187-882494 GCF_001698545.2 Rhinopithecus bieti | reverse complement strand
TCTTCTCACCTTCCTCCATCTTTATAGAGAGGCAGGAGAGAGCAGTTCTAAGTGTGCCAGGGCAGGACCCTCTTTTTTCAGGCAGATAAAGGAGTGGATCCATGGACAGTATTTTTTTTTTTTTTTGAGACGGAATCTTACTCTGTCGCCCAGGCTGGAGTGCAGTGGCTGGATCTCAGCTCACTGCAAGCTCTGTCTCCGGGGTTCACACCATTCTCCTGCCTCAGCCTCCCAAGTAGCTGGGACCACAGGCGCCTGCCACCTCGCCCGGCTAGTTTTTTGTATTTTTTAGTAGAGACGGGGTTTCACCGTGTTAGCCAGGATGGTCTTGATTTCCTGACCTCATGATCTGCCTGTCTCGGCCTCCCAAAGTGCTGGGATTACAGGCTTGAGCCAGTGCGCCCGGCCCATGGATAATATTTTTTAGAGGTGAGGTCTTGCTATATTCTCCAGACTAGACCTGGGCTCAAGCAATCCTCCTGCCTCAGCCTCCCAAGTAGCTGGAACTAAAAGTGTGCACTACTTTGCCGGCTTTCATGGATAACTGTTATGCTTTTTCTTTTTTTTTTTTTTTTTTTGAGATGGAGTCCCGCTCTGTTGCCCAGGCTGGAGTAGAGTGGCACAATCTCGGCTCACTACAACCTCCGCCTCCCAGGTTCAAGTGATTCTCCAGCCTCAGCCTCCTGAGTAGCTGGGATCACAGGCAGACACCACCACCCCAGCTAATTTTTGTATTTTTAGCAGAGACGGGGTTTCGCCATGTTGGCCAGGCTGGTCTTGAAGTCCTGACCTCGGGTGATCCTCCCGCCTCGGCCTCCCAAAGTGCTGGGATTACAGGCATGAGCCACCTCACTCAGCCTGTTTTTTGTTTTTTTAAGACATAGTCTTGCTGTGTTGCCCAGGCTGGAGTGTAATGGCACAATCTCAGCTCAGCAAACTCCACCTCCCGGTTTCAAGTGATTCTCGTGCTTCAGTCTCCTGGGTAACTGGGATTATAGGAGCTCACCATCACACCAGGTTAATTTTTGCATTTTTTATAGAGATGAGGTTTTGCCATGTTGCTCAGGCTCCTGGGCTCAAGCAATCTGCCCTCCTTAGCCTCCCAAAGGGCTGGGATTATAAGCGTGAGCCACTGTGCCCAGCCTGCCCAGTGAAATATTATCCTCTTTTTATTAAATAAGATGTTCTTCACTGTGCTTTATGGGAGAGTGCTAATAATTAAAATTTTGTCTTATAAATTCAATATTAGGGCTGTTTTTTTTTTTTGAAACGGAAGTCTTGCTCTGTCGCCCAGGCTGGAGTGCAGTGGCACAGTCTCGGCTCATTGCAACCTCCACCTCCTGGGTTCAAGTGGTTCTCCTGCCTCAGCCTCCTGAGTAACTGGGACTACAGGCACATGCCACCATGCCCAGCTTTTTTTTTTTTTGGGGGGGGGACGGAGTTTCGCTCTTGTTGCTGAGGCTGAAGTGCAATGGCATGATCTCAGCTCACTGCAACCTCCGCCTCCCAGGTTCAAACAATTCTCCTGCCTCATCCTCCCTAGTAGCTGGGATTACAGGCATGTGCCACCACGCCCGGCTAATTTTGTATTTTTAGTAGAGACAGGGTTTCTCCATGTTGGTCAGGCTGGTCTCGAACTCCTGACCTCAGGTGATCCACCTGCCTTGGCCTCCCAAAGTGCTGGGATTGCAGGCATGAGCTACCGCGCTAGCTCCTAGCTAATTTTGCTATTTTTAGTAGAGATGTAGTTTCAGCATGTTGGCCAGGTCTTAAACTCCTGACCTTAAGTGATCTGCCTGCCTCAACTTCCCAAAGTGCTGGGATTACAGGCATTATCCACCACGCCCATTTTTATTTTTATTTAATTAATTGACTTATTTTAAAATATAAAGATGAAGTCTCACTGTGTTGCCCAGGTTGATCTCAAACTCCTGGGCTCAAGTGATCCTACTGCTCTGACCTCCCAAAGATCTGGGATTACAGGCTTGAGCTGCCATGCCCAGCCTGAGTTGTTATTTTTATTCTGTCAATTTGATAATCTATTTGAAAGCTATAGTCCTTTGATCCAATCCCTACATTGAGTTGAGTTAAATAAACATTGGTCTTACTCTGAAAGTCTTAAAGAACCATGTTGATCTTTACTGTAGATTACTTTAATTGGGCTGCATAGGAGTTTTATTCAGAGCATCATCCAGAAAACTTCTAAATATCTTCACACAGTTCTCCTTGTCCTTACAGTTTCCCAGGTGTTAAAAATCTCTGTTCCTCTCCCTCTGCACAGAGTTCTCACCCCATACTGATGCTCTTTTGAATTACCTCCTCCTTCATGCTTCTCTTGAACAGAGACTCATTCTGCAGGGATTTGGGTGAATAAAATTCTCCATCTAGCTACACATCCTTAGAACAAATGTTTAATGAGCACCTACTGTGCGCTCTGTCAAGAATAATCTTTCAGATTTGCTTAGGCTTTTTTCTGTCTACAGAATTACTATCACGTCCATTATTTAGAATAGGGATCATCAAATCTTTTCTATAGAGGGCCAGATATTTTTGCAGGCCATGTCTCTGTCACAACTTCTCTGTTCTGCTCTTGTGGGACAAAAGCAGCCATATATAAATGAATGTATAAATGAATGGAGATGGCTGTGTGCCTTTGAGACTTTTTTTTTTTACCAAAACAGATAGTGGCCTGGAATTGGCCCCTGAGCTATAGTACGTCAACTACTGGCTTAGAACAACTCAGTGAAGTAGAAGTTACCGGTCCTGTTTTATAGATGGGGAAAGGAATTGAGGCTCAGAGAAATTAAGTGGTTTACCTAAAGTCACACAAACAAGTTACAAGTGACTGACCAGATCTCAAACATGGGTCAAAAAATGTGACTGCAAAGTCACTGCTGTTTCAACCACACCATACCATCTGTCACTCATTCAGATAGCTTGTGTCAAAAGTGACAAGCTTCTTAACCTAGGTGCCACGTTTGAGGAAGAGTTAGATAAATTTTGACACATCCACAAATCACTATGCAGTTAGTCAACATAATATTTACAATGTGAAGTCATGGAGAAATATGAAATGATGTGAATCAAAAGGTGAGGCACAAGATTACATATGGAGTTGTGCTTGTGTAAAGGAAAACAGGGAAGTATCTTAGAATATTAACAGTTGTTGCCTTCTTGTAGATGTGAGACGGATTTTTTTGTGTGTTTATTTCTACTTTTTGTGTTTTGCAGTTTTTTTGTTTTTTTTTTTTTGAGACGGAGTCTCGCTCTGTCGCCAGGCTGGACCGCAGTGGCACAGTCTTGGCTCACTGCAACCTCTTCCTCCCGGTTTCAAGCGATTCTCCTTCCTCAGCCTCCTGAGTAGCTAGGATTACAGGTGTGCACCACCATACCCAGCTAATTTTTATGTTTTTAGTAGAGTCCGGGTTTCACCATGTTGGCCAGGATGGTGTTGATCTCCTGACCTCGTGATCCACCCACCTTGGCCTCCCAAAGTGCTGGGATTACAGGCATGAGCCACCACACCCAGCCTTGCACATTTTTTTACAATGTGCATTCTTACTTTGTGAGCCAGCAAATAATAAAACTTGAGGGTGCTTACAATTTACTTTTTTTCTAGGATAAGGTGATTGCATTGGTCACTGACTGGAACAGGAGAAATACATTTCACTTCAGATAAAGCAGAGAATACAGTTTTTAGCCAGGCAAAACTCTGGTCTGTTTAAGGCTAAGTTTCACAGAATGACAGAGGAAGTTGTGACAAGCCTTGGACTCTGGGCAGACCTCATTTTTAGCCATGTTGCATGGTCCACCGTAAGTGAACTACTTTAGAGTCCCCTCTTTCCTGAGAGAGCAAGAGAAGAGAGAAGTCTCCTTTGGAGAAGCGAAGATTCCTCCTCCAACTCGCAGCTTTTTTACCCCTGGGTTCTGCAATGATGGCAATATGAACAAACGTTAAATGTGTAGCTACTGCAAGTATTATCCACAAGAACATCTAAAAATCATTTGCAATCCATCTTCTTCTAAAAGAGGTTAATGCCATTTATGAGGGTTGTAACATGGAGAATTTTCTCATCACTGGGTTTCAGGCTGCAGATGTAGGGGTCAGATGGGCTAGTAATGAGCAGAGTGCCTGGGCAATACACTGATCCAACATCTGCCTCTTGGTCTTTCCTTTTTGTCGAGCACACACAAGGACAAGGACAAGTCCTGCCTGGTTGAAAGGGAAAGGTACAACAGGCTACTTTTAGATCAGACTGTTTGACACTTATGTAAACAGCAAAAGGAGGAGTGGCTCAAGGTGCCAGCTCCTATGGTCTTTGTCCCACTCACCAAAAGGAAAACACCAAAACAAAAGGGGTCAGGTGACTGCGAGGCAAGCCATGGGACACCCTTTCGAGAAGCTCATTCTTAGCTGCAGCTAAGGGCTTTAGTATTCTGCAGCTCTATTCTGAGGAGGCCATGGCATAAAACCCTAATCTCATCAGAACCTGGAAGGCATAAGAAATTATCTCATAATAGCCTTCCAGGGAAGATAGGAACGTGAATGGGAGATGGCATACATGCCACCATCCTCTCGTGTTAACGTATCTTTAAATAGAAATACACAGAAAACAAGGTTACATATTGGTTGGTTGACAAAAATGACCAGAAGCTTGTAGGAACCTAACCCTGTATTTCCCTTAAGAGCAATAATTCAGTATTCACTTATTCAGCATTCACAGCAACTTTATAGAACATAACTACCATGAAGAATGAGAACTGGCTATATTATTATGAATACAGGAATGTAGTTTGGGCTTCACACACAGCCCCAAAAGGGCTCCAAGGACTCTCCCTCCCTCCTCCAAGGTCCCCAGACCACACTTTGATAACTATTTCTAGTAGACTATAAACTATGGCCGACTAGGGGTCAGCCATAGCTATTTTGTTCCTCTTCACATTTCCAGAATCTTGCATAGTGCCAGGCATATATTGTGAGTTAAGTTAAAATGGGCTGGGGGTAAGATTTTCATGAGAAAGTTAAACCTGAGAGAGGAGAGACAGAATGGTCCCTTTGGTGCTAAAGGTCTGCTCAACCTTGATTTTTTTTTTTTTTTCTTAACGACAGGGCTCACTCTGGTGCCCAGGCTGGAGTGCAGGGGCAAAATCTCAGCTCGCTGCAACCTCTGCCTTCAGGTTCAAGTGAGCCTCCCACCTCAGTCTCCTGAGGAGCTGGGACTACAGGCACGAGTCACCACACCCAGCTAATTTTTTGTATTTTTTTAGAGACAGGGTCTCACTATGTTGCTCAGGCTGGTCATGAACCCCTCGGCTCAAGCAGTCTACCAGCCTTGACCTCCCAAAGGGCTAGGATTACAGGGATCCACCATTGCACCCAGCACAACATATATACCTTAATTTTTTTTTTCTTTTTGAGACAGAGTTTCACTGTGTCACCCAGGCTGGAGTGCAGTGGTGCAATCTTGGCTTACTGCAACCTCTATCTCCTGAGTTCAAGAGATTTTCCTGCCCCAGCCTCCTGAGTAGCTGGAATTACAGGCCCCCGCCACCACGCCCAGCTAATTTTTGTATTTTTAGTAGAGACAGGGTTTCTCCATGTTGGCCAGGCTGGTCTCGAACTGTTGACCTCAGGTGATCCACCCTCCTCAGCTTCCCAAAGTGCTGGGATTACAGGCGTGAGCCACCGTGCCCAGCTGGAATTTTAAAATACTTTATTACGGCTCCATAGCTCATGGGTTAGAGCACTGGTCTTGTAAAACACTTTATACTAAAAAAAAGCTAATGATCACCTGAGGCTTCAGTGAGTCATCTTTTTGATGGTAGAGGGTCTTGCGTCAGTGTTGTGGCTGCTGACCGATCAGGGTGGTGGCTGCTAAAGATTGGGATGCCTGTGGCAATTTCCTGAAATAAGACAAAGATGAAGTTTGCTGCATCGATTGACTCTTTCTTTCACCAAAGATTTCTCTGTAGCATGTGATACTATTTGATAGCATTTACCCACAGTAGAACTTCCTTCAATACTGGAATCAATCCTCTCAAACCATGCCACTGCTTTATCAACTATGTTATGTAATATTCTTTTGTTTGTTTGTTTGTTTTTTGAGACAGAGTCTTGCTCTGTCGCCCAGGCTGGAGTGCAGTGGCCGGATCTCAGCTCACTGCAAGCTCTGCCTCCCGGGTTTATGCCATTCTCCTGCCTCAGCCTCCCGAGTAGCTGGGACTACAGGTGCCCGCCACCTCGCCTGGCTAGTTTTTTGTATTTTTCAGTAGAGACAGGCTTTCACCGTGTTAGCCAAGATGGTCTCGGTCTCCTGACCTCGTGATCCGCCCGTCTCGGCCTCCCAAAGTGCTGGGATTACAGGCTTGAGCCACCACGCCCGGCCTGTTATGTAATATTCTAAGTCCTCTGTTGTCATCTCAACAATGTCCACAGCGTCTTCATCAGGAGTAGAATCCACATCAAGAAAAGATTTTCTTTGTTCATTCAGAAGAAGCAACACCTCCTTCATTCAAGTTGGATCATGAGATGGCAGCAATTCAGTCACATCTTCAGGCTCTACTTCTATCTATAGTTCTCTTGCTGTTTCTACCACATCTGCAGTTACTTCCCCTACAGAAGTCCTGAGCCTCCTAAAGTCAACTATGGGCATTGGAATCAACTTCTCCCAAATCCTGTTAATGTGGATATTTTGACCTTCTCCCATGAATCATGAATGTTCTTAATGGCATTTAGAATGATTAATTCTTTCCAAAGTCTTTCAATTTACTTTGCCTAAATCCATTAGAGGAATCATGATTAATGGCAGCTATGGCCCAACAAAATGTATTTCTTTTTTTTTTTTTGAGATGGAGTCTTGGTCTGTCACCAGGCTGGAGTACAGTGGCGCAATCTCGGCTCACTGCAACCTCCGCCTCCCAGGTTCAAGTGATTCTCCTGCCTCAGCCTCCCAAGTATCTGGGACTACAGGTGTGTGCCACCACGCCCAGCTAATTTTTGTATTTTTAGTAGAGACAGGGTTTCACCATGTTGGCCAGGATTGTCTCCATCTCTTGACCTTGTGATCTGCCTGCCTCAGCCTCCCAAAGTGCTGGGATTACAGGTGTGAGTCACTGTGCCCGGCCAACGTATTTCTTAAATAATAGGGCTTGAAAGTCAAAATTACTCTTTGATCCATGGGCTGTGGACTGGATGTTGTGTTAGAAGGCATGAAAACAACATTCATCTCTTTGTATCTCCAGCAGAGCCCTTGGGTGACCAGGTGAACTGTCAAAGAGCAGTAATTTTCTGAAAGCCATCTTTTTTT
>NW_016810682.1:853940-874699 GCF_001698545.2 Rhinopithecus bieti | reverse complement strand
TTTTTTTTTTTTTTTTTTTTTTTTTTTGACATGGAGTCTCGCTCTGTTGCCCAGGCTGGAGTGCAGTAACGTGGTCTCGGCTCACTGTGAGCTCCACCTCCCAGGTTCACACCATTCTCCTGCCTCAGCCTCCCAAGTAGCTGGGACCACAGGCGCCTGCCACCACACCTGGCTAATTTTTTGCATTTGTAGTAGAGACGGGGTTTCACCATGTTAGCCAGGATGGTCTCGATCTCCTGACCTCGTGATCTTCCCACCTTGGCCTCCCAAAGTGCTGGTATTACAGGCGCAAGCCACCGTGCCCGGCGCCAGCCTGTTCTTTAAAGCTTTGAAGCCAGGCATTGACTTCTCCTCTCTAGCTATGAGGGTCCTACATGGCTTCTTCATCCAAGAGAAAGCTGTTTATCTACATTGAAAATCTGTTGTTTAGCACAGCCGCCTTCATCAGTGATCTTAGCCAGATTTTCTGGATAACTTGCTGCAGCTTCTACATCAGCACTTGCTGCTTCACCGTGCACTTTTATGTTATAGAGCTGGCTTCCTTCCTTCAATCTGATGAACCAGCGTCTGTTAGCTTCCAAGTTTTCTTCCTCAGATAACCTCACCTCTCTCAGCCTCCACATAATTGAAGAGTTATGGCCTTGGTCTGGATTACGCTTTGGCTAAAGGGAATGTTGTGGCTGGTTTGATCTTCTATCCAGACTACTCAAAATTTCCCCATATCAGCAATAAGGAAGTTTTGCTTTCTTATCATTCATATGTTCACTGGAGTGACACTTTTAACTTCCTTCAACAACTTTTCCCTTACATTTACAACTTGACTAACCGGCACAAGAGGAGTACCTTTTGGCTGATCTCAGCCTTCGACATGCCTTCCTCACTAAGCTTAATCATTTGTAGCTTTTGATTTAAAGTGAGAGACGTGCGACTCTTCCTTTCACTTGAACACTTAGAGGCTATTGTAGCATTCTTAATTGGCTTAACTTCAATGTTATTGTGTCTCAGGGAATGGGGAAACCGAAGGAAGTGGGGAGAGAGATGGGGGAATAGCCGGTTGGTCAGTCAAGCAATCAGAACACACATATTTATTAAGTTTGCTGTCTTATATGGGTGCAATTTGTGGCACCTCAAAACAATTAGAATAGTAACATCAAAGGTCACTGATCACCCTAACAGATACAATAATTAAAATGTTTGGGCTAGGCACAATGGCTCATGCTTGTAATCCCAGCACTTCGGGAGGCTGAGGCTGGAGGATCACTTGAGTCCAGGAGCTCAAGACCAGCCTGGACAACATAAGGAGACCCTGCCTCTACAAAAAATAAAAAAATTGGTGGCATGTGTCTGTAGTCCCAGCCTCTCAAGGGGCTGAGGTGGGAGGATTGTTTGAGCCCAGGAGATTGAGGCTACAGTGATCACACCACTGCACTCCAGCCTGGGCAACAGAGCGAGACCCTGTCTTGAAATAATAATCACAGTCATAGTTATAATAATGAAAAAGTTTGAAATGCTGTGAGAATGATCAAAATGTGACACAGAGACGTGAAGTGAGCACATGCTGTTGGAAAAATGGCACCAATAGCCTTGCTCCAGGCAGGATTGCCACAAACCTTCCATTTGTAAAACGTGCAGCATCTGCAAGGTGCGATAAAGCAAAGCACAATAAAATGAGTTATGCGTGGACTCGCAGAGCATAACACGGGGATAAATAAGCACAAATCTATACTGATTAAACATCTTGATTATTGAAGTGGATTTTATGGTATAATTTTTTTTAAGACACAGGATATGGAATCAGACCTATCCTCACATTTTCTAGTACTGAGTTAACATGTAAACTTTTAGCTACTCTAGATTGGAAAATGTAACATAATTGTTCGTTATCTTTTCTTATACAAACAAACAAGACTAGGCCTTAGGTCTGTGGCTTTAATGAAATAGTAATTTGTCATTCTTTATGTCAAATTTAGCCCCTGCTTTACTTTCTTTGCTTTCTGTTTTTGTTTTGTTTTGTTTTGTTTTGTTTTGTTTTGTTTTTTTGAGACAGTCTCACTCTGTTGACCAGGCTGGAGTGCAGTGACGCAATCTCAGCTCACTGCAACCTTCGCCTCCTGGGTTCAAGCAATTCTCCTGCCTCAGCCTCCTGAGCAGCTGGGACTACAGGGGCGCACCACCACGCCTGGCTAATTTTTGTATTTTTAGTAGAGATGGGATTTCACCATGTTGGCCAGGCTGGTCTCAAACTCCTGACCTCAAGTGATCGACCCTCCTCGGCCCCCCAAAGTGCTGGGATTACAGGCATGAGCCACCACACCCAGCCCCTTGCTTTACTTTCATTTGGCGTATGGTTTTTTCCACAGTGACAACCAACAAATGAAACTGTGCACCTTTGAAAGAGACTCTGCAGTTAGATTTCAGCTCTAATATCCCACACACCTGTATCCTTGCATCATGTGAGGGGGAGCAGGTGCAGGCACTGAGCAGATTCCTAGAAATCAGTGACCACAGGCCATGTTTTCAGAGAGGTGAGATGATGGGAAATTATTGAGCAGACAGTGAACTTCTGGAGGGCAGGAACTTCTAGGAGCCCCCAGCACTTCAAGTGCCCAACTCCTAGTAGATGCACAATAAATGCTTGTGACTTGAGAGACAGTGGCAGCAGGTGGGCCCAGGGCTGAGGCGAGGGATGAAGGCCTTCTAGACCTGAGAGAGAGAATAAAGATGACATATTTGGAGCCTGGGGTCTGCAGAGTGAAGCACAAAGGACTGGGGTGCAGAGCAGGGAGGAGATGCCGGCTAGTGGTGGGGACACAGAGCTGAGCTACTGTGGCAGAGCAGAACCCAGGCAGGAGGTGGGAGCAGACCAACAGGAAGGGGTCCCTGAGGAAGTGAGGACTGCCTCTGGCCTCCCTCCTAGTGTGTGTGCAAGTGCATGGTGTGGACCCACCGCCCTGCAGAGAAGTCAGATAGACAAGCTTCTTGCCATTTCCCAGTTGTATTAGCTTCCTGTGGCTCCCATAGCCAATTGCCATGAACTGGTGTCTTAAAACAGTAGACATTCATTCTCTCACAGTTCTGGAGGCCAGAAGTCCAAAATCAAGGTGTTGGCAGGCCACGCTGCCTCTGGAGGCTCTTGGGGAGGATCCTTCTTTGCCTCTTCCAGTTTCTCGTGGCTGGAGGCATTCCTTGGCTTCCTTGGTTTGTGGCCACATTACCCCAATCTCTTCATCTTCACATAGCCTTCATCTCTTTGATCTGTCTCTCCTTTCTCTCTCTCTTTCTCTCTCTTTTTGTAAAATAGAGATGGGGGTCTTGCTATGTTGCCCAGGCTGACCTTGAACTCCCGGCCTCCAGCGATCCAGTGTGAGCCACCATGGCAGCCTGTGTGTCTTTTTTTTTTTTTGAGATGGAATTTCACTCTTGTCAACCAAGCTGGTATGCAGAGGCCCAATCTCGGCTCACTGCAACCTCTGCTTCCCAGTCTTAAGCGATTCTCCTGCCTCAGCCTCCTGAGTAGCTGGGATTACAGGCTCCCATCACCACGCCCAGCTAATTTTTGTATTTTTTTTTTAGTAGAGACGGGGTTTCACCACGTTGGCCAGGCTGGTCTCAAACTCCTGACCTCAGGTGATCCACCTGCCTCGGCCTCCCAAAGTGCTGCGATTGCAGACGTGAGCCACCAAAGCCGGCCTCGTGTGTCTTTTATAAGGACACTTATTATTAACTTGAGGGCTTTCCTGGAGAATCCAGAATAATCTCCTCATTTCAAGATCCTTTCTAACATCTTCAAAGACTACACAGGTTCCAGGGATTGCTGTGATGGTTAATTTTTTATGTCAAATTAACTGGGCCATGGTACCCAGATATTTGGTCAAACATTGTTCGGATGTTTCTGTGAGAGTGTTTTGGGTGAGATTTGCCTTTAGACTGATGGACTTTGAGTAAAGTGAATTGCCCTCCATAATGTGATTGGGCTTTAATCAGTTGAAGGCCTGAATCAAACAAAAGGCTGACCTTCCCAAGCAAAAGGGAATTCTGCCAGCAGATGGCCTTTGGACCTCATCTGCAATATTGGCTTTTCCCGGGTGTCCAGCCTAACTGCCTTTGGACTTGAACCGCAGCTCCTTCCTGGGTCTCCCCCGTCAGATTTTGAATTCATCGAGCTCCCACAATTGTGTGACCCAATTCCTTAAACTAAGTTTATAGATTCTGTTTCTATAGAAAACGCTGGCTAATATAGGGGGTTGTTCCATTGAGGTCTTCAACTGATTAGGTAAAGCCCACCCACCATTCAACTCACTCTGCCAATATTTAACCTACAGAAATGCTTTTCAAACCTGAATGTGTATATGGTCTTGCTCAAGTGCAGATTCTGATCCAGTAAGCCCGGAATTCTCCATTTCTAACAAGCTCCCAAGGGATGCTGGTGCTGCTGGTTAGAGTGACCAACTCATCCCGGGACTAACCCAGTTTTAGCACTGAAAGTCCCTTGTCCCAGAAAATCTCTGAGCTCCAGGCAAATTGGGATGGTTGGTCATCCTACTGCTGGTCCACGAACCATACTTTGAGTAACAAGGAGTTAGAGATCTCTGTAGTAAGGGAAAATCATAAAAATTCAGCCCTTCCTCAAACATGGGGATGAGTGTAAAAGTGTATACCCCGGTGGATAAATCCATTGGTCCCAACATAAAGTGTCATGGATAGTGGTACATTTACTCCCCAAAGGTCTCCCCTTTCCAGTGCTTTTATTTCTTTGAATTTTCTATCAGAACAGGATGAAAGCTTCAATCCGGGTGATTTCTTATCAAATTCCCCCACAGTAGCTCAGCAGAAGGTCTTGCCACTGACTTCATGAAGACAGGGAAACTCCTAGGCAAACTCCCTTGTCCTTCCTCTCCCAAGCTGAACATTGCTGTATACACTGACCGCTCTCTTCTACTCAGCTGGCAGAGTAGAAAGGAGCAAGCTCTAAAGTCAGCAGAGCTTAGTTTGAATTCTGCCTCTGCCATTTACAGTTGATTGATCTTGGACAAGTTAACTTCTCTAAGGTTGATAATACTTTTGGAGGAATAAATTTCAGAGGGCTGGGAGCAGGTGAAGGAGACACCTAGGCAAAGTGCACATTGACCACCTGACATTTAATGAGTTTCCTTCCTCTCTGCCACCCAGACAGAAGGTGATGTAGGCCCTTGTGGGTGACGCAGGCAGTGGGGAAGACAGTGCACCTCGGGCTCAATGCTGTACCAAGCACTGCTTGTAATATTATTTTACCTATTTCTTCCTTCCTTCTTTCTTTCTCTTTTTTCTTTCTCCCTCTTTCTCTTTCTTTCTTATCCTTCTTTTTCTCTCTCTCTCCCTCTTTCTTTTTTCTTTCTTCTTTTTTCTTCTTTCTCTCTCTCTCTTCTTTTTCTCCCCCCTTTCTTCACTCCATCTCTCTCTTTCTTTTTTCTCTTTATTTCTGCCCCATTTCTTTATCTCCTTCTCTTTCTTTCTCTTCCTTTCTTTCTCTTTTTTCTCTCTCTTTCTCTCTCCCTCTTTCTTTCTCCTTTCTTTTTCCTTTCGAGACAGGGTCTTACTCTATCACCAAGGTTGGAGTGCCACGGTGTGAGTCTGGCTCACTGCAGCCTTAACCTCCAAGTTCTATTTATATCTTTCTTGAAATCAACTTTAAGTCAATTCATTTTTTTAAACTTAGCCTTTTCTAACCAATATTATTTGTGAAACCATGGGTTTAACATGCCAATCATATATTTTGTTCCAATGCACAGTAAATACATTTAGTCATTCATTCAAGAGATATTTAGGGCTGGGTGTAGTGGCTCACACCTGTAATCCCAGTACTTTGGGAGGCTGAGGTAGGCGGATCACCTGAGGTCAGGAGTTCAAGGCCAGCCTGGCCAACATGGAAACCCTGTCTCTACTAAAAATACAAAAATTAGCTGGGCATGGTGGCAGGTGCCTGTAATCCCAGCTACTCAGGAGGCTGAGGCAGGAGAGTCGTTTGAACCCAGGAGTGGGAGGTTGGAGTGAGCCAAGATCACATCACTGCACTCTAGCCTAGGTGACAGAGAAACATTCCATCTCGAAAAAGAAAAGAGAGAGAGATTTAGAGTGTCTTTTATGCTCTCAAAGGGATAAACATGCTAGTTATATAAAATATATAACTCATATACATTATAATGAATACATTCAAGTAGTCATGCATTCAGCAGCTGTGGAGGGTGCCTTTTTATGTTAGGACAGCCTGGCACACTTCTAAGCTCTTGAGCACTTGTGCTGATCCCAGACCCCAGTCTGAGAAGAGCGATGACTTAGGAAGTTCCGTGATATATTTACCGAGGACCCAAGTCAGGGTGCACCCAGTCCCAGGCCTGGTGCTGGAAGCTTTCTTCTACTCTTCATCTGCCTCCATGCAGTGGGCAGGAGGGAAGTCAGAAGGCATGGAGGGATCTATTTTAGGGCCTGGATTCTTGTGTTCACTTCTCATCTCATTCTCCCTTATAGGTAACTGCAGGAAAAAATGGACTAAAGCCTGCCCTGTGGGTTTGGCTAGCGTGTGTGTGTGTGTGTGTGTGTGTGTGTGTGTGTGTGTGTGTGTATTCTCTTTCTTTCTCTTCCTTCATGTCCTCTTTCCAGGCACCCCCATGAGTCAATTGGCTCAGGACAAGCCAGCCACACTCACACTTTTTATTTTCCCTACAGGCCTTCATCCTTCTCCCAACATTGCTTTGGTCTCCAGGCCCATGCACTGCTAAGATCCCAAGATTCAGACTGGGGGATAGGAGTTGAGGAGATGCCACCTTTAGGCTGAGCTGGGAGCTTCTGTCCACCTTTATCAGACTTCATCAGACTTTGCACCCTGGGGTATCACCCTCTGCTTCAATTAACACAGCAGCTTCCCACCTTCGCATGCTTTTCCAAGGCTCCTCCTTCAAGGGGGACTTGGCTCAGTCAATTATTTCCTTCGCCTTTTGCATGTTCAATGTCTTCCTTTCTTCTCGAGGCTTCCCCTCTGTGGACCAACATGTTCCTCCATGGCAAAAACAAAAACAACCAGCCTAAGCCAGTTCTCTCTGCCCTCCTGCCCTGTGCACGTCAGTGCTGCCTCCTCCCTCCCTTTCATGGCGCTGATATGGTGAGAGTGCAATACCCTCAGCAGCGCCTAACAGTCAGCAGTGAGTGCTCAGAACCCTTACCACCTCTGCGGCCGATGACCCTCTCTTTGGCTCTGGCCCCAGCTGGCCTTGTGCTGTTCCATTTCAAGGTTTTTCCTGGCTCATCTTCGTGCCCCTTCCCCTGAGGGTCCGGGAGGTCTGTATCCTCTGGCCGCCTCTCCTCTCTCCTTGCACTCCTCCTCTCTTGGAGCAATGCCGTTTGTGCCACCTTCTCACCTTCCACACCACACACCTTCAGCCTTCACTGAGAAGAGAGCAGGGCTGCAGCATCTTGTTTCATTCTTATCCCTCATGGAGCCAAGAACTAAAAATGGAAACGGAGAAAGCCTCCTGACAAGGCCACTGGCAAGTTCAGTGGGAACAACTCAGGTTTTCAGAAGGAAGTGTGATCTCTGGAGCCAGCGGGTTCAGAAGAACAAAGAGATTTATCAAGAATGAGACATACCAGACCAGTTGTGTTGCTTTCCATTGACAGGAAGCAAATCAGCTGCTCAGGGAAAGGTCAAACGTGGCACCTGGTCTCAGAGAGGTGTCCATCAAAGGCTGTCATACAGCCCTATGGACAAGAAGGAGACCTGGGCCAGGTGAGACTGATGCAAAACCATTTGTCCCAAGGAGTTGTAGATGGGACTTAGGGAAAGGAGGGGCTCCAGAGGCACCGTGACAGTGTCAGAGTGACTGCAGGCTCCTCAGGAGATGTTGAGGGAAAAGAAAGGGCTGGGACATGCCCTAAGACTTCTGTGCACAGGCACTGGTCCCCTCTGCTGATTCAGGGCTCCCCTAACACAGCCACGCTCATCACAAGTATGGTACCAGGCAGTGGCAAAACCTGTTACAACATCAGCAGGGCGGGGCGTGGAGGATCATGCCTGTAATCCCAGCACTTTGGGAGGCCAACACAGGAGGATCACTTGAGGCCAGGAGTTCAAAACCCCTTTTCTACAAAAAATACAAAAATCAGCCAGGCTTGGTGGTGCACGCCTGTAGTCCCAGCTACTTAGGAGGCTGAGGTGGGAGGATTGTTTGAGCCTGGGAGGTCGAGGCTGCAGTGAGCTATGATTGCACCACTGCACCAAAGGAAGACCCTGTCTCAAAAAGCAACAGACAAAAAACACATGAGCAGGTTCGGCCGGCAGAGACTCCCTGCTTTCCCATCAGCAGAGCAGGGCGCCCTGGCAGAGGCGCCTCTGCTTTCCCAGAGCCACCCCCAAGTGCTGCTGGAGGCCCAGATTCCTTCAAATGACCTGGGCAGCCCCGCTGGAATGCAGTGTGACAACAGAAACAGGTAGGCTGCCTGGGGAAAACCATGCAGGCGTCCCCAGGCTCTGATTTGGTAACTGCAGATATTCTTTGATAAATTGTGGAACCATTAGGCACAGGCATTAGGTCTGGGCAGTGTGTGTGTGCGCATGGGGAATCTGTTTATGAGAATATAAAATAAAACGTGCAAACACAGGAGAAGTAGAAGATACAGGTGGCAGGGTAGAGTGAGAACTGAAGTCAGGACTAGGGAGATGGAGAGGGAAATGAAGCCTGAAACAACTTTTGTGGCCAAAGCCAGCAAATCTTGTATGTGTAGGATCTCCATGAACTGTCCTGAAATTTCCAAGAGAAGGAGACATCTATCAAGTAGAAGACAAAAAGGGATGCTGACCGGGGAGGCCAGACACTGGTTGGTAGAGCCCATGACTGGAGAAGCAAGAGCAGCACAAGGTCCCTGAGGGGTGGTTAAGAGCAGCTGGTGGCCCGGCATGGTGGCTTATGCCTGTAATCCCAGCACTTTGGGAGGCCGAGACAGATGGATCACTTGAGGTCAGGAGTTCGAGACCAGTCTGGCCAACATGGCGAAAACCCATCTCTACTAAAAATACAAAAATTATCCAGGCATGGTGGCGGGTACCTGTAATCCCAACTACTTGGGAGGCTGAGGCGGGAGAATTGCTTGAACCTGGGAGGCAGAGGTTGCAGTGAGCCGAGATTGTGCCATTGCACTCCAGCCTGGGTGACAACAGTGAGACTCTGTCTCAAACAAACAAACAAAGAGCAGCTGGAGGCTGGGCATGGTGGCTCATTCCTGTAATCCCAGCACTTTGGGAGGGCAAGGAGGGCGGGTCACTTGAGGTGAGGAGTTCGAGACCAGCCTGGCCAACATGGTGAAACCACATCTCTACTAAAAATACAAAACAATTAACCTGGCATGGTGGCGCACACCTGTAATCCCAGCTAAACTCAGGAGGCCAAGGCAGGAGAACCACTTGAATCCAGGAGGCGGAGGTCGCAGTGAGCCGAGATTGTACCACTGCACTCCAGTCTGAGGCAACAGAGCAAGACTCCATCTCAAAAAAAAAAGAAAGAAAGAAAAGAAAAGCAGCTGGAGGCTAGGTGTGGTGGTTCACACCCGTAATCCCAGCACTTTGGGAGGCCAGGACAGGAGAATTGCTTGAGCCCAGGAGTTTGAGACCAACTTGGGTGAAATCCCTTCTCTATAAAAACAAACAAAAATTAGCTGGGTGTGTGGCTGGGCGCAGTGTCTCACGCCTGTAATCCCAGCACTTCGGAGGCCGAGGTGGGCGGATCATGAGGTCAGGAGATTGAGACCATCCTGGCTAACACAGTCAAACCCCCCTTGTTACCTTCCCATCTCTTTTCTGTTTTGGGGTGGGGGTTTAAAATCAAGACAAATAATTTAAATAGTTTTTTCCTCCAGATTTTCTTTCTTTTCTTGACAATAAACTTATTTTCATAAAATATATCAAGTATAGAGGCAAAAATAGAGAAAAATATAGTGACCAAGCTTTTAAATATTAGCATTCACAGCTTTAATCTCAGCACTTTAGGAGGCCAAGGCAGGAGGATCACTTGAGGCCAGGAGTTCAAGACCAGCCTGTGCAACATAGTGAGACCCCCATCTCTACAAAAAATAAAAAATTAGGTGTGGTGGCACATACATGTGGTCTCAGCTAATCAGGAGGCTGAGGTGGGAGAATTGCTTTAGTCCAGGAGGTTGAGGCTTCAGCGAGCTGTAATCACACTACCACACTCCAGCCTGAACAACAGAGCCAGATCCGTCTCAAAAAATAAAAAAGTTAGCAGTATTCCATTTTGCATCAGATATTATTTATTTTTTATTATTTTTTAAGACGGAGCCTCACTCTCTTGCCCAGGGTGGAGTACAGTGGCACAATCTCAGCTCACTGCAACCTCTACCTCCCAGGTTCAAGTGATGCTCTTGTCTCAGCCTCCCGAGTAGCTAGGATTACAGGTGCATGTCACCATGCCTGGCTAATTTGTATATTTTTAATAGACACAGGGCTTCACCATGTTGGCCAGGGTGGTCTTGAACTCCTGACCTCAAGTAATCTGCCTACCTTGGCCTCCCAAATGCTGGGATTACAGGTGTGAGCCACCAGGCCCAGCCAAATCTTGTTTTAGATAGTCAATATCACAGATACAGTGGAGGGACCTACTCTCTGTTTCTTTTTTTTTTTTTTTTTTTTTTTTTTTTTTGAGACAGAGTCTCACTCTGTCGCCCAGGCTGGAGTGCAGTGGCACGATCTCAGCTCACTGGAAGCTCCGCCTCCTGGGTTTACGCCATTCTCCTGCCTCAGCCTCCCAAGTAGCTGGGACTACAGGCACCCGCGACCTCGCCCAGCTAGTTTTTTGTATTTTTTAGTAGAGACGGGGTTTCATCGTGTTAGCCAGGATGGTCTCGATCTCCTGACCTCGTGATCTGCCCGTCTCGGCCTCCCAAAGTGCTGGGATTCCAGGCTTGAGCCACCGCGCCCGGCCTACTCTCTGTTTCTAAGAGGCTACCTCAGTTCTGTCAGCTTCTGGTCATTCTTGCGCCTTCTGGCCATGGAGTACAAATCCTTTTGAGAATCACAGTACATAGGTCTTTTTTCTTCTATACTTAAAGAGTTCATTTTGCCTGGTATGTACATAGGTCTTGATGTAGGAAGGCAGGTACTGAAGGGAACGCTCTTGCTCAAGAAGGGAGGCAGAGGGCGGAAGGTGAGTGTCTGAGGGAAGATCTGTTGCTAACTGAGGTCTAAAGAAACAAAGACGCCTTCAAGCTGTTCCTATGTAATTAAGAGCACCCGCCCAAGCACTGGCCCAGTTTTTCTTGTTTATGACTTTAATCTTGCTGGTTGTCCTTTCATTCACATGATTACTGAATTGTCCACCCTTTTTATGGTATGCCCTTTTAACCACCAGGGTTCATGAACCATTATTGTAATTTTCCACTTATGTGACTTGATCTGCAGATGGGTGTTACCATACTTACTCAAATATTTCCTGCTTATTCCTACAAAATTAGGACAAAGATCTCAAAGATTTTCTGAGGAATAAGTGAGATAATGTCTGTGTATTTAGCACAGAAATTGGCAATATACAGAGCCTAGTAAATGCTTTTCCCCCTCTTTTTAATTTCTCATAAAACGTCTGTTTAAAACTCCATTAGAATTATCAGAGTTGCCAACAAGTACTGCAGATAGAGTTTCTGGAAACTACTTTTGGTCCATTTGTGAAAACTGTGGCATTTACTTTCTTCTGATTAGCCTAGCAATTGGAAAACCTGGAGGAATTAACAGTGTTAAAGTGTAATATTTTAAGATGTAAAAACAAGGGCCAGTCGCAGTGGCTCACACCTTTAATCCCACCACTTTGGGAGGCTGAGTTGGGCTGATCTCTTAAGACCAGGAGTTTGAGACCAGCCTGGGCAACATAGTGAAATCTCATCTCTACAAAAACATACAAAAAAATTAGCCAGGTGTGGTGGCATGAGCCTATGGTCCCAGCTACCAGGGAGGCTGAGGTAGGAGGATTGCTTAAGCCTGGGAATTGCTTGAGGCTGCAGTGAGCCAAGATCATGCCACTGCATTCCAGCCTGGGTGACAGAGTGAGACCCTGTCTCAAAAAAAAAAAAAAAAAGATTCAAAAACATGGTTTTGTGCAAATATAGAATGAACACAGGTCAAAGATTTTATTCAATTCAATTAATGAGGGCACTGGTAAGATGTTAAGATTATTTCAAAGGGAATTTGAGGAACAGAGAGGCAAAGAGAAAAGACAAAACGGTTTTGCAAATAGATGCAAAACTGATTAATATCCTACAGTGCAATAAAATGTAATGTTTGGTGTTCTCTCTTCTGCAGAGGAGAAATCAATTGTATCTTTATCAGGCAAAATTTATTTGCATTGCTATGGATAAGAATTTGCCTTACCATCAGATTTTTTTTACAATTTTACTTCAATTCCTACGAAATTATAAAATAACCTAGTCAATAAGAAATCAGTTAAATTGTACAACCCTATAAAATCCAAAAATTCCAGAAATTCCAATAGGTAGTAATAACAATTCCATTGAAAGGAAACCTAGTAATCTCCTTTGCCCATTTCCATATCTTGGATAATTTTCTCTGGCAATTCTTATGCATTAAGGATGTGGTCTAGGAGGAAGCCTTGGAATTTTCTCACTCTGGATTGTGGAACCACAAAGTCAGCCTGGAGCTGCCTATATCTGGACACCTAAGCTCCTGTCAGAGCCAGTTTATTATTTCCAGTCACTCATTACTGGGATTCTCCTCTCCCTGGGGCGTTATGAAGGTAAAGAGAGGGTTCTTGGGCAGTCACTTTCAGCATTAACCGTTTTATTCCCACATTTGGCAATAGGGCTTGCCGTCCATTATTTATGGCCTCTGTCTTAGTCTGTTTTGTGTTGCTATAACATGATACCTCAGACTGGGAAATTTATGAAGAAAATCAGTTTATTTCTCACAGTTCTGGAGTCTGAGAAGTTCAATATCAAAGTGTCAGCATCTGACAAGGGCCTACTTGCTGAGTCATCCCATGGCAGAAGCCAAAAGAGCAAGAGAGAGAGAGACAAGTGAGCAAAAGGAAGGCAAACTCACTTTTAAAACAGCCCACTCTCGGCCGGGCGCGGTGGCTCAAGCCTGTAATCCCAGCACTTTGGGAGGCCGAGACAGGCGGATCACGAGGTCAGGAGATCGAGACCATCCTGGCTAACACGGTGAAACCCTGTCTCTACTAAAACACAAAAAAACTAGCCGGGCGAGGTGGCGGCGCCTGTAGTCCTAGCTACTCGGGAGGCTGAGGCAGGAGAATGGTGTGAACCCGGGAGGCGGAGCTTGCAGTGAGCTGAGATCTGGCCACTGCACTCCAGCCTGGGTGACAGAGCGAGACTCCGTCTCAAAAAAAAAAAAAAAAAAAAAAAAAAAACAGCCCACTCTCGAGATAACTAACCCACTCCCTCAAAAATGACATTAATCCTCTCAAGAGAGCAGAGCACTTATGACCTAATCACCTTATTCGGCCCCACCTCCTAACACTGTTGCATTGGGGATTAAGTTTCCAACACACGAGTTTTGGGGGACATATTCAAACCATAGCAGCTTCCTTCCAAAACCTGTCTCAACTGCCCAAAGCCTTTTCCAGACTCTTCTTCTACTTGCAAACTTTCCATTCAAACCAAAGAAACAGTTAATATAATCTTAAATTTGCAAAAACCATGTGGTTTGTTAAACAATTAATCATTCACAATGTTGAAGCATCTCTTGTATCACATTTTTAAACTTGTCTATCATTTTTTTGAGTGTTCTTATGTCTTGTGTTTTCAATGAAGTTGCACTTCTAGAATAGATACCAGAAATTTTTCTCCTCTACCACCACCCCATATTAGGTATTAGTTTTTTGGGTTTTTTTTTTTTTTTCTTTTTTTTTTCTTAGACGGATTCTCACTCTGTCACCAGGCTGGAGTGCAGTGGCGCGATCTTGGCTCACTGCAACCTCTGCCTCCCAGGTTCAAGTGATTCTCCTGCCTTGGCCTCCTGAGTAGCTGGGACTACAGGTGCCCACCACTATGCCCGGCTAATTTTTGTATTTTTAGTAGAGACAGGGTATCACCATAGTGGGCAGGCTGGTCTCGAACTTCTGACCTTGTGATTCGCCCACCTCGGCCTCCCAAAGTGCTGGGATTACAGGCGTGAGCACCATGCCCGGCCCTGATTTTTTTGTTTTTTTAAATATACAGATGGGGTCTCATTATTTTGGCAAGAGTGGTCTTGAACTCCTGGCTTCAAGCAATGCTCCTGCCTTGGCCTCTCAAAGTGCTGAGATTACAGGCTTAAGCGACCATGCCTGGCATAGGTGTTAGCTATTTTGTATTAAAGGGCTAGAAAAAAGGGCTCAGAAAAAAATCTTTGACTTCTCAATACCTTCACAATAGTGTGCCAACTCTTACCAGAGAGTCCAAGATCCCCCTCAATATTTTCCACCTTCTTGTGCCAGGCCAAATGCTTACCCCACATATTTCTTTTGCATCTCTGTATCTACGCTCCCAACTTGGAATGCTCTTTTGCTTTACTTTCAGGGCTTAATTCAAACGCTGCCTCTTCCATGAAGTCTTCCTTGATCCCTCTAATTAGAAGTTACCACGTGACTTTCCTTGTCCTGTAAAGATCTCCGGTGAGAAGACACAGGACACAGGCGTGGAGCCAGACTGCCTGAATTCACTTATTAGTTTTGTGATCTTTGGCGAGTTATTGTAGGAGACCAGCATATGCCAGCACGAAATATGCCTCCTTAGCATAAGGATTATTTTGAGCTGATGATTTTGAGAAGTTACAGATACAGGAGAAGCTCTGAAAACAATAGAAATTACCCTTTTGTAAGGGAAATTTAATCTATAAAGGAAGTCTTCATTTGTTTTGTTTTGTTTTTTTTTTTTTTGAGACAGAGTCTTGCTCTGTCGCCAGGCTGGAGTGCAGTGGCATGATCTCAGCTCACTGCAATCTCCGCCTCCCAGGTTCAAGCAATTCTGCTGCCTCAGCCTCCTGAGTAGCTGGGACTATAGGTGCATGACACCATACCCAGCTAATTTTTGTGTTTTTTGCAGAAACGGAATTTCACCATGTTGACCAGGCTGGTCTCAAACTAGTGACCTCAGGTGATCCATCCGCCTCGGCCTCCCAAATTGCTGGGATTACAGACATGAACCACCATGCCTGGCCGGAAGTCTCCATTTGTAAGAGTGTCTTCCTTTCTGTACCAGGAAAAGCAGGATGATTCTAAATCATTAGGAACTCATCAGTATAGATGGCTCTGGCTTAAATCTGTGCAGCAAACCTCACTCTTGTTTACTCTGCTTTTCCTGGCAGCTCCCTCATTATCAGCCTTCCCCACACCTTTCTCTGTCCGGCAAATGATGGTATTGAAACCTGAATTCAAAGCCACCTCTTTGAGGTTTACTCCTCTCTCTGTTTATCTCCTATGGATACATAAGAGGTATACATGTTGTTAAAATTCTGGAGTTTTGTTTTGTTTCGATACAGGATCTTGCTCTGTTGCCCAGGCTGGAGTGTGGTGACATAATCTCAGCTCACTGCAGCCTCAACCTCCTGGGCTCAGGTGATCTTATTACCTCAGCCTCCCAAATAGCTAAGACTACAGGCACCTGCCACTGCCCAGTTAATTTTATTTTGTATTCTTCATAGAGACAGTGTCTCAGCCATGTTGCCAACACTGGTCTCAAACTTCTGAGCTCAAGCAATCCTCCTGCCTAGGACTCCCAAAGTACTGGGATTACAAGCATGAGCCACTATGCCCGGCTTGTTTTTCTCTTGTTATCTGTCCTGTGTTACAGAGGTTCATACTGTCTAAGAACTATGAAGGGCAGAAGAAAAAGTTATTTTCCTCCCCTTCAATATTAAACCACTCTGTGCCTGAGTTTTCTAAAAAGAGTGCTACCCACTCACATAATAGGATTTTTGTGAAGATTAAATAAATTGATACATGTAAAGCATTTAGAAGATGCCTAGGCCGGGCACGGTGGCTCAAGCCTGTAATCCCAGCACTTTGGGAGGCCGAGACGGGCGGATCACGAGGTCAGGAGATCGAGACCATCCTGGCTAACATGGTGAAACCCCGTCTCTACTAAAAAATACAAAAAACTAGCCGGGCGAGGTGGCGGGCGCCTGTAGTCCCAGCTACTCGGAGGCTGAGGCAGGAGAATGGCGTAAATCCGGGAGGCAGAGCTTGCAGTGAGCTGAGATCCGGCCACTGCACTCCAGCCTGGGCGACAGAGTGAGACTCCGTCTCAAAAAAAAAAAAAAAAAAGAAGAAGAAGAAGATGCCTAGAACATAGTGAGTGCCCAACAAGAGTTAGTTATTATTGTGGCCGGGCGCGGTGGCTCACGTCTGTAATCTCAGCACTTTGGGAGTCCAAGTCAGTTGGATTACCTAAGGTCGGGAGTTCAAGACCAGCCTGACCAACATGGAGAAACCCCGTCTCTACTAAAAATACAAAAGATTAGCCAGGAGTGGTGGCACATGCCTGTAATCCCAGCTACTCGGGAAGCTGAGGCAGGAGAATCGCTTGAACCCTGGAGGCAGAGGTTGCGGTGAGCTGAGATCGCGCCATTGCAACTCCAGCCTGGGCAACAAGAGCAAAACTCTGTCTCAAAAAAAAAAAGAGTTATTATTATTCCTTTTGCATGCTCTCATAATTCTTTGCTAGTGCTTCTTTCAGAGTTTTTTGTTTGTTTGCTTGCTTGTTTTTGAGACAGTGTCTCATTCTATCAACTAGCCTGGAGTACAGTTGGCATGATCTTGGCTCACTACAGCCTCGATTTCCTGGGCTCAAGCAATCCTCCCACCTCAGCCTCCTGAGTAGCTGGGATTACAGGCACCCGCCACCATGCCTGGCTAATTTTTTTAAAATGTAATACTGTTCATTTAACTTCAAAAGCATTTCAGTGTTCTAAACATACAAAAAAAACCCAGAACGTTGCAAATCATGTTTAAGTACAGGAGGTTCTTGAACTTTCACTGATGCAGTGGCTCTTCACTTTGCTGACAATGAAGAGTTCTACAGTTTGTTTAAAAACTACCGCACTTTTTTTTTTTTTTTTTTGAGACGGAGTCTCGCCTCTGCTCGCCAGGGGCTGGAGTTGCAGTGGCCGGATTCTCAGGCTCACGCAAGCTGCTGCTCTCCCGTTATTGCAGGTTTATGCCATTCTCCTGCCTCAGCCTCCGAGTAGCTGGGACTACAGGCGCCCGCCACCTCGCCCGGCTAGTTTTTTGTATTTTTTAGTAGAGACGGGGTTTCACCATGTTAGCCAGGATGGTCTCGATCTCCTGACCTCGTGATCCGCCCGTCTCGGCCTCCCAAAGTGCTGGGATTACAGGCTTGAGCCACCGCGCCCGGCCTAAAACTACCGCACTTAACTAAAAAAAAAAAAAAATTATCATGCCAGCTGACCCTGCTTTGTCCACAGCTAAGATGGCAGCAGAATGCTATGTCACAGAAACAAGACAAGCTAAATGGATGCCCACTGCATAGTCAACAGGTCCAGCCTCACAGTGCACACAGCCTGAGCTACAGCCGCTCCAAAAGGCATCTTCCCCACAGCCTCAACGCCAAGCGAGGAGCATCCAGACTTTATCTCAGTCGTTTTGTTCTTTTTACAAACTATAGAGATATACAGTTGATAACTCAGGATTTCTAGCCAATAACCATATAGTTAACACCACCTTACAAATAAAAAGAAAATGCCAGAAACATCTTTAGATGCCTTGTCACACCCACAGCAAAGTGCACAGAGTGGGGAGAACACAAGAGTGCCTTTTCATTTTAAAAATGTTTGGAAATATGTACACCTTTGATGCAGTTTCAGGGTGCTCCAGACACCCATGGCCACTTCATGTAAACCACTGACAATTTCTAAAGCACTTTGAGAAACTACAATACGATCGTGATCAAATTTTATAATTAAACCTAATGAGGGCAACAGACACTTCTCAAATAAGAGATGTGTCGAGTACGGCGCTCCCCTGCTCTAAGTATTCACAAGGAGACAGATAAACAGTTTCTTTGTTCATCCTCATCCTCCTCCTTCTCTTCTTCCTCCTCGTCTTCTTCATCTTCCTCTTCCACCTTTTTCCGGGCAACTTTAGCAGAACCCTTTGTGCCATCAAACTTTCCTTTCAACTTACAGTCAGCAACATCCTTCTCATACTTCTCCTTCAGCTTTGCCGCCTTAGTGATGCAAGGCTGCTTTTCACTGTCATTTAAGTTCTTCCACATCTCACCCAGCTTTTTTGCCACGTCTCCAATAGAGATGCCAGGGTTTGTGGATTTGATCCTGGGGTGGAATTCTGAACAGAACAGGAAGAATCCAGACGGTGGCCTTTTGGGGGCATTAGAGTCCTTCTTCCTCTTGCCTCCCTTAGCTGGTCCATGATCCTTCATTTCCCAATCATAGAGCACTTTATCCGCCTTGGCCATTTCATCAAATTTAAATTTCTCTTTCCTGGACATTGTCTTCCACCTCCCAGAGTACTTCTTGGAAAATTCTGCAAAATTGACAGGGACCTCTGGGTTTTTCTTCTTATGTTCTTCTTTGCATTGGAACAGGAATTAAAATAAATTAAAGAGGCCAGGTGTGGTGGCTCATGCCTGTAATCCCAGCACTTTGGGAGGCCGAGGTGGGCGGATGACCTGAGATCCGGGGTTCGAGACCAGCCTGAACAACATGGAGAAACCCTGTCTCTACTAAAAATACAAAAAATTAGCTGGGCATGGTGGCATGTGCCTGTAATCCCAACTGCTCCAGAGGCTGAGGCAAGAGAATGGCTTGAACCTGGGAGGCGGAGGTTGCTGTGAGCTGAGATCATGCCATTGCACTCCAGCCTGGGGAACAAGAGGGAAACTCTGTCTCAAAAAAAAGGAAAGAAATTCAAGAAGATGTAAGCAAAAACTCAGTTGTATGTAAGAAAACCCAATTCTCCCTGAGAAAGAAAAAAAGCTGAAGTCCTCTAAAATTAACTGCCTGTTTTTCTGTGGCTAGTAAGCCTTATCTCTCCCTTTTCTAGGAATTGTGAAGACTCTGTTTCTCTAGCTGTGCAGGTGCAAGGTCACTAGGCAGATAATCGCAAGTCATAAAACATGTTGTTCCTTGAAAAGTAAGAAATGACGTAATGCATGTCTTAATTAAATAACTGTCTTTATTTCTTGCTTCTGTAATATGCTTCCCCCTGCACAGATCTCCTCCCACCCCACAAAATGCTTAAAAAGTAGCTTGACTCTTTGTTCGGGCTTAGTCCTGTGGATGTTAATCCGACTGGGCTAGTGCACCTAAATAATAAATAATTCCTCCTCCACCCCTCGGTCTCTCTGATTCCTTCATTATCCCGCTGCAGCATGTCTGCACAGAGAAAGCATAAGCAGACATCTTGCCCTTTGGTTTCTTGGGGTCACCTTTAGCCATCCTGACTGTATTGTTCACTAGTCTGGGTAGCGCAGGGCATAAGGCGCGGCTCAGCGCTCCCTAGCCTCACACTAGCTGCCTCCACGAGAGCCGCCTCCATGCCTGGCTAATTTTTTTTTTTTTTTTTGAGACGGAGTCTCACTGTGTCACCCAGGCTGGAATGCAGTTACATGATCTCGGCTCACTGCAACCTCTGCCTCCCAGGTTCAAGCGATTCTCCTCCTCAGCCTGCTGAGTAGCTAGGATTACAGGTGCCTGCCACCATGCCCGGCTAATTTTTGTATTTTTAGTAGAGATGGGGTTTCACCATGTTGATCAGGTTGGTCTTGAACTCCTGACCTCGTGATCCACCTGCCTCAGCCTCCCAAAGTGCTGGGATTACAGGCGTGAGCCACTGTGCCTGGTCTGGCTAATTTTTATATTTTCAGTAGAGACGAGGTTTCACCATGTTGGCCAGGCTGATCTCAAACTCCTGACCTCAAATGATCTGCCCACCTCGGCCTCCCAAAGAGCTGGGATTATAGGCATAAGTCACTGTACCTCATCACGTTTTACTTTTTCTTTTGTTGTAGAGACAAGGTTTCATTAGGTTTTCCAGGCTGGTCTTGAACCCCTGAACTTAAGTGATCCTACTGCCTCAGCCTCCCAAAGTGCTGGGTGCTGGGATTACAGACAGGAGCTACTGTGCCCAGCCCTGTTATATTTATAATTAGTTAATCAGTTTACATATATTTATACTCTTATACTAAGTTTATCAGTCTCATATATATTTTATTAACTTTTTTTTTTTTGAGACGGAGTTTTGCTTTTTTTGCCCAGGCTGGAGTGCAATGGCACGTTCTTGGCTCACGACAACCTCCGCCTCCCAGGTTCAAGCAATTCTCCTGCCTCAGCCTCCTGAGTAGCTGGGATTACAGGCATGCGCCACCACACCCAGCTAATTTTGTATTTTTAGTAGAGATGCAGTTTTTCCATGTTGTTCAGGCTGGTCTCGAACTCCTGACCTCAGGTAATCCACCTGCCTTAGCCTCCCAAAGTGTTGGGATTACAGGCGTGAGCCACTATGCCCGGCCTTATTTTATTCACTTTTTACATTTCTGTCTCCTTCACTGAAGTAAGCCCTTTAAGGGATGTTTGGGGAACATTTGCTGAATGAATGAACAAATTTAAGAATGAGTGAATGGGTAATCGGAGCCCTGGTTCTCAGTAAACAAATCTTAATAAAAAATCAGACTAGCCGGATGTGGTGGCTCATGCCTGTAATCCCAGCACTTTGGGAGGCTGAGGCGGGCAGATC
>NW_016810682.1:841724-853227 GCF_001698545.2 Rhinopithecus bieti | reverse complement strand
TTTTTTGAGACGGAGTCTCACTGTGTCACCCAGGCTGGAATGCAGTTACATGATCTCGGCTCACTGCAACCTCTGCCTCCCAGGTTCAAGCGATTCTCCTCCTCAGCCTGCTGAGTAGCTAGGATTACAGGTGCCTGCCACCATGCCCGGCTAATTTTGTATTTTAGTAGAGATGGGGTTTCACCATGTTGATCAGGTTGGTCTTGAACTCCTGACCTCGTGATCCACCTGCCTCAGCCTCCCAAAGTGCTGGGATTACAGGCGTGAGCCACTGTGCCTGGTCTGGCTAATTTTATATTTTCAGTAGAGACGAGGTTTCACCATGTTGGCCAGGCTGATCTCAAACTCCTGACCTCAAATGATCTGCCCACCTCGGCCTCCCAAAGAGCTGGGATTATAGGCATAAGTCACTGTACCTCATCACGTTTTACTTTTCTTTTGTTGTAGAGACAAGGTTTCATTAGGTTTTCCAGGCTGGTCTTGAACCCCTGAACTTAAGTGATCCTACTGCCTCAGCCTCCCAAAGTGCTGGGTGCTGGGATTACAGACAGGAGCTACTGTGCCCAGCCCTGTTATATTTATAATTAGTTAATCAGTTTACATATATTTATACTCTTATACTAAGTTTATCAGTCTCATATATATTTTATTAACTTTTTTTTTTTGAGACGGAGTTTTGCTTTTTTTGCCCAGGCTGGAGTGCAATGGCACGTTCTTGGCTCACGACAACCTCCGCCTCCCAGGTTCAAGCAATTCTCCTGCCTCAGCCTCCTGAGTAGCTGGGATTACAGGCATGCGCCACCACACCCAGCTAATTTTGTATTTTAGTAGAGATGCAGTTTTCCATGTTGTTCAGGCTGGTCTCGAACTCCTGACCTCAGGTAATCCACCTGCCTTAGCCTCCCAAAGTGTTGGGATTACAGGCGTGAGCCACTATGCCCGGCCTTATTTTATTCACTTTTACATTTCTGTCTCCTTCACTGAAGTAAGCCCTTTAAGGGATGTTTGGGGAACATTTGCTGAATGAATGAACAAATTTAAAAATGAGTGAATGGGTAATCGGAGCCCTGGTTCTCAGTAAACAAATCTTAATAAAAAATCAGACTAGCCGGATGTGGTGGCTCATGCCTGTAATCCCAGCACTTTGGGAGGCTGAGGCGGGCAGATCATGAAGGTGAGGAGTTCGAGACCAGCCTGGCCAACATAGTGAAACCCTGTCTCTACTAAAAATACAAAAAAATTTAGCCGGGCATGGTGGCATGCACCTGTAATCCCAGCTACTCAGGAAGCTGAGGCAGAAGAATCACTTGAACCGGGGAGGCAGAGGTTGTGGTGAACCAAGATCACTCCACTCCAGCCCGGGCAACAGAGCAAGGCTCCATCTCAAAAAAAAAAAAAAAAATTCAGGCTGGGCTTGGTGGTTCATACCTGTTATCCCAGCTCTTTGGGAGGCCAAAGCGGGTGGATCACCTGAGGTCAGGAGTTTGAGACCAGCCTGACCAACATGGAGAAACCCCATCTCTACTAAAAATACAAAATTAGCTGGGTGTGGTGGCGCATGCCTGTGATCCCAGCTACTAGGGAGGCTGAGGCAGGAGAATCGCTTGAACCTGGGAGGCAGAGGTTGCTGTGAGCCGAGATCACACCATTGCACTCCAGCCTGGGCAACAAGAGCGAAACTCCGCTCAGACTTTTTGCTCATAATATGTGGAATTTTTTGTGTGCGCCAAAATATCATGTTGAAGGATTTTTTTGACAAACCACCAAACCTATGAAATGAGCTTTTGTTTTGCAGTATCAGGTATTTGTTTGAAGTGTAATGTTTGGACAGGCCTGAAATCTACAGCACCAGGATTTTTCCTACACAAACCATCTTTGGTATATTTGTTTTCTGGGTGTTAAATCAGAATAGTAACTTGATAGTCCGTTTATTATGCCTCCTAAAATTCACACAGATGGTTTTTGTACCTGCCCCCCGCCGCCAACCTGCCAACGAAAGCCCTAAGCTGAACAGTAGGTACATTATCACTAGCAAGTTATGTGACCTTGAGCAAATCACTTCTACAATCTCAGGTTCAATTTCCCCATTTTAAACAGAAGGTGAGTTCACTTCCTGTTCTGTGTGGCTGCTCAGTGCCATTCCCACTTCCTCCTGTGTTCTCCCTGGTATCACAGGAGCTGGCATCTGGGACATGACGGTTCCTGTACCTGCTCATCTTCAGGGCTCCAGTGCAGGTTCTGCCAATAAATGGTGTATCTGCAAGATTGAGAGAGTGAGAGGAGTAGAGAGGATTATTGCTTCTGGCAGTGGCAGGCAGGTGAGCGGACTTCAGGCTTCGGAAAGGTTTACAGCCACGTGTTCCTGGTGTCTTCTTGCAAGGTGTTCACCTCAGTGCTGCAGGGAGCTGAGTTCATTGGTAGTTCCTACACAGCTTGATTTTCTTAACACTAGCAGCAGTCTTCTGCCCTTCCAACAGTTTGTTTGTTTGTTTGCTTATGTAAAAGTTAGGCCTGGTGCGGTGGCTCATGCCTGTAATCCCAGCACTTTGGGAGGCCGAGGTGAGAGGATCACCTGAGGTCAGGAGTTCGAGACCAGCCTGGCCAACATGGTGAAACCCCGTCTCTGCAAAAGTACAAAAAAATTAGCCAGGCATGATGGTGGGTGCCTGTAATCCCAGCTAATCTGGAGGCTGAGGCAGAAGAATCGCTCCAGCCTGGGCGAGACAGCGAGACTCCATCTCAAGAAAAAAAAAAAAGGCCAGGTGCAGTGGCTCATGCCTGTAATCTCAGCACTTTGGGAGGCTAAGGTGGGCAGATCACTTGAGGCCAGGAGTTTGAGACCAGCTACCCTGTCTCTACTAAATACAAAAATTAGCCAGGCATGGTGGTGCATGCCTGTAATCCCAGCTACTCAGGAGGCTGAGGCAGGCGACTCATTTAAACCCGGGAGACGGAGGTTGAGTGAGCGGAGATCGCGCCACTGCACTCCAGCCTGGTGACAGCAAGACTCCGTCTTAAAAAAAAAAAAAGTTGGTTTTAGTTTTATTTTAAAATAACTACAGATTCCTCATTTACACAGAAAGACTATCAACTTTTTTTTTTAAATAACAGCTTTATTGAAATATAATATTGAAAAGCCACTTAAAGTTTACAATTCAATGGGTTTTAAAAAATATATTCAAGGTGTTGTGCAGTCATCACAATGAATTTTAGAACATTTTTATCACCCTTAAAAGAAACTGCAAACCCATAAGCAGCAGTCTCTCCCCATTCCACCCCAACTCTGCCTATCCTCTGCTCTCCCTACCTAACCCTAGGCAACCACAATCCACTTTCTGTCACTATGGATTTGTCTGTTCCCAACGCTTCACATAAATGGAAACATGATATGTGGCCTTTTGTGTGAGGGTTCTTTCACTTAGCATTAGGTGTTTAAGATTCCTCCACATTGTAGCTCATTAGAAGTACTTTGTTTCTCTGTATTACCCAATAAAGTCTCACTGTATCACATTTTTATGTATCTACTCACCATTGGAGGGATATCTGGAGGGTGTCCACATTTGGGCTATTAGAATAATGCTGCTGTGAATATTTGTTGCTTTGTTTTGTTTGTTTTTGTTTTGAGATGGAGTCTCGCTCTGTGGCCCAGGCTGGAGTGCAGTGCCATGATCTCGGCTCACTGCAACCTCTGTCTCCTGGGTTTAAGTGGTTTTCATGCCTCAACCTCCCAAGTAGCTGGGACTACAGGCGCCCCTCACCAAGCTCAGCTAATTTTTGTATTTTTAGTAGAGATGGGGTTTCACCATGTTGCCCAGGCTGGTCTCAAACTCCTGACCTCAGGTGATCCACCCGACTTGGCCTCCCGAAGTGCTGGGATTAAAGGTGTGAGCCACCGCACCCAGCAAATGCTGCTATTAATATTCACATACAAGTTTTTGTATAGATGTATGTTTTTATTTCTCTTGGATATTCACCTAGAAGTGGAATTGCTGTGTCATATGGTAGCTCTGTTTAACCTTTTGAGGTGCCTCTGGGCTGTTTTCTAAAGTCGCTGCACCATTTTACAGTTCTACCAGCAGTGTATGAAGATTCTATTTCTCTGTGTTCTTGCCAATACTTGTTACTGTCTGTCTTCTAAATTATCCTAGTGGGTGTGAAGTGGTATCTCTCTGAAGTTTTGATTTGCATTTTCCTGATGGTTAACCATGTCAAGCACTTTTCATGTGCTTATTGGTCATTTGTGTGTGTGTGTGTATCTATCTATCTATCTATCTATCTATCTATCTATCTATCTATCTATCTATATTTGTTGTTGTTGTTGTTGTTAAGACAGGGTCTGTTCCCCAGGCTGGAGTGCAGTGGCATGATCTTGGCTCACTGCAGACTCGACCTCCTGGGCTCAAGCAATCCTCCCACCTCAGCCTCCCAAGTAGCTGGGACTACAGATACATGCCACCACACACAGTTAATTTTGTTCATTTTTTGTAGAGATGAGATCTCACTATGTTGCCCAGAGCTGGTCTCAAACTCCTGGGTTCAAGCACTCCTCCCACCTTGGCCTCCCAAAGTGCTGGGATTACAGGCATGAGCCACTGCGCCTGGGCAGCCATTTGTAGATCTTATTTGGAGAGTTATCCATTCAAATCCTCTGCATTTAGCTGGGCTAACTTTTTTTTATTGAGTTGTAGATTTTTTTTTAAATCACATATATGACTTGCAAACATGTTTTTCCATTTTGTGGGTTGTCTTTTCACTTTCTTGATGGTTTCCTTTGAAAAATAAGTTTTAACTTTTAGGTGGGCATGGTGGCTTATGCCTGCAATCCTAGCACTTTGGGAGTCTGAGGCAGGCGGATTGCCTGAGCTCAGGAGTTCAAGACCACTCTGGGCAACATGGTGAAACACCAACTCTACTAAAATACAAAAAATTAGCTGGGCGTGGTGATGTGCGCCTGTAGTCCCAGCTACTCAGGAGGTTGAGGTATGAGAATCACTTGAACCCAAGAGGCGGATGTTGCAGTGAGCCAAGATTGCCATACTGCACTCCAGCCTGGGTGACAGAGCAACACTCTGTCTTAAAAAATATATATTTAAATATAAAAATTTAAAATAAAAATAAAAGTTTTAACTTTTGATAATGTATAATTTATCTATTTTGTTGTTGTGTGTACTTTTGATGTCATAACTAAGAAACCATTGCCTAATCCAAAGTCACAAAGATTTATGCCTGGTTTTTTTTCTAAGAGTTTTATAGTTTTAGCTCTTACACTTACGTATATGATCCGTTTTAAGTTAATTTTTACATATATGTATGGTATGGTATTTTGCACCCAAATACATAAAGCAAAAATTAACAGAATGGAGGGGAGAAACAGAATTGAATAATGATATTTGGAGATTTTCATGCACATTTCCACAGATGTATGTTTCCCAAATTTCTTTGTTACTGATTTCTCATTTCATTCCATTGTGGTCAGAAAACATGCTTTAAACTGTTTTTTATCCTTTTAAATGTATTAACGTTTGTTCAATGGCCTACCATATGGTCTATCTTAAAGAATCGTCTATGTGTATTTGAGAAGAATATGTATTCTGCTATTGCTGAGTATTCTAGAGATGTCTATTAGGTCTAGTTGCTTTATAGTGTTTTTTTGTTTTTTTGGTTTTTTGTTTTTGAGATGAAGTCTCGCTCTTGTCCCCTAGGCTGGAGTGTGATGGTGCGATCCTGGCTCACTACAACCTCCGCCTCCCAGATTCGAGCGATTTTCCTGCCTCGGCACCCCTGAATAGCTGGGATTACAGGCGCACGCCACCACGCCCGGTTAATTTTTGTATTTTTAGTAGAGATGGGGTTTCCCATGTGTCTGGTCAAAGAGGCTTTCTGGTTAATGTTTGTAGGACACAGAGACAACAAATATAAACAAGTGCCTGGCCTGGGCAAGGAGAAGTTTTGGTTTGGGCCTTTTTTTCCAGTTTTAGCAGGGTCTGTGATGGGGCCAGGCATTATTCAATCTTTGCCAAATGATGTTCTGAAACCCCTTCCCGTTGGAGGGCACAAGGGCAGAGCCCTGTGAAGAACAGACAGGCATGGCCAAGGCACCTGTGTACCCGACAGTGTTGGGAAGTCCCCCTTCCCTAGGCCGAAGGCTGTCCTTTTTTCAGGTGAGCCCTCTCTAGAGCCAGACTGAGGAAAGGACAGTCATTGGCTTTCTGGAGGCAAGGACAGTCCCTGGTGTTCTGGGAGAAATACACATTGACAAGCAGGAAAGTCCCAGACCTGCTGGGAAGACAGGATTTTGCAAAAAGACAGACATAGGTTTGAAGTCTGACTGAGGAAAGAGAGAGACCCTCTCATATTGTTTTGTATTGTTTTATACTCGGTACCTGTTTTAAGAAAAAAACAAGGAAGTAAAACCAAAGACAGGCAGCCAAGTGCCAGGTCCGAAACCAGGCCTGCGCCTGCCTGGCCTAAACCCAGTTAAAAATCAACTCATAACTTAGAAACCGATGTTATTTATATATTCCAGACATTGTATAGAAGAACACTGTGAAACTCCCTGCCCTGTTCTGTTTCTCTCTGACCACGGATGCATGCAGCCCCTGTCACGTACCAGCTGCTTGCTCAAATCAATCACGACGCTTTCATGTGAAATAGTGTTGTGAGCCCTTAAAAAGGACAGAAATTGTGCACTCAAAGAGCTCAGATTTTAAGGCAACAACTTGCCGATGCTCCCAGCTGAATAAAACCCTTCCTTCTACAAGTCGGTGTCTGAGAGGTTTTGTCTGCGGCTGGTCCTGCTACATTTCTTGGTTCCCTGACCGGGAAGCGAGGTAACTGACAGACGGCCAGGGCAGCCTCTTAGGCGGCTTAGGCCTGCCCTGTGGAGCATCCCTGCGGGGGACTCTGGCCAACCTGAGTGATCCAAAGAGCGCTTCCAGGTAGGCAATTGTCCCGGTGGAACGCCTCATCAGAGCAGCACGTAGCAGGCCCCCACAGAAGATTAACACAGTGGCTGAACACGGGGAAGGAACTGGCACTTGAAGTCCAGACATCTGAAACTTGGTAAGACTAGTCTTTAGAATTTGCCCCACTCCATTTGAGCGGAAGCGTGGCCTGATCACCCACGGTGTGTCTGTATTGGCACTTTTGTTCTGGTTTTGACTTGACTGGATTTGGTAAGACTAGTCCTTGGAACTTGCCCCACTCCATTTGAGTGGAAGCGTGGCCTGATCACCCACGGTGTACCTATATCGGCACTTTTGTTCTGGTTTTGACTTGACTTGAATTGCTGGATACTTTAGTTTTAGTTTTGACTTGGCTTAAATATCTTGGTACTCAGATTTTGAATTTCGCGGTATTCTGATTTTAGTTTGGTATAAACGATAAAAGTGTGCGTGTGCCCTCTTTACCCATTCTTTGTTTTGTGGTGAGTGTGTGTGGTGTGAGTGTGATATTTTGTCTTGAGAAAACATAGGTCAGGCGCAAAATAAGCCCACCCCACTAAGAACTATGTTGAAAAATTTTAAGAAAGGAAAATAAAAGGGGGGGGGAGAAGCAGAATTTATATAAAAAGAATGTTATATAGTAAATTCTTATCCTGAAATAAATTAAATGGTTATTTTAAAAAAGTTTGTAATAAGTCAAAAAGTTGAGACATGTCAAAAAATTGTCTGTGAAAGTCGTAAAAGAAAAAAGTTATAAAAACATTTTTTATGCAAAAAATGTTATATAATTTAAAAGTAATAAGGCCTCCTGAGTACTATTGAGAAAACAGTTTATGTGCAAGGTATATAAAAAAGTAAAATATACCTTTAGTAAAAAGATTATAAAGAGGCATAAGAATGTGGAATTTTACCTACATTAAAAGTTCAAAAAATTATTGTTTTGAAAGTTTAGGCAAGTTTTAAAACGTTAATTGTAAAGAAAGTTCTGTATGTAAACATAATAGCTAAAGTTAAAAAAGTATCATCCAGTTTTTCTGTGAACTGGACATTAAAGTAAAAATGCAACAGGTTTTTCTTAAAACATCAACCTGCTCTTTAACAAAAATTATAAAAGGTTAAAAAAAGTCTATAAAATCTTACCTGATGGTCAAACATAAAAAATTAGATAAATATGTCTACAAGGTTTTATTAAAATTAATAACACACTAATATAAAGGTAAAATTTAGCTTATCTAGTATAAAATCATACAAGAAGCGTTATTAAATATAAAATGGTGTTTAGCTTTCTTTGGTCTAAAACTAATAAAAATAGGTGCTAAAGAAAACATTCATTTTACTAGAAGATCATAGAAGTTAAAGACTTAAAACAAACTTTGGCAATTAAGACTGTATACCAAGATGCAAATGCCTAGTTGAAATGGATTAAATATTCCATCTGCATGTTAAACAAAAGCAGTTGTTATGCTTGTGCACATGGCAGGCCAGAGGCCCTGACTGTCCCCCTTCCACTAAGGTGGTCCTCCATTCGACCAGGCGTGGGCTGCATGGTAGCTCTTTTCCAAGATTCTGCAGCCTGGAGTATTAAGTCATGCCAGGCTCTTTCTGCTATATCCCAAAGTCCCTGCAGGTCAGCCCCCGAGGGGTATCCAGCTTGCATCTACCAACACTAAGTTCACTTCGTGTCTCTCATGGCAAAGAGGAGACTTAATATTCCTTGGAGACCTGAAGAGATGCAGTGAGTTTAAGAATTTTCAAGAGCTTATCAATCAGTCAGGCTTTGTTCATCCCCGAGCGGATGTTCAGTGGTATTGTGGTGGACCTTTACTGGACACTCTGCCAAATAACTAGAGTGGCACTTGTGCTTTAGTCCATTTGGCTATCCCTTTCACCCTGGCATTTCATCAATCAGAAATAATAATAATAATAAGACATTGTAAAGCGAGAGAAGCCCCTTATGGGTTTTTCAACTCTCACAACAATTTAGATGCAATTAGAGCCCCACAAGAAATACCAGATCAATTTAAAGCTTGAAATCAAATAGTTACAAAATTGAAATAAATATTTTAGGAGATGACAGTCAATAAAAATGTAGATTAGATAAACTACATCTATTACAATCAACAGCAATGAGCTTTTCATAAGTTGAAAAGAAAAACTCATGTTGGCCCCAGCCCTGAGACTACCTGACCTGACAAAACTCTTTACACTCTATATGTCAAAAAAAAAAAAAAAAAAATGGCAGTTAGAGTTTTAACCCAGACTGTAGGACCCTGGCCAAGGCCAGTGGCCCATCTCTCAAAACAACTAGACAAAGTTTCCAAAGGCTGCCCCTCATGTCCAAGGGCCCTGGCAGCAATGGTCCTGTTAGCACAAGAAGCAGATGAGCTAACTCTTAGGAAAAACCCAAACATAAAGTCCCCCCATGCTGTGGTGATTTTAATAAATACCAAAGGACACCATTAGCTAATAAATGCTCGACTAACTAGATACCAAAGCTTGCTCTGTAAAAATTCCCCGCATAACCATTGAAGTTTGCAACAGCCTAAACCCTCCACCTTGCTCCTGGTATCAAAGAGCCCAGTTAAATATAACTGTGTAAAAGTATTAGACTCAGTTTATTCTAGTGGGCCTAACCTCTGAGACCATCCTTAAACATCTGTAGACTAGGAGCTATACGTGGATGGGAGCAGCTTCGCTAACCCCTGCAAAGTGACTGAAAAAGACAAGCCCTGCTCCAGTAACACCCGGAAGCTGACTGGTCCACGCACGGCCGATGCATGAGGAAACTCATCACGGGACTCATTTTCCTTAAAATTTAGACTTGTACAGTAAAGACTTCAACTGACCTTCCTCAGACTGAAAGCTGTTCCCAGTGTATACATCAAGTCACTAACGTAAGACAAAAGATTGCTACAGATCTATTATTTTATAGTTATTGTAAGTGTACCAGGACTCTAAAAGAAACTTGTTTGTATAATGCTATTCTATCCAAGGTATGTAGCCCAGGAAATAACCAACCTGATGCGTGTTATGACTCATTTTAAGCCTCCCATGATCACAGTTTTTAAAACAAGAATAAGGACTAGTCTTTTTCTAAGTGACACAAGTAAAGTAATAGCTAGAAAAGAACAAAGAGAAGTTCCCAAAAATGTAACCTTAAAATTTGATGCCTGTGCCGCTATTAATAGTAAACAGCTTAAGATAAGATGCGGTTCTCTAGATTAAGAAAAGAGTTACACAGCAGAAAATAAGCATATCTGTCAAGAATCATAGTTATGTGAAATGTGTCAACACTGGTCTTGTGTCATTTAGGCGACTTAAAAATAAAATAAAATAAAATAAAAAAGATCCTGTTTAGCTCCAAAAAAGAAAAGTCAGCCCCTCCTGCACAAGTAGGAGCTGCAACCCTTTAAAATTAGTAATCACACACCCCTCAGACCCAAAATAGAATAAAAAAAAAAAACGTAACATTAGGCATTGATTTAAAAAAAGACTAGATCCTAGTGTAAGCATCCTAATAAAAGAAGAAGTTCAAAGACGCTCTCCAGAACCAGTATTTCAGACTTTCTATGATGAACTAAATGTGCCAGTACCTGAGATTCCAGAAAAAACTAAAATTTGTTTTGCAATTAGCCAAACATGTAGCCCAGTCTCTAAAAGTCACTTCATGTTATGTTTGTAGAGGAACCGTAACAGGAGATCAATGGCCATAGGAAGCCCAAGAATTAGTTCCTACAGACCCAGTTCCTGATGAATTCCCATCCCAAAAGAACTACCCTGACAATTTTTAAGTTCTAAAAGTCTCAATTATTAGGCAGTACTGCATAGCTAGAAGAAGAAAAAAATTCACTCATCCTGTAGGGCGGCTTAGTTGTCTTAGGCAAAAGCTGTATAATAGTACCGCAAAAACAGTTACATAGTAGACTTCCAATTATACAGAAAGAAACCCATTCAGTAAATTTCCAAGGTTGCAGACTGTCTAGGCCCACGCAAAATTCCACCAGGACTAGACTGCCCCCACCGGGTTATACTGGATATGCAGACATAGAGCCTACGCTAAGCTGCCTGACCAGTGGACAGGCGGTTGTGTTATTGGCACTATTAAACCATCTTTCTTCTTACTGCCCATAAGAACAAGTGAACTTCTAGGCTTCCCAGTCTATGCTTCCCGCTAAAAACGAAGCATAGCCACTTGAGCACAAGATGGCTCATGAAGATATCAGACCCCCATCTACATGCTCAACTGAATTATACGGTTACAAGCTGTTTACGAAATTATTACTAATAAAACTGGTCAAGGCTTGACTATTCTGGTCCGGCAAGAAACTCAGATAAGAAATGCTGTTTATCAAAATAGATTAGCTCTCGATTACTTGCTAGCAGCTGAAAAAAAGGTCTATAAGAAATGTAACCTTACTAATTACTGTCTACACATAGATAATCAAAGACAAGTAGTTAAAGACATAGTCACATGTGCCCATACAAGTGTATCACACATTCGACCCTGAAGCCATGTTTAAAAATTAATTCCCAGCACTAGGAGGATTTAAAATTCTTTT
>NW_016810682.1:834548-841397 GCF_001698545.2 Rhinopithecus bieti | reverse complement strand
TGTTTTAGCAGAGACGGGATTTCACCATGTTAGCCAGGATGGTCTTGATCTCCTGACCTCGTGATCCGCCCATCTCGGCCTCCCAAAGAGCTGGGATTACAGGCTTGAGCCACCGCACCCAGCCTAAAATTCTTATAATAAAAGTTATAATAGTAATAAAAACCTACTTACTGCTCCCTTGTCTGATACCTGGACTTCTCCAAATGATAAAAAGCTTTGTTGCTACCTTAGTTCACCAAAATGCTTCTGCACAAGTGTACTATATGAATCACTTCAATTTATTGCACAAAAAGACATAAGAAGCAAGAGTGAGAACTCCCACTAATAAAAAGTGAGACTCTCAAAAGGGGGGAATGAGGAAAGAGAGAGACCCTCTCATATTGTTTTGTATTGTTTTATACTCGGTACCTGTTTTAAGAAAAAAACAAGGAAGTAAAACCAAAGACAGGCAGCCAAGTGCCAGGTCCGAAACCAGGCCTGCGCCTGCCTGGCCTAAACCGAGTAGTTAAAAATCAACTCATAACTTAGAAACCGATGTTATTCATAGATTCCAGACATCATATAGAAGAACACTGTGAAACTCCCTGCCCTGTTCTGTTTCTCTCTGACCACGGATGCATGCAGCCCCTGTCACGTACCAGCTGCTTGCTCAAATCAATCATGACGCTTTCATGTGAAATCTTTAGTGTTGTGAGCCCTTAAAAAAGACAGAAATTGTGCACTCAAAGAGCTCAGATTTTAAGGCAGCAACTTGCCGATGCTCCCAGCTGAATAAAGCCCTTCCTTCTACAACTCAGTGTCTGAGAGGTTTTGTCTGCGGCTCGTCCTGCTACATGACCATCTACCTGTCTACACCTGTCTACTGGCTGAGAGAGTCATATCTAATTCCTGCTTCTTCCCAACTTACTCTAAATCTGAAAATGTTTAAATCTCAGCCCTAAGTGAGGAGACCCCAGGAGAAGCCAAAGGAGGGGTGGGAGGGAGGGACAGAGACAGAGGGAGGAGAGAGGGAGGAGAAGCGGGGAGAAGAGGGGAAAGGCAGAGGGAGAGGGAGAGAGGGAGAGAGGGAGAGAGGGAGAGAGGGAGAGAGGGAGAGAGGTAGAGAGATGAGGGAATAAAAGTGGGAGCCCGGCTGCAGGGCCCAGACCAGCACTACCAGCTAGTAAATGATGTCCTCCAGGCAAAGAGAACATTGTACTGCAGGCAGGAGCCGAGCTGACCTGGACACTCGAAGTCAGGGGCCCACAGACAGAACTGAGAGGGCTGTACATTCAGTAAAGAAAAAATTACACACTTATTTTCATTAACTCCTAACTAAACTTTAGCTATTCCTTCAGTTAATGTATGCAACAAAGTAGGGTGTATCAGAGGCACCTGTGACTCTGGCACAATTTGAATCTGAAATATTTTCACTTCTCACTGCGTTTGTTGCAGATACCTTGAAATTTCTTACATTCGTCACTTCTTCAAAATCGTCGTTGTTATTAGAACGACTGCCAGATCTTATCACGCAATGCATTAATAAAGTAGTGTTTATCTTGCCTGAGTTTGTTTACATTTTAATAACTGTATTTCAATACAGCAGGTTCTGTCTGGAATCCTTTGTGCTTGTTTTAGGCATGAAGAACATGACTCCAAGAATCCGTCCATCTGCCTCCCCGGGCTGCTGAGCACGGCACATGAGGGTGAGAACTGAGGAGGGCAGCTGGCAGGGGGAGGCTCTGAAAGCACAGCTGTGTGAAGGTCCAGTTCAATATCCGCTTCAGAAGACACAAAGCCCTTTGTTGCTCACGTGTGTTGCTGTCTAAAGTTGATCAAGGGCCAACTTAGAGAACAGGATGGAGTTGTGGAGAGGAATGGGTAGAACACCACGGAGATATTGAGGAAAAAAGGCCATGGCTAATACTCCCACCCGAGCCCCAGCATCCAGGCACAGGGAATCTGAGCCCCTCCACCCGCATCTGCGAGCCCCTGACAGACTCAGCAGATGTCAGCTTTTTTGAAAAGACAGTGTCTCGCTCTGTTGCCTAGGCTGGAGTGCAGTGGTGCGATCACAGCTCACTGCAGCCTGGATCTCGGCTTTCAAGTGATCCTCCCACCTCAGCCTCCTGAGTAGCTGGGACTACAGGCATGCACCACCATGCAGAGCTCTTTTTTTTTTTTTTTTTTTTTTTTTTTGAGATGGAGTTTCCCTCTTATTGCCCAGGCTGGAGTGCAATGGTGTCATCTCGGTTCACTGCAACCTCTGCTTCCTGGGTCCAAGCAATTCTCCTGCCTCAGCCTCCCGAGTAGCTGGGATTACAGGTATGTGCCACCATGGCCAGCTTATTTTGTATTTTTAGTAAAGACAGGGTTTCTCCATGTTGGTCAGGCTGGTCTCGAACTCCCGACCTCAGGTGATCCGTCGGGATCACTCAGGCCTCCCAAAGTGCTGGAATTACAAGTGTGAGCAACCATGCCCAGCCACGCAAAGCTACTTTTTTACAGAGGTGGGAATCTCACTGTGTTGCCTAGGCTGGTCTCAAACTCCTGGCCTCAAGCGATCCTCCGGCCTGTAATCCCAAAGTGCTAGGATGACAGGCATGAGCCACCGTGTCCGGCCACTGTCTGCCTTCTAACTCCTAGCCTGCTTCTATCACATGCCGGGGAGCTACCCTGTCTGCTGAAGAAAGCTGAGACCCTAAACGTCTTTTCCTCAGGAAGGTGAAGGTGAACTTGGTGGCCTTTTTACCCAATGACTGCTGATATTTGATCCCTGAGGGAATGAGCCAAGGCTCAGCACCCAACACCCACTTCAACTCTGCAGTTTCCCGGTTTCATTAAGAAGCCTATTGTTGAGTCTGGCCATGCGTCAAGGACACGTGGACTCTTGGAGCAACCCTGTTTCTCTAGCATCCTCCCAGGGGATGGGTTGGTGTGGCCAGGAGCCAACAGGAAGGGTGTGGGCCAGAGGGGAGAGGTTTCTTGGCAGCTGGCTGCCCTGGAGCTCTGGGAAGGTTTGACCATCAGGTTTACTGCACCAGGAATATTTCATTCAGTTTCCCCCAGCCAATCTGTAGATTAAGGAGAAATGGAGATTATAGGAAGATAATCGCAGTGTGGACACAGCCTCAGGTTTCTTTTTTGGTAAAATTGATGTTTATTACACAGGGGCATAGTAAGTAAAGCATGCACTTCATTTTTCAATTTTCCTAGAATCCAGTGCTGTTTAAAACAACAACAACAACTGTTTACTCACTTAAGAGCAAATATATACGTTGTTGGATGAGGGAGAAAAAGTTCCATTGGGACTGGGTGTGGTGGTTCACACCTGTAATCCCAGCAATTTGGGAGGCTGAGACAGGAGGATTGCTTAAGCCCAAAAGTTCGAGATCAGCCTGGGCAAGATGGTGAAACCCTGTCTCTACAAAAAATACAAATATTAGCTGGGCGTGGTGGTGTGTGCCTAGTCCCAGCTACATGGGAGGCTGAGGTGGGAGGATCATTTGAGCCTGGGAGGTGGAGGCTACAGGGAGCAGGAGGTGACCGGGAGCGGGAGGTGACAGTGAGATGAGATTGCGTCACTGCACTCCAGCCTGGGCGACAGCAAGACCCTGTCTCAGAAAAAAGAAAAAGTTCCATTGCTCCCCACTACCCAGATGAATGCCACCCAAAATAGCTCCTGAGAGGCTGGGGCCCGAGTGGCGGCTTTTGGGAGAAACAAACCACAGCTGCCAGCTATGGGGCACCAGCTGCACCACCACATCGTTCCATTAGATCCCCCGCAATGCCGCGAGGCAGGAACTAATCAACTCACTTTCCACAGGAGGAAAATAAGGTTTAGGGAAGTTAAGAAGCTTGTTTCGGGCCGGGCGTGGTGGCTCAAGCCTGTAATCCCAGCACGTTGGGAGGCCGAGACAGGTGGATCACGAGGTCAGGAGATCGTAGACCATCCTGGCTAACACGGTGAAACCCTGTCTCTACTAAAAAAATACAAAAAACTAGCCGGGCGCGGTGGCGGGCGCCTGTAGTCCCAGCTACTCGGGAGGCTGAGGCAGGAGAATGGCGTGAACCCAGGGGCGGAGCTTGCAGTGAGCTGAGATCCGGCCACTGCACTCCAGCCTGGGGGACAGAGCAAGACTCCGTCTCAAAAAAAAAAAAAAAAAAAAAGCTTGTTTCTGCCACACACATCTTACCTTCTGGTTTGATTTTGTGAGAAAAGCCTGGTTTGTTTGTTTGTTTGTTTGTTTGTTTTTGCCGGAGCACGGTGCACATTTCAGTCTGGAATGAGGGAGCATGGTGAGGGGAGGCGCGGGCGCCTCCGCTGTTCAGGTGTGTGGTGTTATTTAAAGCACACCGCAGCGGCTCCGGGGAAGCCTGGGTCCCAGCCCTGTCGTTGAGCTGCTGCTCGACCTGAAGTAGCTCCCTTTTCCCAGCGTGCCTCAGTTTCCTCTTGGGAAAGCTCACTACCGGCTGAAGGTGAGTGGACTGGGGAGGCAGAAGGGGACAGAGCTGGGGTGCAGGCCGGCAGAAGGTGGAGTGTGGGAGAGGCTGAGGCGGGGGGAGTCCGGAGGCAATGGGGTTCCAAAGAGGGGGGTGAGTCCTGGCCTGGGAAGTCAGGTTCAAGGCGCTGGTGTCCCAGCTGATCCCTGGACCTGAACAGGGACATGTTCCCTTTCTTGCTTGGAAGTTCCGTCCTGGGCGTGGGCAGCCAGAGAAAGGAAGCGTTCTCCCAGGGCTGCAGCCCCACCCTGCTGGGCTGAGTTCTGTGTTTAACGGAGGGAGGAGGAGGAGAGGGATGAAAAGCTGGGTCTTCTGGTAGCTTTTTATAATTATTTCTAAAATGCTATATTTGGATATTTTCTGCTTCTACAAAGAAAACATGCTTATTGTAAAAAATTCAAAGAACAAAAATCTGAAATTTCTGGAAATGTTTTCCCAGGGATGCTCCTAGAACAAACTATTAATTATTAGGTGCTTACTGTACATGCATTTTTACTCCTTTATTTTCCTTTTTTTTTTTTTTTTTTTGGTAACATATGAACATGTTTATGTTAGACAATATAGAAGCATTTGAATCCAAATATCACAGTTCCTCTTCCACTCCTTTCAACCCCCTGATGTGGCAGGCGAGGCCTCAGGATTGCGGGCCTCCATAACAATTGTTTCAGCACTGTGCGGTGAAGTTCAATGTTAAAAGCTGATAGAGCCAGTGTCCTTATACAAAGGCTGGAATGTAACAAAACCCCACCCAGAGTTTCGCCTAGGCCTTTCCTGGGCCTTAAAGCATGACAGAATAACGAAGGCATTCTTAACAGGATCTGTTTAGGATTAAACAAGTTTTACTGGGGATCTGAAGAAACTCCCCAGCCCTCCACAAACAAATTTATTGGAGGTGGAAAGGAACTCCCCAAACCTTCGTGATTTAGCAGGAGACAAGATAAGGGTAATCACTGGAGCACCTGGACCCATTTAGATTAAGTAAATTTACTGAGGCTCCAGAGGAAGGTCTTCAGGACTGAGACCTTAGTTATAGATTAGAAGTTAATCACTTATGTCTTTAGATAAATGCACACTTACACGTACACATAGAGCTTAGAAGGTATATAAGCTCTGGAAAACTTCAAAATTTTGAGTTGGTCTGGCGATAATTTCCAGGCCTTTTCCCTGCACCTGGTTACAGAAATAAAAACTCTCCTCTTTCCCAGTTTATCTGCATCTCAGTATTGGGCCATGAAAATAAGCAGCTCGCCCCTCGGTGTGATCTGGGAGCACCGGCACTAAGCACTGGGCAGTGGGAGGGTAGCTTCTGGGCAATGCCCCCCAGCCTGCTCCTTCCTGCCTCTCCACCTCCCAGGCAGGTCCTCCCACCTCCCCAGGGGTGTGGTAGGGAGGGCTGGGGAGGTCTCAGCACTCCACTGACTCATCAACCCTTCTGTCCTTTGATGGGTAGGATGCCAGCAGACCTGGTATCATAATATCTTAGTGTGTTCTGCATGTGTGATCCAGCCCCTCCCTTGGGATGCAGGGGAACTATGCATCTTTTATGTATTCTCAGACTTTGAGGTGTCAGCTGAATTGGAGACAAATAATCCCATCTTAATGTCCAGTCACATAACTATACCATCATTTATTTAACTGGCTTTCACTGATGGACATTGGGTTGTTTATATGTGTGTGTGTGTGTGCAATACATGTCACATCTGTGTGTGAGCTCCTGTGTTAGTATTAATATTATAAACAATGCCTCTCATCATGCCACCTGACTTCAAACTATACTACAGAGCAGCAGTAACCAAAACGGCATGGTACTGGTACAAAAACAGACCCGTAGACCAATGGCATAGGATAGAGAGCCTAGAAATAAGGCTACACACCTACAACCATCTGATCTTTGACAAACCTGACAAAAACAAGAAATGGAGAAAGGATTCCCTATTCAAAATGGTGCTGGGATAACTGGCTAGGCATATGCAGAGGATTGAAACCAGACCCCTTCCTTATACCATATACAAAAATTAAGATGGATTAAAAACTTAAAACCCAAAACTATAAAAACCCTGGAACACAACCTAGGCAATACCATTCTGGACATAGAAACTGGCAAATATTTCATGACGAAGAAGCCAAAAGCAATCGCAACAAAAGCAAAAATTGACAAATTGAATCTAAAGAGCTTCTGCCCAGCAAAAGAAACTATCAACAGAGTAAACAGGCAACCTACAGAATGGGAGAAAAATTTTACAAACTAGGCATCTGACAAAGGTCTAATATCCAGCATCTATAAGGAACTTAAATTTACAAGAAAAAGATAACCCCATTAGAAAGTGGGCAAAGGATCTGAACAGACACTTTTCTTTTTTTTTTTTT
>NW_016810682.1:825775-834289 GCF_001698545.2 Rhinopithecus bieti | reverse complement strand
GATCTCAGCTCACTGCAAGCTCCGCCTCCCGGGTTTACGCCATTCTCCTGCCTCAGCCTCCCGAGTAGCTGGGACTACAGGCGCCCGCCACCTCGCCCGGCTAGTTTTTTGTATTTTTTAGTAGAGACGGGGTTTCACCATGTTAGCCAGGATGGTCTCGATCTCCTGACCTCGTGATCCACCCGTCTCGGCCTCCCAAAGTGCTGGGATTACAGGCTTGAGCCACCGCGCCCGGCCAACACTTTTCAAAAGAAGACATACATGTGGCCAAAAACCACATGAAGAAAATATCAACATCACTGATCATTAAAGAAATTGAAGTCAAAACCATGATGAGACACCATCTCACACCAGTCAGAATGGCTATTAAAAAGCTGAAAAAGAACAGATGCTGGCCAGGTGCAGAGAAAAGTGAATGCCTTTACACTGTTGGTGGGAGTGTAAATTAGTTCAACCATTATGGAAGACAGTAGGGTGAGTCCTCAAAGACCTAAAAACAGAAATACAATTCGACCTAGCAATCGCATTACTGGGTATATACTCAAAGGAATACAAATTATTCTATTATAAAGACACATGCACACATTTTCGTTGCAGCACTATTCACAATAGGAAAGACATGGAATCAACCTAAATGCTCATCAGTGGTAGACTGGATAGAGAAAATGTGGTACATATACACCATGGAATACTATGCAGCCATCAAAAAGAATGAGCTCATGTCCTTTGCGGGAACATGGATGGAACTGAAGGCCATTATCTTTAGCAAACTAATGCAGGAACAGAAAATCAAATACCTCATGTTCTCACTTATAAGTGGGAGCTAAATGATGAGAACACATGGACACATAGAGGGGAACAACACACACTGGGGCCTGTCAGGAGGTGGAGGGTGAGAGGAGGGAGAGGGTCAAGAAAAATAATTAATGGATACAAGACTTAATGCCTGGGTGACAAAATAATCTGTACAACAAGCCACCATGATACAAGTTTACCTATATAACAAACCTGCACATGTACCCCTGAACTTAAAATAAGTTAAAAAAACAAAAAATGCCTCAGGCATTGTAGCTGCCCATTCTTGTAAGCGATTGTCACTTTGGCCTCCCTAGACCTCTAATCAGTCTCCAAACAGGTTCCCCTGCCCTGCTCTTTAAACTGGGAGAAGTTTAGCACTGGGCCTACCCAGTGTATGTCACAGGGCTCTAAAAGCATCACCTTTACTTAAACATTCTGGTATAAAAGGGAATGTAATGTAATTACTATGTACTTAAGAGAGATAAATTGGCTGTCTGGGCATTGCTCCATTGTAGTGAGCTATTTGCTGTTGGTGCCAAACCGCCAGGCCTGGCAGAGTCTATTCACAGTCATTCCCCTCTGCCCTCAGGGATATTTTGATAGGAAATCTTGAAATGTACTCTCTGTAGTAGCCAGCATCCAAGATGGCCCCAGGGATCCCAGCCTCCTGATATCCACACCCTTAGGCAGTCCCTTCCCACAGTGCACCAGGGTTGGCCTCTGTGACCAAAGAATATGGTAAAGGGAATGTCAAGTCACTTCCACAATTTAGGTTATAAGGTTACTATAGGTTATAAAAGGCTTGAAAGCTGAGTGCCATGGCATGTGCCTGTAATCCCAGCTACTTGGGAGGATGAGGTGGGAGGATCCGTTAGCCCAGGAGTTTGAGACCAGCCTGGACAACAGTGAGACCCTCATCTTAAAAAAAAAAAAAATCTGCTGGGTGTGGTGGCTCATGCCTGTAATCCCAGCACTGCGGGAGACCTGAGGTCAGGAGTTCGAGACCAGCCTGGCCCACATGGTGAAACCGCGTCTCTACTAAAAATACAAAAATTAGCTGGGCATGGTGGCAGGCACCTGTGATCCGAGCTACTCACGAGGCTGAGGGAGGAAAATCACTTGAACCTGGGAGGCGGAGGTTGGAGTGAGCTGAGGTTGCACCACTGCACTCCAGCCTGGGTGACAGAGCGAAGACTGTCTCAAAAAAAAAAAAAAGATTGGGTTTCTCTGGCTGGGTACGGTGGCTCACACCTGTAATCCCAGCACTTTGGGAGGCTAAGGCGGGTGGATCAATTGAGGTCAGGAGTTCAAGACCAGCCTGGGCAATGTCGTGAAACCCTGTCTCTATTAAAAATACAAAAATTAGCTGGGCATGATGGTGCACACTTGTAATCCCAGCTACTCGGGAGGCTGAGGCAGGAGAATTGCTTGAACCCGAGAGGCAGAGGTTGCAGTGAGCTGAGATCGCGCCACTGCACTGTAGCCTGGGTGACAAGAGTGAAACTTGGTCTCAAAAAAAAAAAAAAAAAAAAGACTTGAGCTCTCTATCTGTCTTGCATAATTTGCCTTGAGGAACGGGGATGGATACTGGTAGGCAATGAAAAATGTTCATTAGACAAAATGTCTAGATCTGTAAACCCAAGAACTTAGTCAAGAAGACAATATTGCATCTCTAGATTTAGAAGAAACTGAATGCTCTCAAGGGCAAAATAATCGATTTTTCATTCAGTGCTAAGTTTCAGCCATATATCATTAATATGTGAATGATTCCAGGACCTTCTCTCCAGACCGTTGGAGGTGGCTGCACACAGGAAAGGCATCGGTTAATGAGCCTGCATGTGGTTATACCATAGCTGGCACTTTCATTCTCACTCAGTTATTTGCATCCCTTTGATCCTGTGAAGTATCTTCTTATCCCCACTTGCTAGATGAGGAAATGATGCCTGAAGAGGTTATACGAATGACCCACGGATACATTGCTAATTAGTGGCACATCCCTGGTGTTAATTAGGATTCTCAACGAATTGGAGTTATGTTAGCCAAGTCAAAACATGGGGAACTGGTTGGGCACGGTGGCTCACCCCTGTAATCCTAGCGCTTTGGGACGATGAGGCAGGCAGATTGCTAGAGCTCAGGAGTTTGAGGCCAACCTGAGCAACGTAATGAGACCTCTTGTCTCTGCAAAAAATTTTAAAAATTAGCTGGGAGTGGTGGCACAAACCTGTGGTCCCAGCTACTTTGGGAGGCTGAGATGGGAGCCTAGGAGCAAGACCCTGTCTCAAAAATAAAAACCAAAACATGGGGAATTTGTCTTAAGGATCCATGGGTGTCTCATGGAGCTTGAGAGCTGAGGTCCAGGTAGGACACGATCAGGGACTGAAGCACCATCGGGGTGCTCTGTTTCCCCTTCTGCTCCTCTCTGTCTCTGCTCTGTTCTTTCTTCCTGCAGTCAGGTTCTCTCTGTTCCTCTAGGCCTTGCAGCAGGAAAAGGTGGCCACTACAGTCACTGTTTTTTTGTTGTCGTTTTTGAGATAGAGTCTTGCTCTGTCACCAGGCTGGAATACAGTGGCAAGATCTCGGCTCACTGCAACCTCTGCCTCCCGGGTTCAAGCGATTCTCCTGCCTCAGTCTCCTGAGTAGCTAGGACTACAGGTGCGTGCCACCACGCCCAGCTAATTTTTGTATTTTGAGTAGAGGCAGGGTTTTGTCATGTTGGCCACGCTGGACTCAATCTCCTGGCCTCAGCCTCCCAAAGTGCTGTGATTACAGACCTGAGCCACCACTCCTGGCCATCACTGTTTTCATCCTCCCTCAGTTCCAAAATGCTAGAGAAGGCACACCCCATGGCACAGGGGGCAGGTCATATCATACAAAATAGACGCTGACCTGGCCCTGCTCCCGGGGCCTCAGCAGATACAGTCATTATGAGCTGCACTGATAGCCCAGAAGCAGAACTTGCAACTTGCGTTGCAGATCAGCAGCAGGCAGTGAGCTCTTGTGAGCTCGGCCAGGGGCTTCCCACAGGTGGATTGCTGTGAAAGGAGCTTTGTGCCTATGACTTCTGCCAGCTTCCTGCTTTTTCTCTCCTCATGGGCATTTTGTCCAAGCAGCCCCTGTGGCTACTTATTGTGCAATTCACAGAGCGCACTGAGGAGCCTTAAAGAAATAGCTGCCTGGGGCCGAGCACGGTGGCTCACGCCTGTAATCCCAGCACTTTGGGAGGCCAAGGCAGGTGGATCACGAGGTCAGGAGATTGAGACTATCCTGGTTAACACGGTGAAACCCCGTCTCTACTAAAACTACAAAAAAAAATTAGCCGGGCGTGGTGGCGGGCGCCTGTTGTCCCAGCTATTCAGGAGGCTGAGGCAGGAGAATGGCATGAACCCAGGAGGCAGAGGGTGCAGTGAGCCAAGATCGCGCCACTGAACTCCAACCTGGCTGGGCAACAGAGCAAGACTCCGTCTCAAAAAAAAAAAAAAAAAAAGAAGAAATAGCTGCCTGGGCCTGAGTTTCTGTCCACATCTTTGTGAGCTGAAACTCTGGGGCATTTCCCTCCAGCATGGCCTTTGGTTCTAAGTCAGGTTTGGGTGGTGGATTCCTAGGAAGAGTCACAATGAGCCAGTCCCTGTGGGACAGGCGATGCCCTCTCTGGGCAGTGGGCCCCGTGGACGCTGGACAGTCGAGGAGCTGATGGCATCTGAGTTCTGTGCACGGGCCAGGGCTTGTTGCTGGTTGCAGTTTCTGTGTGCGTGTGGTACGTGGGGGCGGCTCTCACTCTGCCTGGGTTAGTAATGACTGACTTGAACCTAATTCGTTAAGATACACAAGTCCAGGAAGGTGGCTCACCCAGAATTGGGCGAGTCACGGGAGCCATGGCAGCCTTCCTCTGGCCTGTCTCTGCCAGGTCTCCGCAGTGCATCCCTCAGCTGAGAGGAGCCCTGCCCAGCTCAGCAGGCCCAGGGTCCTGAAGAAGGTGGAGTTGGCGCAAGGCCCCCAGGCAGTCCTGGGATGGCAGAGGCGGCATGGCCCCCACCTGTCTGGAGGCTTCTCTACAGCCCTGCGGCCTTTCCCAAGAAGGTCTTCACCCTGGATCTAACCTGGAAGGGAAGAATCTTCCTCTACTAGTAAAAGGGGCAGGTCCTCTCCTAAAAAGGAGGCTTCCTTCTGAGGCCTCCTGAAGTCCGCCTTGTCTTAGCTGCCACAATTACATGCTAACACCCAATGGCCCAGGTTTCTCTCTAGAGCTCCGGGTGCGATCATCCAGCTTGTCTAGTGGACATCTGCCCTTGGCACCTCCCAGCATGGGAAGCCCGGTCCTTGTCACTCATGGGTACTCTGCTCTCCTTCCTTACTCTTCCCAAAACCTGCTCCTCCTCTAATAGTCACTCCTTACTGGACCGTTCCCACCAACCCCCTAACCAGTTTGAGCCCAAGTGTTACTCTCCACTCCTTCATTCAAGAAACATTTATTTGGCCTGCAGTGGCTCAAGCCTGTAATCCCAGCACTTTGGAAGGCCAAGGCAGGCAGATTGCTTGAGGTCAGGATTTTGAGACCAGCCTGGTCAACATGGTGAAAACCCATCTCTACTAAAAATACAAAAATTAGCCAGGCGGTGGTGGTGTGCGCCTGTAATCCCAGCTACTAGGGAGGCTGAAGCAGGAGAATTGCTTGAGCCTGGGAGGCAGAGGTTACAGTGAGCCGAGATTGTGCCACTGAACTTCAGCCTGGGTGACACAGCGAGACTCCGTCACACACACACACACACATACACACATACACATTTATTCAACCCCTGCTATGTGCCAGGCCCTGTGCTGGGCCCTAGAGGTAAAGACATGAGTCAGTGTCAGCACAAGATGCTCACAGGCTAGTGGAAAGCACACCATTCCACCTGGGAAGGGAAAAGATGAGAACTTGGCAAGCTCACAACAGCAGGAGGGTGTGCAGCGTCTTGCTCCCTCACTTATAAAATTCAGGAAAGGTTTCCTGGAGGAGGGGATACCAGAAATGAGTCAGGGGAGAAGACAGAGAAGGGAGGAAAAGGACTTCCAGGCAGAGGGGAATCTGGGGCCCAGTGTGTCTGGGGGAACTGGAAGCAGGTTGACGCTGCCGGAGTGTAATATGCTGGGCAAGGGAGTTCTGGGAGCCAAGGCTGGAGCCATCATCAGGAGCAGGTTAAGAAGGCTCTTGTTGGGAAGGGGAGCATCTGATAAGATTGGACTTTGTCCTGTGGCAGGGGAGAGCCACTTAAGAGTTTGGAGCTGTGGGTGAGAGTCAGGGGTAAAGGGGCCATGATCAGTTTGTATTTGAGTGATCCCCTCTGCAGGCTGTGTAGAGGTCTGAATATGAAAGTGGGGGGTACAAAGCAGGAAGCGAGATCATGATGGAAAGGCAGGAGATGATGGGGTCTGAACTAGGGCTGTGGAGGAAAGGGAAAGAAAAGGACCATTCACTAGGCGTGGGGGAGGCAGAAGATCAAAGAGTCCAGGATGACCCTCCTGTTTCTGGCTAGGGTATCGGGTGAATGGTAGGCCAGCAGTGGAGCCAAACAGTACAGGAGAAGAAATGCGTTTGCGAGGAAGTTTGAAGAGTCCATAAAGTTTGAGTGCCTCCCGCTGGGGTGTCCAATCTTTTGACTTCTCTGGGCCACATTGGAAGAAGAATTGTCTTGGGCCACACATAAAACTCTATAACTAATGATAGCTGATGAGCTGAAAAAAAATTGCCAAAAAATCTCATGTTTTAAGAAAGTTTACGAGATTGTGTTGGGCCACATTCAAAGCTGTCCTGGGCTGCATGTGGGCCCACAGGCCATGGGTTAGACAACTTGGCCTACAGGATCTTCAGGAGGATAACTTCAGGAGGAGATGCTTAGCAGGAAACACAGGGAGAAGTGGGACTGCAGATAGGAATCCCTGTGCTAGGGAAACTATAAAAATGCTACTGATGCAAGTAGGAGAGGATGCAGTAGCTCCAGGAAGAGTACACAGAATGGGATAATGGTGAGGGTCATATCCTAGCGAGCCCTGATGGGAATGGGTGGGCCAGAGAAAAAGAAACTCGGGAGAGAGAACTCAGCCACACAGAGGACTTAGTGAGAGGAGTGTCATGACAGCCAAAGGGCGAGTCATGGGAGCCACGGCAGCCTTCCTCTGGCCTGTCTTTGCCAGGCCTCCGCACCCAGAAATGCAGAGTCACACAGCACAGAGCAGTCAAGCAGCACAAAGACGGGAATGTGTTTATTAGACCTGACATTTAGGAAGCCACTGGCAAACCTGTGGTTGGGAGAGGCAGGCTTCAGCCAACATGGTAGCTCCAGTCTCAACGGTACCTATGTCTATGTGGAAGGAGCATGGGAGTGGAATTCATATGCAGGAATCAGTCTTGTTCAGCACAGAGGAGGCTTGACTTTAAAGCTAAACAAATTTGCATTTTAGAATACAACCAAGGCTGGGCACGGTGCCTCACACCTGTTATCCCAGCACTTTTGGAGGCTGACGTGGGCGGATCACTTGAGGTCAGGAGTTCGAGACCAGCCTGTCCAACATGGTGAAATTGTAGCCGGTGCCTGTAATCCGAGCTACTCAGGAGGCTGAGGCAGGAGAATCACTTGAACCCAGGAGGTGGAGGTTGCAGTGAGCCGATATCACGCCACTGCACTCCAGCCTGGGCGACGGAATGAGACTCTGTCTCAAAAGAAAAAAAAAATACAACCAGAAAAAAAAAAAAAAAAAACCCATTATTAAATATTCAAAAACCATTTAAACTTTTAGAAGCCCCCTGCTGTAGGGAATAAACACAACATTGCTCAAGAAGGAATGAGGCTGTAAGCTGTAGTGATCCTGGACCATTCTGGCAGGCAGATTTCTAATGTATGCTTTCCATGAATGAAAGCAATATGAAAGCACATTGACTGTTTATAACCGCGTCAATCCTGACCTGCGCATTAAGAAGCTTGTACTGTATTTGGAACTTGGTTTTGAACAACAGTGCCTCCTGGTGTAAATGTCATATATAAATACTTTACTAGCATAGTGGCAATATTCTAATAGAAATATTGCTGCTTTGATACTTTTTTACTTAAAAAGCAAGTTAAAAACATGTTTTGGGATGAGGAAAGTGATCTGGGGGACTTGTTTAGGTTTTATGTAATATAGCATTATGGATATTGATAGAGCTATCTTGATGATAAAAATTCACCTGCCCTTGCATTGTACAGCTGTGCCTCTATAAAGTGTCACAGAGTGACACTTTTTTTTTTTTTTTGAGACGGAGTCTTGCTCTGTCACCCAGGCTGGAGTGCAGTGGCCGGATCTCAGCTCACTGTAAGCTCCGCCTCCTGGGTTCCCGCCATTCTCCTGCCTCAGCCTCCCAAGTAGCTGGGACTACAGGCGCCCGCCACCTCGCCCAGCTAGTTTTGTATTTTTTAGCAGAGACGGGGTTTCACCGTGTTAGCCAGGATGGTCTCGATCTCCTGACCTCGTGATCCGCCCGTCTCAGCCTCCCAAAGTGCTGGGATTACAGGCTTGAGCCACTGCGCCCGGCTGTTTTTTTTAAATGAAATGTATAGCCAAGTGTGGTGGCTCACACCTATAATCCCAGCACTTTGGGAGGCTGTGACAGGCGGATCACCTGAGGTCAGGAGTTCGAGACCAGGCTGGCCAACCAACATGGAGAAACCCCGTCTCTACTACAAATACAAAAAAAAAAAAAAA
>NW_016810682.1:820789-825469 GCF_001698545.2 Rhinopithecus bieti | reverse complement strand
AACTCAAAAAAAAAAAAAAAAAGTTTATAAAATTATACGGAAGATTGAACAATGAATTTCCCAAATTGAACCTTTTGTGCAACCAAGCATGCAGATCAACAAATAAAAAATGATTAGCCGGGCACGGTGGTTCAAGCCTGTAATCCCAGCACTTTGGGAGGCCGAGACGGGCGGATCACGAGGTCAGGAGATTGAGACCATCCTGGCTAACACAGTGAAACCCCATCTCTACTAAAAAATACAAAAAACTAGCCGGGCGAGGTGGTGGGCGCCTATAGTCCCAGCTACTCGGGAGGCTGAGGCAGGAGAATGGCGTGAACCCAGGAGGTGGAGCTTGCAGTGAGCTGAGATCCGGCCACTGCACTCCAGCCTGGGCGACAGAGCGAGACTCCGTCTCAAAAAAAAAAAAAAAAAAAAAGATTGACAGCCCAGATGCCGCCTCATGCCCTGAGCTCCTGTAGGTCACAACCGCCTGGCTAGGGTAATCATGATCACATCTTCTCACATCACAGATCAATTCTGCTTGTTGATCTTTCTACAGTTGGAACAGTTTGTAAGAATATTCTCACAAGTGTATTGAATAAGGCACGAGAGTGTGCTCTTCTGGGTCTTTTTCAGTGCGTTAGCAAGATTCACCCATGTTGCTTGGTGTAGCTGGTTTTCTCTTTGCTGTATAAAAACCATTGTAAAGCTCAACCATAATTTATTTAATCAGCCCTATGATCGATAAACATTTGGATTGTTTCCAGTTTTGGGCTTTTATAGTCTGCTGTGAACATTATTGTACATGGCTTTTGGTGCCCATATGCATGCATCTTATTAGGAATATACCTAGAAGAAGAGTGATTGGGTTATAACACATGAACTTTAGTAGACAATGCTAACCAGTTTTCTAAATTGGTTGTTCCAGTTTATGTTACCATCGACAGCAGATGAGAATTTGTTTGCTTCACATCCTCACCAACATATGGTATTGTCAATCTTTCTAATTATATTTTCTGGTAGGTATATGTCATTGTGCTTTTTAGAAGCAGCTTTATTAAGATATAGTTCAATTATAGATAATTGTACCATACAATTGATCCACTTTGTACAATTCAATGGCTTTCAATATACTTGGAGTTGTCATCCATCACCATAACCAATTTTAGAACATTTTCATTACCCCCCAAAGAAATCTTATAGCCTTTCATTATCACCCTCAACCCCACTATCCCCTTAGCTCTAGTCTACCACTCATCTATTAATACTTTCTCTGTAGAGTTGTCAATTCTTAACATTTCATACAAACAGGATCATACAATAAGTGGCCTTTTGTGTCTGGCTGCTTGCACTTCGCATGATGTCTTCGAGGTTCATTAGATTTTGATTCTCCATGTGGGACACAGGTTATAGGCTTCCTATCTATTCCTTTTAAGCTCATCTGTCTGATGATACATTTCATAGTGAATTTATCTTCATGGACCTACCAGAAAGCAGTGCTACTTTAAATCAGTCTGTGAGAGCATGACTGAGGTTTATCTTTGATTGCAGGAATGAGTGAGCTTTGTTAACATTTTCTAGGCCAAATTATTTTGGCCATCCTTTGTGATGAGACATTCTGAAGTCTCAAGTTCATTTGTTAGAATAGATCCAAAATGATTTATTGAGTTGAAACAAATCTGGCTTTTTTGTTTGTTCGTTTGGTTTTTTAGACGGGGTTTCGCTCTTGTTGCCCAGGCTGGAGTGCAATGGCACGACCTCTGCCTCCCGGGCTCAAGTGATTCTCCTGCCTCAGCCTCCCGAGTAGCTGGGATTACAGTCATGTGCCACCACGCCCGGCTAATTTTGTATTTTTAGTAGACGTGATTTCTCCATGTTGGTCAGGCTGGTCTCAAACTCCCAACCTCAGGTGATCTGCCTGCCTCGGCCTCCCAAAATGCTGGGATTTCAGGGATGAGCCACCGCACCCAGCCTGAGTTGGGCTTTTCTTACAAGTATCCCTACAGCCGATCTCATTGCTGTCATCTATGCAGAGGCATGGGACCTTCCACCCAGCTGAAGAAGATAGACACGTGGGAGGTGGCCATGTAAAGAGAGAGGCAGAGATTGGAGTTATGTCTACAAGCCAAGATATGCCAAGGGTTGTTAGCAGCCATCAGAAGCTAGGAGAGAGGCATGGAACAAATTCTCCCCCAGAGCCGCCAGAGAAAACCAACTCTGCCACCATCTTGACGTTTTTGTTTGTTTGTTTGTTTGTTTTGAGACGGAGTCTCGCTCTGTCGCCCAGGCTGGAGTGCAGTGGCCGGATCTCAGCTCACTGCAAGCTCTGCCTCCCGGGTTTACGCCATTCTCCTGCCTCAGCCTCCCAAGTAGCTGGGACTACAGGCGCCCTCCACCTTGCCCGGCTAGTTTTTTGTATTTTTTAGTAGAGATGGGGTTTCACTGTGTTAGCCAGGATGGTCTCGATCTCCTGACCTCGTGATCTGCCCGTCTCAGCCTCCCAAAGTGCTGGGATTACAGGCTTGAGCCACCGCGCCCGGCCTTGACTTTTAACTTGTAGCCTCAACCACGAGAGAATAACTTTGCTTTAAGCCATCACATTTGTGGTAACATGTTACGGCAGCACTAAGAAATGAATACACTAAAGACCTGATTTCAAAGCTGCCTGGCATAAGCTGGTGCTCAATAAAAGCTCATGGAGCTGAGTTAGGTTGTGAATATTCCTTAGCAAGGACCTGGACCTCTGTGTGTGTGTGTTGAACAATAACTCAACGTGAGTTCTTTTTCCTAATTTGTTTCCCTAATTAAAATTTGTAGCTTCGATCAGAGAGATGGTCTCAGTTTCCTGTAGATCTTCTTGGAATTAGAGTAAATGTGACCTATTTTCCTCTTTAATGGCATCAAGGATGGGGCATTCTAAGCATGAATCACCATGGACAGTGACACATTTTTTATTGGCAAGGGGACCGGCCTTATTTTGGTAGATGAGTCATTCTTTTCCTCTGATTCAGCTGAAGTTTAGTACTAACGTCCAAAAGCAGAAAAGGAGAAAAAGAGCCAATTAGGATGTCTGGATACAATACTGCTTACACTGACTACAGAAATGTCTATCATACTAGGATTAAGTTTGAACTATCAGAAATCCACATCAGCACACATTTGGAGGGTCTTTTTTTTTTTTTTAAAGACAGGGCCTCACTCTGTCATCCAGGCTGGAGTGCAGTGGCATGATCAGAGCTCACTGCAGCCTCCACCTCCTGGACTCAGGCAATCCTCCTGCTTCAGCCTCCCTAGTAGCTGGGACTACAGGTGTGCACCACCACGTCTGGCCTTGTTTTTTGTTGTTGTATTTTTTGTAGAGATGAGGTTTCACCATGTTGACCAGCCTGGTCTCAACTCCTGAGCTCAAGCCATCAGCCAGATGCAGCCTCTCAAAGTGAGATTACAGGTGTGAGCCACCACACCCAACTGGAGAACTCTTCACCAGAAGATATGCAATAACCACCTGACTTAGCCAGACTACTGGGTCCAGGCAGACTGCTAGGTGTGGCTCACTGGTTATTAACCAGTCACCACCATGCATTTTTCCCATGTGTAGACCAAGAACTAGACGTTTGAAGGGGAGGTGAATTTCTTCTTCCTGAACAATTCACTTTTTTCTCTATAGTGGGAAAATAACCAAACTAATTCTACCACATATTTTCAGACGATAAGGTAACATTCAATATTCCTGGCTGTCACTATGTTGATGTTTTGTCCTTGTTTCTTTTTTTTTTTGAGACAGAGTCTCGCTCTGTCACCCAGGCTGGAGTGCAGTGGCCGGATCTCAGCTCACTGCAAGCTCCGCCTCCCGGGTTCACACCATTCTCCTGCCTCAGCCTCCCGAGTAGCTGGGACTACACGCACCCGCCACCTTGCCCGGCTAGTTTTTTGCATTTTTTAGTAGAGACGGGGTTTCACCGTGTTAGCCAGGATGGTCTCGATCTCCTGACCTCGTGATCTGCCCGTCTCAGCCTCCCAAAGTGCTGGGATTACAGGCTTGAGCCACTGCACCCGGCCTTTTCCTTCTTTTCCTGTATTTCCTGCCAAATTAGGAGACAGAGATACATGAAAAGGTCAAGAGTATGGGTGCTGTAGAGAATCTCAAGAGGAATCCATTCCATCTGAAAGTGGGGCTCAAGTTTCCTACCCCCAATTCTTCGGAATGCTGAATTTTATGAGGATCAAATTATTTAAAAGAATTTTTTTTTGAGACAGAGTCTCACTCTGTTGCCCGGACTGGAGTGTAGTGACATGATCTTGGCTCACTGCAACCTCTGCCTCCCAGGTTCAAGTGATTCTCCTGCCTCAGCCTCTTGAGTAGCTGGGATTACAGTAGGCATCTGCCACCTCGCCCGGCTTTTTTTTGAGACGGAGTCTCGCTGGGTTGCCAGGCTGAAGTGCAGGGGTGCGATCTCAGCTCACTGCAACCTCTGCCTCCTGGGTTCAAGGGATTCTCTTGCCTCAGCCTCCAGAGTAGCTGGGACTACAGACATGTTCCAACCACACCCAGCAAATTTTTGTATTTTTAGTAGAGATGGGGTTTCACCATGTTGGCCAGGATGGTCTCGATCTCTTGACCTCATGATCTGCCTGCCTCTCAGCCTTACAAAGTGTTGGGATTACAGGTATGAGCCACCATGCCCGACCCTTTTTTTT
>NW_016810682.1:813031-819676 GCF_001698545.2 Rhinopithecus bieti | reverse complement strand
CCTATGCCATCTAACTTGGTGGCCACTATGCAGATGTGGCTACTGAGCATTTGAAATGTGGCTGGTCCAAATTGAGATGCACTGTCAATGTAACATACACACTGGATTTCAAAGACTTGGTATGAGAAAATGTAAAGTATCTTAATATTACAGTAGAAATATTTTGGTATATTGGACTGAATATTAAAAATAATTTCAAGTTTTCTTTCTAATGTGGCTAATTACACTTTATTGAATGGCCTTGTTCATCCAGTTCATTGAAGTGTACAAGAGAGCTGAAACATTTAGCTGTGATGTGATCCTCCCATTCATAAGAATCTTATCCTCCCCGGCTGGGCATGGTGGCTCATGCCTGTAATCCCAGCACTTTGGAAGCCTGAGGCGGGTGATGAGGTCAGCAGTTTGAGACCAGCCTGGCCAACATGGCATAAACCCTGTTTCTACTAAAAATGCAAAAAATTAGCTGGGTGTCATGGCACACGTCTTTAATCCCAGCTACTTGGAAGGCGGAAGCAGGAGAAATCACTTGAACCCGGGAGACGGAGGTTGCTGTGAGCCGAGATCACATCACTGCACTCCAGCCTGGGGGAAAGAGCAGGGGAAAAAAAACAAAACAAAAACCACAACTCTTTTCTAGGGAGTGACACAGGACGCCACTACCCAAGCAGAGGAAGAAAGCTAGCTTTTATGTATGCTTCTGCATGGAAAGGCCACATAGCCTATGCTTACAGGCCCTTGGCCAGAACCATGCCCCTCCATGACTTATTTAAGTAGGGTGACTTGGGTAGTCATGGGTACTTAGCAGTAAATGCCTTTGTCATAAGACATGGCGTAAGTTTTGGGTTTCTAGAAACATTCAAAGTTAAACACAAGTACTCTTCTACGTATGTTGGAAAAAGGACGGAAAAAAATCAGGATGTGGTCACTTCTGTCAGATGAGTACTGGAGCCAGTCAAGAGGGTAAAATCTTAATTAACATAGCATATGCATAAGTATATCATTTTTATTTTCTTCCTTTTTTAGTGAAAGGAAAACTATACAAACATATGGAAAATGACAAGCAGAGGCTCCTCTTTCCATATTATGTTGACAGGAAGTTGTACATAAACTGTAGCTAATGTGGACAAATCTGACTAGCCGTCTATTGCAGTCTTCTTTCCCACCTCTTACGGTTAACATATATAGAAAAGAACTAGTTGAATTCTAGTTACATCTTCCCCCTCGCCCTTCCCAAGATGGAGTCTTGCTGTCACCCAGGCTGGAGTGCAGTGGCACGATCTCGGCTCATTGCAACCTACGCTTTCCAGGTTCAAGCGATTTTCCTGCCTCAGCCTCCCAAGTAGCTGGTATTACAGACATGTGCCACCATGCCTGGCTAATTTTTGTATTGTTAGTAGAGACGGGGTTTCACCAGGTTGGCCAGGCTGGTCTTGAACTCCTGACCTCGTGATCTGCCCAACTTGGCCTCCCAAAGTGCCAGGATTACAGGTGTGAACCACCGCACCCAGCTTTTTTTTTTTTTTTCTCCCTTTAGAGACAGGGTCTTCTTGCTGTTGCCCAGGCTGGACTGCAGTGGCACAAATATAGCCCACTGTAACCTCAAATTCCTGGGCTCAAGTGATCCTCCAACCTCAGACTTCCAAGTAGCTAGGACTATAGGTGTGCGCCACAAGGCCCAGCTAATTTTTAAAACATTTTTGTAGAGATGGGGGTCTCACTATGTTGCTTACATATCTCTACTGTTCAAATGCATACACATGTTTGGCTGTACTCTTTCTGCTATCTTCTTGGCCTTTATAAATATGTACCATATGTTCCGTATGTTACAATGCTAGTTACTTTTGCATTTCTAAGTTGTTTACACAAATGTAGAAATACAGAATCTGGCAGCCAGTAATTCAACCCAGCTCTATCTTCCTGCTGCTATCTCTCCATCCCCATGCATATACAACCCTTCCCCATCCCTAACACAGTGACATGAAACAACAAATGTTTTAAGTGTACATCATACATTTATTACCAACAACCCTCTCAACTCCAAAATTGGGCACAGGGATTAAAAATAAAAATTCATTGCACTACTTAGTAAAGCATTACTAGTAACTTTCATAAAAAATGTACAAACTTTGTTAAAAATTTATCAAGCCTTCAAATGATTTGGTTACAGATATTTATAATACATACATTTAAAACTATATGTTAACTGATACAATGGAATATGATTTGAGAAAATGACTCAGCAAATGATTCCAAAAAACACCCCTGTGAGCTTTCACAATCGGAAACAAACGGCAAAATGAGGTAACCAAATGTACCAACAGGGGGACAAACAGCTTTCTAATGAAAAGGCCCAAAGATATCTGCGAAAAATATTCTCACAAGTGAGTCGGTAGATCTCATTCAAAATTATTATTCTAAGAGGCCCAAATTTAAGAATCTTAACAAATCACATTTCAGATAGTATATAAAATCTAAATATGCTTTCACATTTTCCAGATTTTGCTCAAAAAATTAAGGACAGAAAATCCTAGTATGAGATCTTGATACCTGGAGGCCTTATTTTTTTGAAGGGTGGGGGTTAAAAAAAAAAACACCAAAGATGACAATTCATGCCAAAAAACAAGAACTCACAAAAAACCCACAGCTGAGTTAAGGTGGTAAAGCCAGTATTATTTTAGGAGGAAAGAGGACGAAGGCCATGAACCATCATCTGCCTGCTATCTGGTGCATCACCCAAGGTGAAAATGGCTGGGCACAAATAAACTGTTCTCTTTTGCTAGCCACAAAGCTGCTCACTGTGGCAAGCCTGAGCTGGTCAGAATACGTGTGTGTGTGTGTGTTCCTGATACACACTAACCACAATAAGCAAATCTGCACACATCTCTATGAGCCCCACGCAAAGAAAAGACATTCCCACAGAGAGATCAGTCACAAGAGTGCAACAACGAAATTCAAGACTTTACCAAAACAGACCCTGCTGCCTCCTAAATTGCCAACTGCCTCTCAAAATTTACAGAAAAAGGGACATTGTAAGAATTCATACAGGGAGGGAAGAAAAAGCTGCTACTCCTAGTCATTAGTACAATGTGCCGTGTTAATTAGGTATCTCTATATAAATTAGAAAAAGTGCTTTACTTGCATGCTTCAATAAAATGAATACTAAGTGTAGTAGTGTTATGTTAGATCTGTACAGATATAAATTTTTTGCAGCTATATAAAAGTGTATAAGATGGGCTTTTGCCATTTTAAACATGATTTTTTTCATTAAAAAAGATTAAACTATACGTGATTTGTATGTAGCTGATTATTATGCCAAGAATTTTGGTCTTTAACACACTTTTTATTCATCAGGAACAGGTGAGGGATATCCTAATGATTTAAAAGTAACATGTGCATTTTTACCACTGTTTAGATGTATTTCTGATGCACTGACAACCTAGGGGCAAACAGAGTGTGCAAAACCCTACGTGTACGACTAGATAGAGGCAACAGTGTCTCAAAAAGGGCAAAATTGTGCTTCTGTGAGTTGACTTTACTTAACTCTAGGCTGTGATGAGCTTATAGACACTTCAAGGGAGGGCAAGCAGCATGGCAGTAACAAGTAGTTAACACTGTCTGAGTGGAAAACTGACACAGAACCAACTGAAAGTTGAGTGGGGCTGGCAGCAAGTTATCACAGTCCTGACTGGAATAATGCAGCTTGTGCTATTGCAAACAAAGCAATTACATCAACTGCAGAAGAGGCAGACAATGTTGAATACACTAAAAGAATGAGAAAGTAATTTAAACATTGCTGGAAAAATGACTTTAAACAATCTGAATTATGCTCAAAGAACCTACTAAAAAAAACCCCACACAGCTATGTGTTAGATCAACTAAATGAAGGTCAATTCCTGTTTAACAGCATTATTTTTTATACAAAAATCAAATCTTCATTTATACTGCAAGTATTCTGGACACCTGTTGTATTAAACTTTTCTCATTCAAACAAAAATTAAAAGGAAAAGCGATAAAACATCAAAACAAATCAGGTCTAAGGAACATGAGCTGTAATAGCACTTGATCCATCCTGAAACAGGGGTTTCGATGAGAAGCACATGTGATGAAGGAAGAACTAGACAACTTTCAGAACTGGAGTCTGGCAAGTGAATTAATATGGACAGAAATATAGCTTTCTTAAAACAATTTAGTTGCCCACAGGAGCTTGAACACAGAACACATATCAGAAGTCAAGCTGAATTAACAGATTTTGTTCTGGTGGAAGTCAACGAGGCGAGACTTCATGGGACTAGTGGTCTTCTTAGAAATATATTAATCAAATATCTTCAGAATAGACTACAAATCTAAACATTAAAAAAAAATCACAGGTACTTTCTGTAAGAAACTGGAAATGTAAAGGAAAAAAAGTATCAACATTCAAATCATTGATTGAAATGCTAATATTGCTAACTGATGATGTATGATATTGCACCTTCTTTTTGGAAACAGCAAGTTGGAGATTTTAAAATTTCCACAACAGAATCAAAAAAATCAGGTTCATGGAGTGAGAATTTGTTACACTTTTTTTTTCCTTAAGTGACCTACTTAGGACCACCAATAAAGAGAAGGTGACAGCTGCCTGAAGCAAAGGAAGAAGGCTTTTCTCATTCCATTCATTGGGAGGGAAGGGGATGGAGTATTCAATGCTTGTAATTGATGCACCCTCAGCAATCAGTGTGCAACAGCAAACACAAGGGGAAAAAAACCAGTGTACAGTACTAGTGCTGTTTAAATAACACACCAGATTATACATTGCAGCATAATTAAAACTACACACACATTCTTGGTACATGCTGGTATATAGGATCTCATACACACGTTAGCTACCATGCCCTCTCACAAGTAGTTGTGCACTCTCACACAGATACACTTATCACCAACAGTCATACGCTGCATTCATTTCCACTCACAGTTTCTGAAGGCTCTATATAAGGTAGATTGCTATATCATCTGTAGCTACCACTTTTTATAAAAGCACATGCTAAAAGATCACGTCCACTGTAATCTTGCAGCAACACTCGGAATGATCACACAAAAACCAGGGAATGTTAGTGCACACACAAAATTAAGCTAAAGAAAAAGTCTTTGGAGTTCCAATCACACGGTTAGTATAACAATCCCATAACTGTGAAGACTAATTGTAAGCTTTTATAGTTGATTAAGTCACACAGTGCAAAGAAAGGTCCATTGACCCTTTTGGTAAAGGGAGGGCTGGAAGCCACACAGATTAAGTTCAATGGATAGTCCGTATATACATGTGATGAGGAACACCCAAACTAAATTTGTGCTTCTTAGGTTGGTCATTCTGAATCCCGATGCACTTCTGAAGCATCAGCTCGGCAAATTGGGCAAGTACGATTTGCCTACAAAACAAAAGGGAAAACTTGTTTAAATTGTGACATATACAATGAAACACATTAAAAGCAATGGAACTACTTTTACTTCCCACAGTTTTTACATTCTTTGTTCCTCTGAAGAGGTACAAAGCAATTTGTGTCTTTTTTTAACCCACAAACCTCCGAATTAGCCCATGAATTTTTTTTTTGAGATGGAGTTTCGCTCTTGTTGCCCAGGCTAGAGTGCAATGGCACGATCTTGGCTGACTGCAACCATCGCCTCCTGGGTTCAAGCGATTCTTCTGCCTCAGCCTCCCGAGGAGCTGAGATTACAGTGCCCACCACTATGCCTGGCTAATTTTTGTATTTTAGTAGAGACGGGGTTTCACCATGTTGGTCAGGCTGGTCTCAAACTCCTGACCCTCGGGTGAACCACCCACCTCGGCCTCCCAAAGTGCTGGGATTACAGGTGTGAGCTACCACACCTGGCCACCATGAATGATTTTTAGTAGGTCTGTTAAAATATACAAACAAGATTACTTACATTCACCAGTTTGGACCAAGTTAACAACTGACATTAAAGTAACACCTTGGTTAGTCTTTTTTTTTTTTTTCTTTTTTGAGACAGGGTTAAACCCTGTTGTCCACAGGAGCACAGTGGCATGATTACAGCTCATTACAGACTTGAACTCCTAGGCCTAAGTGATCCTCCTGCCTCAGCTTCCTGAGAACCTAGGATTAACAGGTGTGTGCCACCACACCCAGCCAATTTAAAAGACAAGGGTTTCACTAAGTTGCCCAGGCTGGTCTCCAACTCCAGGCCTCAAACTATCCTCCTGCTTTTGCCTCCCAAAATGCTGGGATTACATGCCTGAGCCACCATTTCTGGCCCCTTGGCTATTCTTAATGGAATGAAGTCACAGAAAACATTTAGTGGTACTGAGGAAAGCTTGACTGTAAAATAGGTGACTGGATCTATACCATAGCTCTACTTATTCACCTGGTTCCCTGGCTCCTAAATTTGCTTTTCTCCATTTCAACAAATGGGACCATAATTTGTGGAGTTGCTAATGCCAGAAACATAAGCATCACCTGTTCTCCTACTTCCTACAACCCATTCAGCACATATTATTTCTGCATTATGGTAATTCTCAAATCAGTCCCTCTTTTCATCCAGTTGCCACTATCCATTCTCTGGCCCACCACGTCTTTATTCTATCTCCCTGTCTCTCAGAAATGACCTCTTCTTTTTTTTTTTTTTTTTTTTTTT
>NW_016810682.1:808506-812554 GCF_001698545.2 Rhinopithecus bieti | reverse complement strand
TATTAGCCAGGATGGTCTCGATCTCCTGACCTCGTGATCCGCCCGTCTCGGCCTCCCAAAGTGCTGGGATTACAGGCTTGAGCCACCGCGCCCGGCCAGAAATGACCTCTTCTACTCCATCCTCCAACAGTGGCCAGAAATCCTTCTAAAACAGTCTGTTATATCCTTCCCAAATGCTTTCAGGATCACACCTAAACTCCTTCACGCTTCAGAGTGGCTTCAAGCTGGTCATTGATTTTCTCTCTGAACACCTTTTCTTTTCCCACTCTTCCTCACATTCCAACTATCAGCCACATGGAACTTGTGGTTTTGACTGTTCTCTGTGTGCACATGTCAGGGATTTGCAAATATAATGCTTTCCTTTTAAAATAATTTAAGACTCTTTGTCTTCAGGATTGAGTTTGGGCTAATTTAGATACTATGGAACTGTGCTCCCTCAGAACTGACTTTTAACTCTATCTTCCTCTCTAAATTGTGAGGTTACCTAGTTTTATCCAAATCAGAACACTTCATTTAAAAAATAACAAATTTGACTATATAAATTTTTTTTATAGTCATGGAGCCACTGCAACCCAGCCTATTAAAGTTCTTTTACTGTATCACATTTTTATTCTACTGTTACAATTTGAGATTATGAAACTATTAAGAGTAAAAAAGCAGATTTTGTAAACTTTTTTTTTTAAACATTAAATAGCCAGGTGCAGTGTATAACCCCAACACTTTGGGAGGCTGAGGTGGGAGGACTGCTTGTGCCCAAGAGTTCAAGACCACTCTGGGCAACATAGTGACACCCCGTCTCGCTTGAGCCTGGGACGTCAAGGCTACATTGAGCCATGACTGTACCACTGCACTCCAGACTGGGCGACACATTGAGACCCTGTTTCAAAAAATATATACATAAAAAAGAAGCCACTGCAATAATTTCACCCTGGCATAGCCACTCTTATGGATTTGTGTCCTTTGTGCTTTTGTTCATATATACAAAGGAGAAAATGGTCAGAATTAAATAAAAACACTAGATGTACTATTCTCCATGCAAACCTCTGACAACAGAGCTATAATTAGGTAGCCTTCTAAACTCTCGAAGCAAACTGTGGCCTAGCAAGTTCGGGCCTTCTCCCTGTATGCCATGAGAAAGGACATACTGATTGTCAAGAGGTCATCCATTTGGGTTTTGTATAATCACTCCTATATTGTTGACTGCAGTTAATTTTTACTGGCCTTTTCTCCTCATTTGAAGAGATCATACTCAAAGCTGTGTTTCCATTTTGTCTTCCTGTCCACTGAGTTACGAACTTACTCTAATTAACCTATGGTCAATAAAATAGAAAAATTCAATGTCATTTCCTTTAAAGATATTATCACTTTACCTTAAGCCATTTGTCAACACACTTGGCATGGAACTCGTGGTTACAGGGTAAGACTCTAAGTAGCTGCCTTGACTCAAAATCACACATGCATACTACACACCTAAAAAAAGCAAAAAGATCATTTAACCATAAAACCAGATGGTTTTCTATTGTTATGACTATTGAAACCTACAAGATAATTTATTCTGTTATCAAAATATCACTTAAATTTTTAAACAAAATTAACCAATACCCTGAACAAATTGTGATGTTAAGGCAGTAAGAGGGTTTTGCTTTACTAACAGATTACCAAGAAAATTTCTAGTTAATATGAAGTCAATCTTAATACCAAAGATTCTATACTATTTAAAAAAAAAAAAAAAAAAAGTGTTGGAACAACTTATGTCCACATACAAAAGAATAAAGGTGGACCCCTACCTCATACCATATAAAAGCTGACTCAAACTGATCAAAAGCTTAAGTGTTAAGAGCTAAACTATTAACCTCTCAGAAGAAAACACAGTAAATCTTCATGACCTTGGATTAGACAATGGTTTCTTGGAGATGACATTAAAAGCACAAGAATTAACAAAAAAAGAAATGCAGTTGTTCTTCAGTATCTGAGGGGGGATTGATTTCTAGGACCCACAACGGATACCAAAATCTGCGGATGTTCAAATCCTTTATATACAATGGTATAGTGTTTGTGACCTATGCACACCTTCCCATATACTTTAAAATCATTAATATATTGTAATACCTAATACAATGTAAGTCATATGTAAATAGTTGTTATACTGTATTGTTCTTTATTTGTACTACATATTGCTCTATTATTTTCTATTTTTATTTTTTCCTGAATATTTTCTATCTTTGGTTGGCTGAATACAGAGGGCTGAGTGTAGGCTGAAATAAATCAAAATAAAAATTTAAACATTTTGTGCTGCAAAGGACATCACTGAAAACTCAACAATCCACAGAATGGCAAAACATTTTTTTTACACTTTTATTATTCTATTCCTCAGAGATCCCTGTTCTGAGGGAGGACATTTTGAAGATAATTTATCTGATGAGATCTATAATACGTATAGAACTTCTACAACTCAATAATACAAAGACAAACCAACTTATGGAAAATGAAGCAAGGATCCAAATAGACATTTCTGAAAAGAAGGTATACAAATGGCTAGTAGCACATGAAACATTCAAGATCATTAGCTATCAGGGAAATGCAAATCAAATCTGCAGGAAATACCACTTCACAACCACTAGGCTGGCTATAATAATAATAAAAAAGACAATATAGAGTGATTCAAAGCCATTATTTACCTTTGGCATTATTCAATGCCAAAAGTGGAAACCCAAATGTCCATCCACTGATAAAAAAAAAAATACGATCTATACAGTGGAATATTATTTGGCCATAAAAGAAATAACTTACTAGTAAAAGCTACAATATAGAAAAAGTTATGCTAAGTGAAAGATGCTAGACACAAAAAGATCATATATGACCCCATTTATGTATAATCTATATCGACACAGTGTAGACTGAGGATGGGGAGGAGGCACCAAGGTAAGGTAGAAATATAAAGAGTGTTGCTAGTGGGTGAAATGGGTGAGGGGTTTCGTTTTAGGGTGACACAATGGGTCTAAATTTGATTGTCGTGATAGTTACATAGCTCTGAATATACAAAAAACCACTGAGTTGTACTTTTTTTTTTTTTTTTTGAGACGGAGTCTCGCTCTGTCACCCAGGCTGGAGTGCGGTGGCGCGATCTCCACTCACTGCAAGCTCCGCCTCCCGGGTTCACGCCATTCTCCTGCCTCAGCCTCCCGTGTAGCTGGGACTAAAGGCACCCGCCACCACGCCCGGCTAATTTTGTATTTTAGTAGAGACAGGGTTTCACCGTGTTAGTCAGGATGGTCTCGATCTCCTGACCTTGTGATCTGCCCATCTCGGCCTCCCAAAGTGCTGGGATTACAGGCTTGAGCCACCGCGCCCGGCCTGAGTTGTACTTTTTAATTATTACTATTTTTTTTTCGAGACAGTCTCGCTCTGTCGCTCAGGCTGGAATGCAGTGGTGTCATCTCGGCTCACTGCAACCTCCGCCTCCCGGGCTCAAGCAATTCGCCCTGCCTCAGCCTTGCGAGTAGCTGGGATTACAGGCGCCTGCCACCATGCCCAGCTAATTTTTGTATTTTTAGTAGAGACAGGGTTTCGCCATGTTGGCCAGGCTGGTCTCAAGCTCCTGACCATAGGCGATCCACCTGCCTCAGCCTCCCAAAGTGCTGGGATTACAGGTGTGAGCTACCGTGCCTGGCCTCAACTGTACATTTTAAATGGAATTTTACGGTATGTAAATTATATATCATTAAAGCTATTTTTAAAAGATCCCCTACTAAGCAGAAATTTTTGGTAAGAACCTCAAACTTTATGTGCATGAAGTTTCAATCTTGTGTGAAAACATTCTAGAATGTCAATTAGAAACAAAATTGCTAAGTGACATTAAAATCCAAAACAGCCCTAACAGAACTTTCTAAGATGATAGAAATGTTCTAGATCCACAGCAGCCATTAGCTAGAATGACTAAGACATTTAATTTTCATTTAATTAGCTCTATATTGACTTATTGGACAAGCATTGCCTTAGACTATGAAATAAAATAACTTATCTTTATAAAATTATCTGACTCTTAAGC
>NW_016810682.1:768643-808299 GCF_001698545.2 Rhinopithecus bieti | reverse complement strand
AGAATGTCAATTAGAAACAAAATTGCTAAGTGACATTAAAATCCAAAACAGCCCTAACAGAACTTTCTAAGATGATAGAAATGTTCTAGATCCACAGCAGCCATTAGCTAGAATGACTAAGACATTTAATTTTTCATTTAATTAGCTCTATATTGACTTATTGGACAAGCATTGCCTTAGACTATGAAATAAAATAACTTATCTTTATAAAAATTATCTGACTCTTAAGCATTTTCTTTTAACTTTTTGTTTCCTCTTCCAACTTTTACCTTAATGACTCTTAAGCTTCTATTTCATAAAGGTAGAAAAGGAAATTTAGCAGAGTGATGTCAGAAAAATATACTTACAAAGTCTGTTCTGACTGGTGGTTGTTAGGATTGAACCGATAAGAAGGAAGTTGTTCAATATCTGCTTTAGTCAGTCCACGAGGCTTTGCCTCTCCCAGTCGCTCTGCCAGGTTTAACAGGGCCTGCAGCGGTAAAAGATGACATATTTTCATCTGTCTTTGTTTTGCATTCCAATTTTTTTTTTTTGAGACGGAGTCTCACTCTGTCGCCCAGGCTGGAGTGCAGTGGCCAGATTTCAGCTCACTGCAAGCTCTGCCTCCCGGGTTTATGCCATTCTCCTGCCTCAGCCTCCCGAGTAGCTGGGCACCTCGCCCGGCTAGTTTTTTGTATTTTTTTTAGTAGAGACGGGGTTTCACCATGCTAGCCAGGATGGTCTCGATCTCCTGACCTCGTGATCCGCCCGTCTCAGCCTCCCAAAGTGCTGGGATTACAGGCTTGAGCCACCGCGCCCGGCCTCCAATTTTTTTTTTAAGAGATGGAGTCCTGCTATGTTGCCCAGGCTGGAGTATATAGTATATACAGCAGCTGTTCACAGGCATGATCATTGTGCACTGTGGCCTCGAACTCCTGTGAACTCAAGCAATACTCTTGACGCAGCCTTCTGAGTATCTGGAACTACAATTGCGTACCACCACAGCCCTATTAAAATAATTTTTAAAATGTTTCTTATGAAAAAATCTAAACACTTACAAAAGTAGAAAAGCAATGTTAATGAACCTTGATCTATCCATTACGCAGGTCAGTAGTCCATAGCTAATCTTTTATCTATTACCATCTGTCCTAAAGCTCACATTATTTTAAAACAAAACTGAAAGATGGTATCGTTTCATTAGTATCAAGTGCATCTGTAAAACAAAGTAACTTTGACCCTGTGAGCTGGATAATTCTTTGTTGTGGGAGCTGGCCTGGGTACTATAGGATGTTTTGCAGCATTCCTGGCCTCCCTCTGCTCTCTTAGTGCCAGTTAACAACCCCCCAGCTGTAACAATCAAAAATGTCTCCACACATTCCCAAATATCTCCGGGGGACAAACTGTCCCCAGGTTGAGAGTCGCTGCTCTAAAAGATAGACTTTTAGAATATAACCACAATGACATCATCACACCTAACATACTAACACTAATTCTTTAACATCAAATGGACCAATTAACGTTCAAATGTCTTTGTTTCAATTCAAAGCTTTAAAAAGTAGTTTGTTCAAATAAGGATCCAAACAAATCCGTAACTTACCATGGCTTAATACGTCTCAAGTCTCTTTTTCACTCTTAAATTTGAAGAAACCAGGTTAATGAGCTGTAGAAATTCCCAGTTTGAAATGTGCTAAATGAACCTCCCATCCCTGACCCACTGGGTTTAACAAATTCCTTGTCCTATAAACAGGTAGATGTGAATACTTTTACCATAAGGCCCATCATGTCTAGTGGTTATGTTAGCAGCCAATGATGGAATACTGTCTAGATCCATTAATTCATTATGAATGGGCAAAATGGGGCCAGGCGCGGTGGCTCACGCCTGTAATCCCAGCACTTTGGGAGGCCGAGGCAGGCGGATCACAAGGCCAGGAGATCGAGATCATCCTGGCTAACACGGTGAAACCCCGTCTCTACTAAAAATACAAAAAATTAGCTGGACGTGGTGGTGCACGCCTGTAGTCCCAGCTACTTGGAGGCTTAGGCAGGAGAAAGGCGTGAACCCGGGAGGCTGAGCTTGCGGTGAGCCGAGATCGTGCCACTGCACTCCAGCCTGGGAGACAAAGCGAGACTCCGTCTCAAAACAAACAAAAAAGAATGGGCAAAATGGTAATATTCTAATTTTATCATTCTTCATTTATTAGAATGCCTAATATTAAATAATACTCAGAATTTAGGTAGAATAGGATGAGACCACCTAATTTTTTTTTTTTAAGTATCCACTATCAACTCATGGACTTTAGTATATTTGATGTGTTTCAATATTGTAATTATTATGCCTCTTTTTTTTTTTTTTGAGTCAAGAGTCTTGCTTTATCCTCAGGCTGGAGTGCAATAGCATGATCTCAGTTCACTGCAACCTCCGCCTCCTAGGTTCAGATTCTCTTGCCTCCTCCTCCTGAGTAGCCGCCGCCCAGCTAATTTTTTGTATTTTTTATTTTTTAGTAGAGAAAGGGTTTTGCCATGTTGGCCAGGCTTAAACTCCTGACCTCAAGTGATCTACCCGCCTTGGCCTCCCAAAGTGCTGGAACTACAGGAGTGAGCTACCGTGCCCAGTCAATTATTATGCTTATTGATTTTACATCAGTACCTCCTTTCCTTAATGACTCTAATAACTCATTTGGTTTATCCCACAATTAGTCTGCCTTTTGTGGACGGCTTTTCTCCATTTTTCAGGTTGCCCCAGGGTTAAAAGAATGGGTAACAAATAATGATAGATGAGAGAAACAGAATTAACTTCCCCAAATGTCAATAATTAATGTGGTAATAACTGTGTGTGTTTTATTATGATACCAGAACTCTGCTTCTGTGTCAACATTATTTAGAAAATTGCATCATCTAAATAATTTGTTCCCCTTTCACTAGCTCCCTAGCCCTTCTAAATGCTGGAATAGAAAGCATTTTAAAATTGAAAGCATTTTAAAATTGCCAGGCCGCACATGGTGGCTCAAGCCTGTAATCCCAGCACTTTGGGAGGCTGAGGCAGGCAGACCACTTGAGGTCAGGAGTTTGAGACCCACCTGGTCAACACGGTGAAACCCCGTCTCTACTAAAATTACAAAAAAATTAGCCGGGCATGGTGGCGTGCACCTGTAATCTCAGCTACATGGGAGGCTGAGGGAGGAGAATCACTTGAACCCAGGAGGCAGAGGTTGCAGTGAGCCGAGACTGCGCCATTGCACTCCAAGCCTGGGTGACAAAGAGAGACTCCATCTTAAAAAAAAAAAAAAAAAAGTAAACTGCCAAATCGATGATTACAATATGTAAAATTTAGATAAAACTTATATCATTGATAATGATCTTTTATATCTCATACATACCATGGCAAAGATCAACAAATATAATTTATGACAATAAAATATATTAAGTTCTTACAGTCTAAAGACTACACAGGCATATTTCATTTTACTGCACTTTGCTTTACTGCATGCCACAGATACTACCTTTTTAAAACAAAAAAATTAAAGGTGTGTGGCCACCCCATGTTGAGTAAATCTATTAATTCAACTTTTCCAACAGTCATGTCATTTCATATCTTGGTGCCACATTTTGGTAATTCTCACAGCATTTCAAACTTTTTCATTATTTTATATCTGCTATAATGTTCTCTGATCTTTGACGTTACTATTGTACTTGCTTTGTGGTACCACAAACTGGACTTGTATAAGACAGAACACTTAATTGACAAATGTTGGGTATTCTGACTACTCCACTGACCAACTGGCTATCCACCCATCTCTCTCCCTCTCCTGGGGTATTCCTAGTCTTTGAGACACAACAATATTGAAGTTATGCCAATTAATAACCCCACAATGGCCTCTAATTGTTCAAGTGAAAGAGTCACATGTCTCCCACTTTAAAAACTAGAAATGATTGGTTGGGCGTCCTGGCTCACTCCTGTAATCCCAGCACTTTGGGGAGGCCGAGCGGCTGGGTCACTAGGTCAGGAGATCGAGACCATCCTGGCTAATACGGTGAAACTCCGTCTCTACTGAAAATACAAAAAATTAGCCGGGCGTGGTGGCGGGCACCTGTAGTCCCACCTACTAGGGAGGCTGCGGCAGGAGAATGGCGTGAACCCGGGAGGCGGAGCTTGCAGTGAGCCGAGATGGTGCCACTGCACTCCAGCCTGGGCGACAGAGCAAGACTCCGTCTCAAAAAGCAAAACAAAAACTAGAAATGATTAAGCTTAGTAAGAAAGGCATGTCAAAGCCAAGACAGGCCAAAATGTAGGCCTCTTGTGCCAAACCAGTAACCAAGTTTAAACGCAAAGGCAAAGTTCGAATAGAAAAAGTGCCATTCTCACTGGGCACAGTGGCTCATGCCTGTAATCCCAACACTTGGACTAGCCTTGGGCAAAATGGCAAAACCTTTCTCTGCAAAAGAAAAGGAAAAAAAAAAAAAAAAAAAGCACAAAAATTAGCCAAGTCTGGTGGCATGCGTCTACTGTCCCAGCTACTTAGGAGGCTGAGGTGGGAGAATCGCTTGAGCCTGGGAGGTCAAGGCTGTAGTGAGCTGAGATGGTGGCACTGCACTCCAGCCCGGGTGACAGAGTAAGACCCTGTCTTCAAAAAAAAAAAAAGAAAAGAAAAAAGAGAAAAGCCACTCCAGTGAATGCACGAATAAAAAAGCAAAGCAGCCATACTGCTGATATGGAGAAAGTCTGAGTGACAGGGATAGAAAATCCAACCAGCCACAACATTCTCTTTAGCCAAAGCCTAATCCAGAACAAGGCCCTGTCTTTCTTTATTTCTATCAAGGTTGAGAGAGATGAGGAAGCTGCAGAAGAAAAGTTGGAAGCCAGCAGAGGCTGGTTCATCAAGTTTAAGGAAAGAAGCCATCTTTATAACAACAAAGTGCAAGGTGAAGCAGGAAATGCTGATACAGAAGCTGTAGTAAGTTATCCAGAAGCTCTATCTAAGATCACTGATGAAAGTGAATACACTAAACAATAGATTTTCAATGTAGATGGAACAGCCCTATATTGGAAGAGAATGCCATCTAAGATTTTCATAGCTAGAAAGAAAAGGCAATGCCTGGCTTCAAAAAACAGGCTGACTCTTTTGTTGGGGCTAATACAGCTGGTGACTGCAGGCAGAAGCCAATGCTCATTTGCCATTCTGTGGGCCCTTAAGAAATTATGCTAAATCTACTCTGCCCAATAATAAAGTCTGGATGACAGAATATCTGTTTACAGTATGATTTACGGAATATTTTAAGACCACTTTTGAGACCCGTTCAAGAAAAAAAGATTCCTTTCAAAATATTACCGCTCAAGTGCTCTGATTAAGATGTACAAAGAGTTATATAATTAAAATTAACTGTAACTAAGACTTCATGTTTTGTTTCTGAGTGTAAAATTTTATAATTAATAAAATAGGCTTTGTAATATTAAAAAAAAAAAAAGTACAAAGAGATGCATGTTGTTTTCCTGCCAACAAAACATTCACTCTGCAGCCCATGGAAAAAGGGTTCTTTTCTCTACATTCTTGCCAATACTTACTTTTTGATAACAGCCATCCTAACAGGTGTGAAGTGGTATTTTATTGTGGTTTTGATTTACATTTCCCTGATTGCAATTTTGAGCACCTTTTCATATACCTGGTTGGACATTTTGTGTCTTCTTTGAAAAATGTCTATTCAGGTCCTCCACCCATTTTTTTAAATTGGGTTATTCATTTTTTTTTTGCTACTGAGTTGTATAAGCTCCTTGTATAGTTTAAATATTAACCCCTTTATCAGATGTTTACTTTTCATATTTTCTCCTAACCTGTAGACTGCCTTTCATTTTGTTTCTTTCTTTCTTTTGCGGTACAGAAGCCTTTTAGTTCAATGTAGTCCTAGTTATTTATTTTAGCTTTTGTTGCCTATGCTTGTGGTGTGATGGCCAAAAAACCAATGCCATGGCTAATATCAAGGAGCTTTTCCCCTGTTTTCTGTAAGCACTTTTATCATTTCAGATATTAAGTTTAGGTCTTTAATCCATTTTGAGTTAACTTTCATGTATGGTGTAAAGGTCCAGTTTCATTCTTTTGCAGGTGGATATCCAGTTTTCCCAACACCATTTCTTTTTGTTTTTTGTTTTGTTTTTTCTTTTGCAGACACAGTCTTGCTGTTACTCAGCCTGGCGTGCAATGGTGTGATCTTGGCTCACTGTAGCCTCCGCTTCCCAAGTTCAAGTGATTCTCCTGTCTCAACCTCTCGAGTAGCGGGATTACAGGCGCCCACCACCACGCCCGGCTAATTTTTGTATTTTTACAGAAACAGGGTTTCACCATGTTGGCCAGGCTGGCCTCGAACTCCTGACCTCAGGTGATTTGCCTGCCTTTGACTCCCAAAATGCTGGCATTACAGGGTGAGCCACTGCGCTCAGCCTCCCAACACCATTTCTTAAAGAGGCTATCTTTCCCCATTGTGTCTTCTTGGTGGCCTTGTCAAAAATTGGCTGACTGTTGTACTCCTTTCTATTCACAGTTCCTAAAGTTCAGAACATGCATGGTTTTATAATTTATTGCCTGACCTATTACAACACCTAAATAGGTTTCCTTGTCACCATTTTCTAACTTCACAGTACTGGCAGGGTTTGGACTCTTAACAAGTACTGATGCCATAAAGCACCAAAAACATTTAGTGGCCCCTTCCTCCCTCATAATATTCAAAATTATGTCCACTCTGTAGCAAGCACTGAAGGACAACCAATTAAGCTTTCCAATCAAATGCCGATTTTCTCCCTTTAACCACAGACCATCTGTTGATTCTCTTTGTCCAGCACTTCTCTGCCTCAATCTTAAAGATGAAAAAGCTTCTACATTATTTAAGATCTAGCTCAAACATTTTGGCTTCCACAAAATCTTTTCAGCATATCTAATCAAAATTCACTGTTTTCTCATTTGCATTCTCATTGGAATTGTACGTAATTCTAATAGAGCACCTATCTACCTACCTGTTATCATAGCTGTGGTAGTACATATTCAAATATCCTTAAAGATGTTAAATCATTTTTATGACATGTTTATATCTTGAAATGCACAAAGTGTTTACCTAATAAATGTTTAGATCAAGCTTGTTGAACACATGGCCTGCATGCAGCCCAGGATGGCTTTGAATGTGGCCCAACACAAATTGATAAACTTTCACAAAATATTATGAGATTTATTTTTTACAATGTTTTAAAAGGTTACTGGCTACTATTAGTGTTAGTGTATCTTACATGTGGCCCAGGAAGTGAAAAGATTGGACGCCTGTGGTTTAAAGAGTTAAGTTGAATAATACTTTCATGCTCACAATACTCCCCAAATTAATTCACAATTCATCTACTAACCTCGTAATTTTCTACTTCTCCATCTTCTACATCTAATTCAAAGCTGAAAGTTGGGCCCACTGCAGGTGGCACTGGAAGCATTGATCTGCAGTGAAAACAATCACACTAGCATTGAATATATTAGTACATTAATTCAATGAACAGGACAGGGAGGACAAAGGCCAGTGCTATAAGGATGAAGAACGGTCAGTGTTAATCTGAAAAATTTAACAAAACATATGCAAGAACTGTAAAATAAAAACGGCAAACATATTGCTATGATAACTTAAAGGTGAATAAACAGACATACACCACATAAGACGACGACTCAGTATCATTAAGATGTCACTTTCTCCTTAAAATAATCTATAAATTCCATGCAATACCTACCAAGATTGCAGCAAGCACTTAAGTAAAAACTCACATGCTGATTTAAAAATTTATAAGGAAATGCAAAAGACCTTAAACTAAAACATTTTAAGAACAAAATCGGGAGACAAACTAGATCTGACATTACGATAGAAAGAGAGAAAATGGGGAGAGAGAGGAAGGAAGGAAGGAAGGAAAAACTACGACAACAGTGTGGTAACATAGGCACGTGGCCTTCTGGTATAAAAACCGTATTTCCTAGCTTTCCTAGAACGTAATTATAGACATATGACTAAGTTATGGCCAATGTGATACAGAGGCAGGGGTTATATGTGCAACTTCTGGAACATACCCTTGAGAGGAGCAGGTAGGCAGAGGAATCTACTTTTATTTTTGCTAGGTGGAATGTCATATGACTAGAGCCTGAGAGGCCATCTTAGATCTTGTACAGGAAGTCATTAACATTGTTCACAGTCACAGGGCTAACAAATCATCGTTGAGCTGCCTACTTCTAGACTTTATTACGTGAGAGAGAAATAAAGAATTACTCACAGGGCGCGGTGGCTCACACCTGTAATCCCAGCACTTTGGGAGGGCAAGACAGGCAGATTACCTGAGATCGTGACCAGCCTGGCCAACATGGTGAAACCCTGTCTCTACTAAAAGTACAAAAATTAGCTGGGCATGGTGGTGACCGCCTGTAATCCCAGCTACTTGGAAGGCTGAGACAGGAAAATCACTGGAACCTGGGGGCCAGAGGTTGCAATGAGCCAAAACTGCACCACTGCACTCCAGCCTAGGCAACAGATTGAGACTCTGTCTAAAGAAACAAACAAACAAAAAACCCCACCATGTGTACCACCCATGGGAATTTCTGTTACAGACCAACTTAATCCAAACAGTAGTTCTAAGACATAGAAATAATTTTTCTCCTTTCCCCCTAAGAAAATCAGCACTAAAACTGAATAATCAAGGCTGGTGGTAAGTGTTATCAGTTGTAAAAGAGGCAAAATCTTAACCTTTTCTGCTTCTTGATTTGTTAAACCTATTTTCTGGCTCACAGATTTCTTCCTTCCCCACTTCTCCTATGTTACCGTTCTTCTCTTTCTTTCAGCCTTAACTGGCTCCTCCCACCCCACCCTTTAACGTTAAGTAAAAACAAATAACTACCACACTGAAAGCTATAGACCACAGAGAAGACATTCATAAAGGAAAGAGAATCTTAAGAGTTTCAAAATTCAGAAATCATTAAGAAAGAACTTACAACACATATGGCAGTAAGCTTGGATGATAAGGGGGAGGTGGTATTGGCTGCTGGGATCGGTATCTACTACGTCCTGTGAGCCTCCGAGGCATAAATGGAGGATAAGGCTGCAGGGGGAAAAATGTTTAAAAGATTTAGGATCACTCTACATTTACAAATAATCTGTCAAAGTAATTAAAAAAAAAAAGACTTAAACAGTCAAGTTTTTTATTGTTCAAAGTTTTTAATATTCCTTAAATACTAACTTATTAATGGATGCAGCAACCATTTTAAACCATACACTCAGGTGTATTTCTAAATATAACTTTCCAACTGAATGCTGTCAAGAATACATATAATTCTAAATATGGTGAATTATACTAAAACATAACTCAGAACCAATCAGCTGCCAAAGCAAGTAATTAACATAGTACTGTATGAAAACTTACTACTCCAAAGGACACCTCCTGATGCAAAGGATCATGTGTTAAGAACTGCAAAGGAGCTGATGGAGGTAATGTTGGGGGGTGGGCTGATGGAGGGTAAGTAAAACCTCCTACTGGAAGATGTTCTCCTAAGAGTTCCACTTCATTTTCTATCCTTTGCAGAGGCTGAGGAGAGAAAAAAACAAACAAACAAAAAAAAAAACAAAAAAAAAACACAACTTCCTGTGTTTAGATTATGCTTTATAATAACCACAAATTTAAAATCTCAAAATGTCTCTAAGGACATGCATCTCTTGATGTTCACATTAATCTAAAATTCATACAAGTAAACATACAGACTACAGTAAAATCTTCCTAACTTTAATTTCAACAAGGTTTAAAACATGTTATTAAACATTTCCATTATCCTCTATTAATTTTACTATGTGAACCTTCTCTTAAAATGAGAAGGCAAAAAGTCATCAAGTAAGCCAATTATTGGAAAATTAAAATTATTTTTTCAGTCATAGCACCTTGACCTAAAGGATTTTCAGATACTTAACCTTTCACAGATGAAACAAAATAGGATGTGCATTTATAAATCAAACAGGGCTAAATGAGATATTGTACAGAGGCATTATGCTGTGCAGAAAGATTATGGGCTTCTGGACATCAGAATCTTGGTACTGTCACCAATCAGCCATGTAACTTTTAGAAAAATTACTTAATCTGAACCTCAGTACTGTCAACTATAAAACGGGCATGTTCACAGACTACTTCAAGTGTGTGGTGAACATTGAAGCAATGTAGTGCTATGCAAAGCACACAGAAGATATGTATTCTTTTTTCTGAAATAACAGTTGGGCTGGGGGTGGTGGCTCATGCCTGTAATCCCAGCACTTTGGGAGGCCGAGGCCAGTGGATCACCTGAAGTCAGGAGTTTGAGACCAGCCTGGTCAACACTGTAAAACCCTCTCTCTACTAAAACTACAAAAATTAGCTGGCTGTGGTGGTGGACACCTGTAATCCCAGCTACTGGGGAGACTGAGGCAGGAGAATCGCTTGAACCTGGTAGACAGAGGTTGCAGTGAGCTGAGATCACACCATTGCACTTCAGCCTGGGCAACGAGAGGGAGACTCCGTCTCAAACAAAAACAAAAAAGCCCCAACAAGAAAACAAAAAACAGTTCATTGAGATATAACTGACATATGATAAAAGGAATTCAACTGAATGGATTTTTGGTATATTCACAGTTATGTAACCATCACCACTATCTAATTCCAGAACATTTTCATCACCCCAAAAAGAAACTGTATACCCATTATCAGTCAATCCCCATTTCCCCAAGTCATCAGCTTTCCTTTAATTAATTAATTTATTTTTGAGACACAGTCTCGCTCTTCTTGCCCAGGCTGGAGTGCAGTGGCGCCATCTTGGCTCACTGCAACCTCTGCCTCCTGGGTTCAAGCAATTCTCCTGCCTCAGCCTCCTAAGTAGCTGGGACTAGGGGTGCCTGCCACCACACCTGGCTAATTTTTTGTATTTTTAGTAGAGACAGGGTTTCACTGTATTAGCCAGGATGGTCTCAATCTCCTGACTTTGTAATCCACCACGCACGGCCCAGCTTTCCATTTTTATGTATTTGCTTATTCTACACCATTTCATGTAAATGGAACCAGTTCATTTAAATAAGCAGGAAGCTGTGTCTACCTTCTCTGCTTAGCATAATGCTTTCAAGGCTCACCTGTTTCACGGATTTTATCAATGCTTCACTCCTTTTTATGGGTATTACATTGCATGGATATACCACTCTTTCCTCATCTGTTTATCAGTTGATGGACATTTGGGTTGTCCACTCTTTGACTATTAGGAATAGTGCTATACATTATGTATACACATAAATGTGTATACATTTTCGTGCTGATGTTTTCAATTGAATTCTCTTAGGCACATTTATTTTTAAATGCTAGACTGACTTCTTCCCTTAGTTACAGAATAGCGACATGTTATTCAAATGTAAGTAAATACTAAGCTTTAATTTGGAAGCCTATGCAGGCTTGAGAGAAATCACAATTGCTTACACTATGAAAAACTAAGTCTTGATATGGCTATGTGACTGGACCTTTAAAACAATTACAAATTTAGATACAAGTGATAGCTAAATTTTGCTTTAGCCTTGAATTCCCAGATACAGGAAGCTGAGAAGGAGATCATCCTGGCACAAATCCTATCTTAATTCCAAGAAAAGATTATCTTGCGGAAGCAATTCTACCTTTTCTGATGAGCCAAACTTGTGTCATAATTGCTTCTAGGGTTTTCAGGACAGCAGCCTCTTTGGTACCCAGCATGGTATAGAAATCCTTAGTAAACAATGGTAAGACTCTGCTATAATAAACTGTCAGGTTCTTTCCACAGAACTGAAATCTTCCACTTTAGTCATTTCTATAGGTTATCTCTCCTGTTTCTCCTTAATGTCTGATGGTTCTGATGCTGAACCCGGCCTATCAAAACAACTGGACCTTTTTTCCTGTGCCCTTCTTTATACTTATGTAGTACTTACATCTATCTCCCAGTGTCCCAAAACAATATGCCTCTCAACTATATCCCAGTCCCAAGACAGAATTAACTATGTTAACAGACTACCTCATCTGCTTTTCATCACAACATAGTGAAAAAACCAGGCCTTCAGAAAAAGTAACTGAAGTTCAGAAAGGTTAATTTCCTTGCCTAAATGAATACAAATATTATTCTAACAAGTATTAACAATTTTATAATATTTTCATTTTCCAATTTAGAACCACATAAAAGAAAAAAAAATACAACTAAAACTTTTCTTCAGATTTACTTCCTGAAGGACTGCAGATGCAATAGAACACAAATTTAGACAAGTGACACTGAAATAACTAGAAAAATTTAAGAAACCAGAAATTTAAGGTAAATGTTTATACTAATTTGTATATGTTTGGATTCCTTTAATTCTTTTAAGAACCAGAAGAATGCCTAAGTTATTATGTTTGTTTGTTTGTTTATTTTGGAGACAGAGTTTCACTCTGTCGCCCAGGCTGGAGTGCAGTGGCATGATCTTGGCTCACTGCAACCCTGCTTCCTGGGTTCAAGCGATTCTCATGCCTCATCCTCCTGAGTAGCTGGAATTACAGGCATGTGAGACAATGCCTGGCTAATTTTTGTATTTTTAGTAGAGACAGGGTTTCACCATGTTGGCCAGGCTGGTCTTGAACTACAGACCCTAGGTGATCTGCCTGCCTCAACCTCCCTGTTGGGATCACAGGCGTGAGTCTCTGCACCTGGCCAAGTTATTGTGTTTAAGTGTGCCATTTAAACATAGTAACGTAGGCATTCTTCTGGTTCTTAAATCCACTAAGGTTATATGCCTGGCCTAAACATTTTGAAAAAATTAAAAATTAGTTAAAAACTAAACATTCTGACATAATAGTAGAGATACCTACCGATCGTGATTGCTGTGTTTGGAAAGGGACAAACTGGCCTGGTGGTGGCAAATGAGGAGGATGATGGGGAGAAAGGTGAGGAGGATGTATAAGAAATGGATCACTAGAAATAAGGGGTGGGAATGCAGCATATGGTACTGGTAAGTGCTGAACTGAACATGCCTGAAGCATCTGTAAGAGAAACCGTTACAGTTTGGTTAAAAATATCAGAATATATAATTAATTTAAAAGGATTGTGAGATTAAAATCTGTCATTGTCACACCTCTCCCAAAATCATGAAAATGTTTTTAATAGCTAATATTAACAATGAAATACTAGTGTATTTTTATCTACTAGTAAAGTAATGGTACTAATAATTATTCTGTATTTTATGTAACTTTCACAAATTGGTTGAAATACTTTAGCCTTTTAAATATCTATGAAACAGGGTGCGGGGGGAGAGGGGGAAGTGCTGCATAGAAGAGGAAACTCTAGTTGGTTCAAGATGTAGCAAACACTACTGATATTCAAGAAACTCCCCTTTTCAATCCTGTAGAAATCTTTTTCTTCCTAGGATTTTCATAAGAGCACAACTCTCAACTAATTGTCCTATAATCTCTCAGTATTTTAGTTAGCAAATTTCGTACAATGTTTCTATTACTGAGAAACCAAGCTTGAGTAAATTAATCTGTTAAGTTAGTATTGGTGTAAGTGTGCATTTTAATCTCACATTCAGAGCAAGGTATTAAGAGTTATATTTAAATTTTGCTAAGTGATCTCCTTTGAAGACATTATTGACCTTGGATACATCATTTAAATACAGCGCCCTCATTTCTGAAAGGCGGCTGAACTGAGATTAAAGATCAAAGGACAAAGCATAAGCTTCAGAGGCAAGAAAAAAAAAAGCCAGTGTGAATCTCTACTCTCTTATACTAGCTGTCTCTATGACACTAAGCAAGTCATTTAACTTTTCAGATTCTGTGACTAGAAAATGGGGGGTGATGCTACTTTCATCATAGGTTTCCTATAGTAAGGAATAAGACAAAGCACTCAAAGTGCCCATTAAAACTCAGTAAGTGCTGAGACTCTTCAGTGTTGAACAATAAGATCTCTGAGACTTACGCTGACCTTCATTGGCTTTAATTGTAAACGGTGCTGATATATGAGAAAACATGGTTTGACCATGTTAAAATATGTATAAGTTAATGTAAAAATATATCAGGTTATAAAGTTAATTTTATTAAATGGTTACTATAAGGATACTATTGAGATTTTTATTGCAATAAAATTGACCTTTTTACTTGAAAGTGAAACTACAAAGACAGTCTCTTAAATTTTGTTTGCTTATATAACGCAGTTAGCCCCTCTAAAGAGGGTTTCCAGAGTCAGTTAAGTTACAAAACCAAATTCAGGCTGGTGTGCTTAATAGTAGTATCTAATGAGAACAAAGATACAGACTTACTGGAGGAGGCACACTACAGACAGGGAGGTGCTGTCCGCTGAAAACCACAGAGCATCCTGGGACCTGCTGTGTACTACAAGCAGGGATGTGCTGGCCTGTGCAGAGTGGAATCCCATGTGGTGCCACTGTTGTTACTGTGTAAGAAACAGGGACTGTTCCTTGATGGAGCTTTAAAGGAAAAAACAAATGAACAAACTTTAGCTGTTTAGATAAAATGTTAAACTATTCAAAATCAACATTTGGTCATTTATTGGCTCCTCTCTCAGCTACACAGATTTTCACAACGTACTCTCCAATAGTTTCGACCAGAATATTCATTGTCTTTGTATGAGAGAGTTTGACTATTTCAAGAGTATATACTATTCCCAGAAAACTGGGGCTAAACTCCTCCCTCAAATGACTTGAAAAGCCCAGGGAAATAATGGATTACTATATTAACTCTTCTGGCCTGCCGTATAAGGCAGAATAAAAAGAACTGGAATCATGAAAGCTTGTATATTCCATTATTTGGTCACACTCAAAAACGAATTTTAATTACAAATAGTGAAACAATGCAAAGTATATTTAAAAAAACGAAATCTCGTTTCCTGCCTAGCCAATCTTACTCCCATCCTACCTGCCACCCAGAGGCAAACAATGCTGATATCCTTCTTCTCTTTCTCCACGAACATACGAAAGCACAATTACACATAAATTGTCATGTTTGTTTTCATTTTCTTAACAGAAATGAGATCATACTACCCTGCAACTTTGTTTTTCCATTTAATACTACATTGCAGGTATGTATGCAAGGGAGTTGAAGGTAACTTGTTCTTTTAGGTACTAGCCAGATATTTTAAGAAACACTCGCTTAACGGTCCTATCATATGGTGTATCAACACATGTTCAAGTTATTTTCAACTCTTTTGCCAATATAAACAAAACTGAAAAAAATATATTAGTTTGGCCGGGAACAGTGGCTCATGCCTGTAATTCCAGCACTTTGGGAGGCCGAGGTGGGCAGATCACCGGAGGTCAGGAGGATTAGACCAGCCTGGCCAACATGGTGAAACCCCATCTCTACTAAAAATACAAAAATTAGCCAGGCGGTGGTGGTGTGCGCCTGTGATCCCAGCTACTCAGGAGGCTGAGGCAGGAGAATCACTTGAACCTGGGAGGTGGAGGTTGCAGTGAGCTGAGATCGCACCACTGCACTCCAGCCTGGGCAACAGAGTGAGGCTCAATTTAAAATATAAATAAATAAATTTATATGAATGTATTAATTTTATCTCAGAAGGATTACTAGGTAAAGGGGTGAACATTTTTTAAACTTTTACAGATACTGCCAAATCACCTGCAAAAGGCTGCATGGAAAAAGCCACACCCGCAACAGTAACATATGAGTGCCCATTTCCCAGGCTCTTTACTCAAAAGTAGATGTATTTGCATTATAAGTACACTTACCTGAGTGAAAAAATGGTATCACAGCAGGTTTGTGTTAAGTTTGCATTTCTCTGACTAAAAAGGTTGACCATCCTTTAACATTTTATTAAGCATTTAGATTTTCTTTTCTGTCAATAATCTCTATCCTTTGCTCACTGCCCCCCACTTTTTTAAAGAGGGTTTTGCTCTGTCGCCCAGGCTGGAGTGCAGTGAGTGCAGTGGCACCATCATGGCTCAATGCAACCTCCATCTTCTAGGCTCAAGCAATCCTCCCACCTCAGCCTCCGTGGTAGCTGGGACTACAGGCGCACACCATCACATCTGGTTTTTTTTTTTTTTAGAGGGAGCCTCGCTGTCTCACCCAGGCTGGAGTGCAGTGGCATGATCTCAGCTCACTGCAACCTCCGCCTCCCAGGTTCAAGCGGTTCTCCTGCCTCAGCTTCTCAAGTAGCTGGGATTACAGGTGCCTGCAACCACGTGCAGCTAATTTTTGTATTTGTAGTAGAGATGGGGTTTCACCATGTTGGCCAGGCTGGTCTCGAACTCCTGACCTCAGGTGATCCCATCTGGGTAATTTTAAAACTTTTTTGAAGAGACTCACTTTGAATGTAGAGTCTCACTTTGTTTTCCTGCCCAGTCTCGAATTCCTGGGCTCAAGCGATCCTTCTGCTTGGCCTCCCATAAGTGCTGGGATTACAGGTGTGAGCCGCTGAACCTGGCCCCATCCATCTTCTACTAGGTTGTCATAATCATTTGTAATTTTTTAATTTAAGAGGTATATGAATCTATTGCTTGTTGTGTGTAATGAAAATATTTTCCTAGTCTATGTTTTATCTTTTGATGAGATCCTTTATTTAATGGCATATTTTTGTCTTTTGTGATCTTTTTTTTTTGAGACGGAGTCTCGCTCTGTCGCCCAGGCTGGAGTGCAGTGGCCTGATCTCAGCTCACTGCAAGCTCCGCCTCCTGGGTTTACGCCATTCTCCTGCCTCAGCCTCCCGAGTAGCTGGGACCACAGGCGCCTGCCAGCTCGTGTGGCTTGTTTTTTGTATTTTTTAGTAGAGACGGGATTTCACCATGTTAGCCAGGATGGTCTCGATCTCTTGACCTCGTGATCCGCCCATCTCGGCCTCCCAAATTGCTGGGATTACAGGCTTGAGCCCCGCGCCCGGCCCTTTTTTTTTTTTTTTTTTTAATGTAGCCAGAGTGTAGCTTTAGGGTTTCCTTTATTGATGAGGTTATAAACATATATTCCTATATTTCCTAATTCTTTAGTTTTTTATATTCCATTAGACTTATTTTTGTTTATAAAGTAGGGCTCTAATTTTGCTTGCACATGGGAAATTGTATTTGCTCCATTTATTAAACCATCTTCTTGCCTCTACAGTGAAATATCATCTTTTAAAAAATTCATTAAGTACTCACATATTCCTGGATTTCATGCCAATTTCATGCTGCTTTAATTACGGCATCTTACTAGAACAGTTAGCATCTGGTAAGAAATTCTTCTCACCATACATCTTTTCATTTTTTGGCATTTTCACACAGTTATTCTTACGTATAAACTCAATTTTATTCACTTCCAAAACGCATTAGTGTTATGATTGTACTAAATGTTATGTTATTTTACAAAGGACTGAATTTTATATTTTTTCTTTTTTTTTGAGATGGAGTTTCGCTTTTGTCGCCCAGGCTGGAGTACAATGGCACAATCTTGACTCACTGCAACCACCGCCTCCTGGATTCAAGCAATTCTCCTATCTCAGACCCCTGAGCAGCTGGGACTACAGGCATGTACCACTACACCTGTTTTTTTTGTTTTGTTTTGTTATTTTTAATTAGAGACAGGGTTTCACCATTTTGGCCAGTTTGGTCTTGAACTCCTGAACTCAGGTGATCTGCCTGCCTCAGCCTCCCAAAGCGTTAGGATTATAGGCGTGAGCCACTGTGCCTGACCTATATTAAGACTTTTTATATCCAGAAACATTATGCCATTACATTGAATATCACGGTTCTTTCAAGAAGAAATTAAGTTTTCCTTCAGCACCATAAGACAGGACTGAAAAAAAAATTAGTTTTCTTCTTCAAAGATTATTATTAAATTGATTTCTCAGTTTATTATTAGATTTGTTTCTCAAACTGCGAAGGTTTTGTTATATTTACAAGAGGTTACTTTTCTCGATTTGCATGTCAAAGCGGTGTTAGTATGAAGATAATTTTTATTTATATTATCTTGAATATATCAACCTTACCAACTTTTAAATTCTAGTATTTTTAAAAAATTTAGAATCTCCTTTCCTAGGTATACAACTATAGGATGAGCATCCCTTATCTGAAATGCATGGGACCAGAAGCTTTTGGATTTTTTTGAATTTTAGAAAATCTGCATTATACTTACGAATTCAGCATCTCTAATCCCAAAATCTGAAATCCAAAATGCTTAAACATTTCCTTTGAGTGCTGAGCTGGTGCTCAAAAAGCTAAAGATTTTAGAGCATTTCAGATATTCAAATCAGGGGTATCCAACTTGAATAAGGTTCAACCCAACTATTATCTTTTGTGTCAGCAAACTAGAACCTTCAAAATAATGTGTATATGTACCTATATCCTATATCTGATTTTGATGGAAATGTATGATGAATTTTACAAATAAAACTTGATTTCTGATAAACAGCCTTTATCATAAATACCACCCCCCCACCCCGACCAACTGCACACACATTTTCTTGAGACAGAGTCTTGATATATTGCCAAGAATGGAGTGCAGTGGTGCCATCACAGCTCACTGTAGCCTCAATCTCCTGGGCTGAAGTGACCCTCCCACCACAGCCTCCCGAGTAGCTGGGACTACCGGTGCATGAGACCACACCCAGTTAATTTTTGTATTATTTTTGTAGAGACAGGGTTTCACTGTGTTGCCCAGGCTGTTCTCCAACTCTTGAGCTCATGTGATCCGCCCACTTCAGCCTCCCAAAGTGCAGGGATTACAGGCGTGAACCACTGCGCTTGGCCAAGTATCATATTTTGCTGATTCCAAGACATCAGATTGTATAGTCATTTTTTCCCCATACTAAGAAAAATACTTCTATTTAAACTAACATAACAAATACTTGGTCACTTATGAAGTTTTTTTTTTTTTTTGGAGATAGAGTCTCGCTCTNTTTTAGTAGAGAGGGGGTTTCACTGTGTTAGCCAGGATGGTCTTGATCTGACCTTGTGATCCGCCCACCTCTGCCTCCCAAAGTGCTGGGATTATAGGCATGAGCCACCGTGCCCGGTCAGATTGTATAGTCATTTTCTCCACCTACTAAGAAAAATACTTCTATTTAACTAACAGAACACTTGGTCACTTGTGAATTTTATATATTTATTAGAAGCACTTTAAATGAGATCATACAACACTTGAGCATTCATAAAAAGGAAAATATAAGTGAAATAAAGTAGTTAGTTCTAATAGTTCCTCACTTTCAGAGTCTGACTCTGGTGAATCACTTTTAATTTCAGTGTCATTGTCTGGTTTTCCCACAAAAGGTTCAGTGCCATCAAGGGAGTTGGTGATGCAGCATTTCTTAACACTATCCATAAAAGAAACAAAGGCTACTTGATGCTAGATTCTTAAGTCAGGGGTGTAATTATACAGAGCTTGTCTACTTTTGACTCCTGCTTGGAGGTTTATGTTAAACTCACCTCCTGCCTCACCCCCTAAACACTACCACTTAATCCCATATATGAGTTAACTGCAAGACATCTGATGCACAGCACAAGCAGTGAAGACTGTGTTACAACTGCTGCTTGGATGACACCAAGATTAGTATGCCATCAATTTTGAGAAGCATCCATCCCAAATTCGGAGATGTTAAAATATGGAAATAGCACATTTTAAAATCAATGAAATAGGGCCGGGCGCAGTGGGTCACGCTTGTAATCCCATTACTTTGGGAGGCCGAGGTGGGTGGATCACCTGAGGTCAGGAGTTTGAGACCAGCCTGGCCAACATAGTGAAACCCTGTCTCTACTAAAAATATAAACAATTAGCTGGGCATGGTGGCGAGCACCTGTAATCCCAGCTACTCGCGAGGCTGAGGCAGGAGAATGGCTTGAATCCAGGAGGTGGAGGTTTCAGTGAGCCAAGATCGCACCATTGCACTCCAGCCTAGGCAATAAGAGCAAAACTCCGTCTCAGGGGTGGGGGAAGTAGTTTCATATTTCTTTTTAAAAACTTCACTGTAAAATACAAGCAAAGTACCAAAGTACGTAAAGCACGAACATCAAGACTACAAAAAAAAAGAAAAAAAAATCAGATGAACACTCATGTAACCATCACCTAGGTCAATGGTCAATAAACAGAACAGGTGTGGTGGCTCACACCTGTAATCCCAGCACTTTGGGAGGCTGAGGTGGGCAGAACACCTGAGGCCAGGAGTTTGAGACTAGCCTGGCCAATATGGTGAAACCCCATCTCTACGAAAAATACAAAAAACTAGCCAGGCATGGTAGCGGATGCCTGTAATCTCAGCTACTCGGGGGGCTGAGGCAGGAGAATAGCCTGAACTGGAGAGGTGGAAGTTGCAGTGAGCCAAGATCTCGTCATTGCACTCCAGCCTGGGCAAGAAGAGCAAAACTCTGTCTCAAAAAATAAAAAAATTTTCTTTAAACTCTCTCAACAATGCTTTGGTATTCCACAAAGTGGTTTTAAACCACTTTTGTTAAGACTGATACTTCTTTTTTTTTTTGAGATGGAGTCTTGCTCTGTGGCCCAGACTGGAGGGCAGTGGCACAATCTTGGCTCACTGCAACCTCTACCTCCCGGGTTCAAGCAATTCTCCTGCCTTAGCCTCTTGAACAGCTGGGACTACAGGTGCACACAACATGCCCAGCTAATTTTTGTATTTTTAGTAGAGATGGGGTTTCACCATGTTGGCCAGGCTGGTCTCAAACTCCTGACCTTGTGATCTACCCGCCTTCAGCCTCCCCAAGCGCTGGCATTACAGGCATGACCCACTGCACCCGGTCAAGACTGATACTTCTTTAGTATTACTATGATTTTTTCAGTTGTACTTTTTCTTTGAATTTTTATTATGGAGAATTTCAAACATGTTCAAAACAGTAGAATAAACCCCATATCCACCACCCAGCCCTCAAACCATTAAGCCACAGCCAATCCACCTGAATATACTGCTCTGTTTCATGTATTTTGTTGAAGCAAATCCCAGGACCCTATTATTTAAAAAAAATTTCAGTATGCATTTCTAAAAAATAAGAACACTTTTTTTTTTTTTTTTTTTTTTTGAACGGAGTCCTCGCTCTGTCGCCCAGGCTGGAAGTCCGTGGCCAGATCTCAGCCTCACTGCAAGCTCCGCCTCCCGCGGTTCACGCCATGCTCCTGCCTCCGCCTCCCGTGTAGCGGGACCTAACAGGTCACCCGCCCTCGCCGGCTAGTTTTTTTTTGTATGTTTTTTTTAGTAGAGACGGGGTTTCACCGTGTTAGCAGGATGTCTCCGACTCCTGCCTCGGTGATCCGCCCGTCTTGGCCTCCAAAGTGCTGGGATTACAGGGCTTGAGCCACCGCGCCCAGCCAAAATAAGAACACTTAACCACAATAGCATTATTATATTTTAAAATAAAGTTATTTAAAATTAAGCACGCAGTCACATTCGAAATTCCAATTATGTCATCAAATAAAATAAATGATTTTATTAGAACTTTTCCCTTTCCTCTCAAACAGAATCAAAAAAAGCTTTACATACTGCAAATGATTAGTATGTCTGGGTTGTTCAGTGTTAACGTATCTTTTAAAAAGTTGTTCATGTTCTGTTTGATTCTGGTACTAACAAAACATACTGATTATTGTATATTCATTTTTGTAACATTTCAATCTATTCAATTCTTAATTCTAACAATTATCTAAGATGCTTTGAGATTTTCTATCAATATAATCAGTTTGACTGCAAATATTGATGGGGTTACTGGTTCTTTTCCTATTCTTAAACTTTTTTCTTGTCTCTTCTGGTGGCTTAGCCTACAGAACAATACTGAATAGATGCAGTAATAGTCATCATCCAGGTTTATTCCAGGTAGCAGGAAAGTGTTCAAAGTTTCACCTTTAAGCATGTTTGAAGTAGGTGAATTCACTGTAGGTCTGTTTCTATTGGTTTTCAATTATAGCCCTTTTTTAAGTCATGTACTGAGTTAATTCTCTTTATTGCTCGCTGTTCTGGAAAAATTATTGGGGTAATCATTTGATAATCAGAATGAAGGTTCCTTCTTTCAGGGAGAAATTGCCTCTGTTTTCTAGGCCCCTGAGGTACCCATTACTTTAAATGAATTTTCACTAATTTCAGAGTGATGTGAATTTGGGCTGCAAATTTACTTCTATTCAGTCTTGTCCTAGTGACCAGATATCCCTGTATTCCAGGTATACAGTGATTTAAGGTGCCTGGTATTTTATGTAGGAAGGGTCTCCTATACAGGAAGTGACTCCTTAAACTGAAATAGTCTTTCATTTTTGTCCCCTTTGCCTCCTGACAGACTCAAAATTCAGGTTTGCTCAAATGAACAAATGCCTTAAGGACAGAACTAGCACCCCATTTTCCCTTAGTTTGGGGTCTGGCAATTTCTTCTAATCTATTAGCCCTTTTGATGCTTTCAGGATACTTATAGTATTTTATCTAGCACACTCAGTTGTCCTCAAGCAAAAGGAATGCTATCAATAAGCCTTCCTACCACGTATGGAAAATTAAAGTCCTTTTTACACTTTAAGACCTTCTAATAAGAAATGATGGTTAGCTTTTATATTTCTTGCAGCTATTAATATTTTTTCCTTTATATTGTTGATATAATAAATTATCTTGAAAGAGTTCCTAATACTGAACCCATGCAGGATGGGTTCACTATTACGTTATTCTTTTAATACATCACTAGGTACATTAAAATAGGTTATTCCAACAGGTTATTCTTTTTTGACTTTTATTTTTTATTAAAAAATTGCTCTCATACCTTCCTGCTGAAAACAGCCTATTCTTTTCATATATCACTAGCTATGGTTTATTATTTAAAACTTTTTCATCTGTATTCATGAGGGAAACTAGTCAACAGCTTTCTTTTGTTGTAATGTCTATGAAGTTTCATTGTTAAGGTTGTGCTAGTTTCATAAAATATGTTTGGAAGCTATCTTTTTCTATGATCTAGAAAAGTTTAAATTGGAATTAGCAGTCCTTTAAAGGTTAGACAAGAATTCAGATCTTTTTATTTTTTTGAGACGGAGTCTCGCTCTGTCGCCCAGGCTGGAGTGCAGTGGCACGATCTTGGCTCACTGAACCTCCAACTCACAGGTTCAAGCGATTCTTCTGCCTCAGCCTCCCTAGTAGCTGGGATTACAGGTGCCTGCCATCACGTCCAGCTAATTTTTTGTATTTTTAGTAGAGACGGGGTTTCACCATGTTGGCCATGCTGGTCTCAAACTCCTGGGCCTCAGGTGATCCACCTGCTTCAGACTCCCAAAGTGCTGGGATTACAGGTGTGGGCCATTGCGTCCAGCCCAAGATGTAATTTTAATTTTAAAGACAGATTTTGTTATGCTTTTATAATTTCTGCCATGGCTACTAGTCTGCTCAGGATTCCTAATTCTTGTGTTGTTCTGGTTTTTACATATGTAATGTTTTCATGTTCCAATATACACACTCAACACGTAACACTACTACATAAATGAGACCTTGCCTTTTCTGAAATGCAGTCTTTTCTTTCTTTGGCTGCATCACTAACCACCACCCCTCCTTCACTTTAGCCCTTACCCCACAAGCCTAGTATGTATTTCTCTATATTTTTCTCTGTTGTTCACACAGTCCTATAGTCATATACATACTATGTTTTACAGAATGGGACTCTGTAAACACTTTCCTCCCTTTTTTCAACTGTTTTTTTTTTTTTCTTTCTTCTTCAGTATTTTATATCCACACTTTTATCAGGTTACGGCCACAAATAATGTAAGTTTCCTACGTGATCAATTTTTAAGTGTTTCATGAACATAATAAAAATGCCTGGCACAAGAAGAGTATCTAGGTAAGATATTTTCTCAATTTGCCACTATGTGTTTTGGTTTATTATTATCTAGTGCAGATGAAAAATGAGATCCTATTCTCATTAGCTTTCTCTGGTAATTTTTTTGGTTTATAAACTCACAAGATTTTCCCCTTATCCTTAAAATCCAGCAATTTTTTTAAGGACATGCTCAGACACGTCTTTTTTTTTTTTTAACCTCAGAAACTCCACAGAAAAGACCACCATGAAATTGTGGTCTTCATCCTCAGGCTCTGAAGATAGGCAACCCCTCCCCTCAGCTAGTCCCTCAGTTCTTGGCAGGAAGAAAAGGGAAAAACGAACTGTAGCCTTGTACCTGTCATCTCCTTAGAGACCTATGGAAACCTATAAGCAAAGATGTACCCAACTGTCTTGCTTATTGAATTATTCCAGAAGAAACTAGGAGGAGAGGAAACAGGGATATATACTCAACCCACCAGCTGTCTGCTATTTCCTATTAATCTTAAATCAGTAATTTCAAATCAACCATACATGAATTCATTCTAAGCTTTCATAACCTTGATTCTGTTTTTTTTAAATTTTTTGAGACGAAGTCTCGCTCTGTCACTCAGTGCAATGCTGCGATCTCGACTCACTGCAACCTCCATCTCCTGAGTTCAAGTGATTCTTCTGTGTCAGCTGGGATCACAAATATGTGCCACCACGTCCAGCTAATTTTCGTATTTTTGGTAGAGACGGGGTTTCACTGTGTTAGGCTGGTCTCGAATGCCTAAGCTCAAGTGATGCGCCTGCCTCAGCCTCCCAAAGTGCTGGGATTACAGGCATGAGCCAGCTTGCCGGGCCGATACTAATTCAGCTTTCTTCTATGGAAGCTGTGTAGAATTTAAATCTCAATTCTTAAAAGAAACAAGGAACTTAAATAACTTAATTTTAGGTAAAACTAAAAGAAATTTGCAACAGAAAGTCAAAAAAAAAAAAAATCTCAAACTGCCACAAAACTTCAGCTTCTGTATTTCCAAGACATTCTGTTACTGTACCTGATCATGTATGTCAACCATGACTGCATTCTGCTGGGGTGGATGAGCAGCAGGATGTAACAGACGGGGAGATACATTCGGAGGGTGGAAGGCTCGAGGCTCCTCTATTGCTTGCTGCTGTGCATAAGGGAGATGGTGATAGTTTTCATCTTGACTAATGGAATTATGTCGAGACAGACGATCCCTTCTTCCTCTCTGGCGCCTGACAGGAGGACTGTAATAAATGTCAAAAAGAAAGTCATTATGTCTACTGTTGTGATCCATCAAGATTCTGTATTGTCTTTCTTTGATATCTATCAATAGTATGTGCTAAGGTAGGCTTTAGTATTAAATAACTGCTAAAATTCCCCATCAGCTCTAAAAACTTACAAATTTAAACACAAGGTATGTTTTATAAAATAATGAAAGCAAACAATATCGGTATTCATCTCTGAAAGTATTTAGAAATCAGCAGCTACGGACAATTTTCTTGAATCCTATGAAATTGCCCTTTTTATAAGTAAAAAATGATCTAATATTAACAATTTCATATAATTTAACTTACCATTTTCTCCCTTTTTAAACATTATAATAAAACGAACTTTAATCTGTAGATATCTTGTCGGTGTTCCTCATATACCTAATAGGCACTTTTTTGTCTATTTAGCTAACACATACATAAGACATAATTCCTATGTGGCCAAAATGACACTTTTAAAAAATGAGAAAACATGAAATAACCAAAGAACATATAATTTGCTGACAACTGCAAATAGAAACTGGGTAAACATGCAATGAATATGATTGAGAATATGATTGATAGTATCAACATAAATATTCCAAGAATATATAAAACTTTTAATTGTTATGGGGACATACAAGGTATATATATTTATATAGAATTTTAAATTAGAATTTGTTTGTTGGTCCCTATTGCAGTGGCTCATGCCTGTAATCTTAGCACTTTGGGAAGCCGAGGCAGGTGGATCCCTTGAGCCCAGGAGTTCAAGACCAGACTGCGAAACACAGTGAAATCCTGTTTCTACCCCAAAACACAAAAAATTAGCCGGGCATGGTGGTGTGCACCTGTAGTCCCAGCTACCTGGGTGGCTGAAGGGGGAGAATCACCTAAAGCCTGGAAAGCTGAGGCTGTAGTGAGCTGAGATCACGCCACTACACTCCAGCCTAGGCGACAGAGTGAGACCATGTCTTAAAAAAAAAAAAAGACAGAGGGAGAGAATTTGCTTACTGAAGCAAGCCACATTTACTCTCCATGTACGAGTCATCTACAAAGTTTAATAAAAATTTTATTATGACTAAACTTTCATTTTGTACTTCCCTAAACACAGTTCACCTCCACTGCTTTTTACAATGGCTCAGCACAAAAACAACTTGAAAAAGTACCCTGCCTCATTAAAATTGTACTCTACATTGGGCAAAGGAGGTCAAACATCTCCCCTTCTAGTAAGAGCTCCAAGTGTCATTTCAAGAACTTTCTTTACTGAGATCGGTCACTTTTTCCTTAATCTTCCTACTCTGTTCCTCTAAATCTGTTTCTTCTTACTCCTAATTCTCCAATCTTAAGAGAACAAGGGACACTCCTTTATGAGATTAACTCACAAAGGTGCTCTTGATTTTGCCCCTCCAGCTTCTTGCTCCATTAATTGTTTCTTCTAACTTTATTTTAAATATAATGCTTTTTGCATTTTTGCTTCAAACTCTACTTACTTGTATTATATTGAATTCAAGATGCCCTCCACCTTAGGACTAAAAACTTTTTTTTTTTTTGAGACGTTGTTTCACTCTTGTCACCCAGGCTGGAGTGCAATGGCACGATCTCTCCGCTCACTACGACCTCTGCCTCCCAGGTTCAAGCGATTCTCCTGCCTCAAACTCCCAAGTAGCTGGGATTACAGATGTCTGCCAACAAGCCCAGCTAATTTTTAAAAAATTTTTTAGTAAAGACAGTTTCACCATGTTGGCCAAGCTGGTCTCGAACTCCTGACCTCAGGTGATCCACCTGCCTTGGCCTCCCAAAACGCTGGGATTACACGCATCAGCCACCCACACCCCGCCTTGTTAGTCTTTTGTTTTTGTTTTGTTTGAGATGGAGTTTCGCTCTTGTTGCCTAGGCTGGAGTGCAATGCACATCCGGCTAATTCTGTATTTAGGGTAGAGACAGGGTTTCACCATGTTGGTCAGGCAGGTCTCAAACTCCTGACTCAGGTGATCCACCCATCTCGGCCTCCCAAAGTGCTGGGATTACAGGTGTGAGCCACCACGCCCAGCTTGCCTTTTAACTGTACGTTTATTTTATTCACCATAAAATAGGTAAAGACTAACAGCAGGTACTCAGGCCTTAACTTTGAAACAACTATACTTCCTCATGCTTATTATATTTAATAGCTATAAAATAATTTACCTGATAGCCATATACTATCTTAAAAAACATTCCCATGTAATTGGTTAATAAGGTACTGGGTAATGTAAAAGTCTTAATGTCTCACCAGAATATGGCTCAGAGACAGGTTTATGTTGTCTCAGCTGGAACACAGAAAGGTGGTTTTAAGATCCCTTCTGTATTAGCCCGCTCGGGCTGCCATAACGAAACATTGCAGACTGTGTGGCTTAAACAGATACTTAATTTCTCAAAGTTTTAAAGCCTAGAAGTTTGAAATCAAGGTACCAACATAGTCGGTTTTTGGAGAGGGATCTTTTCCCTGGCTCTTGCAGACAACTACATCTCACTGTCTCCTCACATGATGGAGGATGAGTTCCCTGACATCTCTTTTTGAGATGGAGTCTTGCTCTGTCACCAGGAGTGCAGTGGCGCAATCTTGGCTCACTGTAAGCTCCGCTTCCTGGGTTCAAGCGGTTCCCCTGCCTCAGCCTCCCCTCCCGAGTAGCTGGGACTACAGGTGTGTGCCACCACACCTGGCTAATTTTTTGTATTTTAGTAGAGACGAGGCTTCACCATGTTGGCCAGGATGGTCTCCTGACCTTATGATTCGCCCACCTTGGCCTCCCAAAGTACTGGGATAACAGGCGTGAGCCACCACCCCCCCCTCTGGCCCCACGCATCCCTTCTTAAAGGACATTAATGCTGCTGGGTAAGGGTCCTAACCTTATGACCTCATTTAACGTCAATTACACTTCCTTAGAGGTCATATCTCCAAATACAACCACACTGAGAGTTACAGCTTCAACACCTTAATTGGGGAGGGGGGGTTACAAACATTTGGTCCATAACACCTTCCTAACTCAAGATCCTGGACATGCAAACAGGTATTCTCACAATGCACTATTTCCTTGGGATAAGAAATACATGACCTCCGGCAACAACTAATGAGGAAGAAACTCAGGAAGAAATGCACTCCTCTAGGATGAAAAGACAAGGGCCAAATCCCATTGCCTAAAAGTTGAACTAAACTTCAGTCATCTTTTCATACTACAGGCTCCACAGTGTGTGGATTTAAAAAAAATCTTTTGTTTTTTTAAATACAAAGTGTCTCATTCTGTCAATAAGGCTAGAGTGCAATGAACAATCATAGCTAAGGCTCACTGCAGCCTCATACTCCTGGGCTCAAGAAATCCTCCTGTCTCAGTCTCAGCTTGGACTACAGACGTGCGCCAACATCCACAGCTAAATTTTTTTTTTTTTTGTAGAGACAGGGTCTTACTACGTTGCCCAGGCTGGTCTTGAACTCCTGGCCTCAAGTGATCCTCCCACCTTGGCTTCCCAAAGTGTTGGGATTATAGGCATGAACTAATACTGTGCGGAGTCTCCATGGTTATATAAGAAACATAATTAAGCTCCTAATTGCCTTACAGGATACAGAAGGAAAAGGAATGGAGTAGGAAAGGGTTAGCTCATTTCCAAGATTTCCATATATCCTTACAGTTATGAACCACAAAATGTGTCTTCTAGTAGTCAAGATTGCAGGCTAGTCCACAAAAATCTGTACCATAAGGTAGCTGATTTCTCATATAATGGCATGGATGATTTTAGCCTCTTTCCATTTCTTCATCTGTCAATAAGCTAAACTCTTCTATCCTACTGGAAATCTAAGCAACTTTATTTTTCATAAGTGAATGTACGTGTATGTGTGGTGATGTGTTTATGAAATGCCTACAGAAAAAGATGTTTTCTGATGTTAAATATACTCACAAATCTACCAATGGAAGAAAACTTAAGAAATAAATTGTAATCAACTAACCTTCTTCTGTTGCGTGCAGGTGTGTTGCATCGTTCCCCTGAGAAGTGATGTTGGCTTGGTCGAACTGAAGGGGGCTGCCTATTTGATGTCATCTCCCATGGTCGCATTGGTGGTGAGGGAGCTGGTGATGCTGATGTATAATCAAAGACTGAATGAGAGAGGCGCTGTCTCTTGGGACTTGGACTATCTTCACTCTGCCAATGCAACAAAATGGATCAACTGAGTAAGATCTTTTCAGGATTTCACATTACTGCATATGTACAGGTTAAGATGTACTTAACCTGAAATCTAAAAATGTAAAAGCAGGGAAAAAATATATGCTATCAATTAAAATTTAAAACCCTTTTAAAATGCTGGGATGGGGTGGAACAGGGGAGGGAGATGCACAGTAAATGGTATCAAGTGAAAAACGAACTTTGTTTTTGAAAACTCATTCTAAGGCAAATGAGGTAACCACATATAGGGTATATAACAGGATAATAAAACTTTTGTGAAGTACTTGACCTTCTCTTTAAATTCCCAAATCACCTGAAAAATTACACTACACTACACTACAATCTCCCATCAATAAGGCATCAATTTTCAGCTGTGAGTTCAGCTTAGGAGGAGATATAATTTGAGTACGTCCTCGATTTGATTCTAAATCACGCTCCTCTCCCTCCTTATACCTGTTTAGGCCACTATATTTATTTTCTTTAAAGAGAGCTACATGGGGCCGGACACGGTGGCTCACACCTGTAATCCCAGCACTTTGGGAGGCTGAGGCGGGTGGATCACTGGAGGTCAGGAGTTTGAGACCAGCCTGGCCAACATGGTGAAACCCCATCTCTACTAAAAATACAAAAATTAGCTGGGTGTGGTTGTGCATGCCTGTAATCCCAGCTACTTGGGAAGTTGAGGCAGGAGAATTGCTTGAACCCAGGAGGCGGAGGTTGCTGTGAGCTGAGATCAGGCCATTGCACTCCAGCCTGGGCGACAAGAGACTGTCTCAAAAAAAAAAAAAAAAAGGAGGGGGGTGGTGGTTACACGGATAAAGTAAGATTTATATTAGACAGATAAAGTAATAGCAGATTTACATCATCAGTTCTTAACTAGAATATCACAGCGGTTCGGAAGTACTTCTAAAGTTTTCAAGGGTCCCAGCATGGGCTTACTAGCTACAAAACTGATATGGATCACTTAATTGCATTAATACTCCAGGGTTCTCCACCTGACTCAACTTCCCAAATGAGTCTACCCAAAACTATCAAAGTTACAAATTAACTGAAAATTTGATAAGGCTGTGTTTTCTAATAGAACGTCTATCTCCAATCTATTACTGCAAGTTCTAATTAGTTGGGCATTACAGTACTTTTGGTTACAAAATAATTAGTACCTGCAGCTACCATAAAAATCATCTTATAACATTGTAAAAGTATATGGGATTACAAATTAGTGTTAAAATTTAGGTAAGCATATAAATCAGAACTGATTATTTAAGCTGAAAGGAATGAAGCTTAAATTGTAAATGGCTACATGTGATCATTCCAAATTACTTAGCAGAGGTATTCCAAAAACCACATCATTTCCCTTCTATATTTAGGGGATATTATAATCAATTTTATTATCATTATAATTAAAATACAAAATACAAAAGCATGCTGTTCTAACTTTCCTACCACCATACTAACCTTATTTTCTCCCTAGATTTAATTGTACAGTCGTCCCTCAGTATCCTAGGGAAGTGGTTCCAGAGAACCACTCCCCCATACCAAAATCTTAAGACGCTCAAGTCCCTGATATAAAATGGTGTTGCATTTGCATATAATGTACACACATTCTCCCATATACTTTAAATCTCTATATCACTTAACGATATCAACACAATACAATGTAAATGTTTTATAAATAGCTGTTATACTCTATTTTAAAATTTGTATTATTCTGTATTGTTGTATTGTTACTTTTATTTCACTTTTTCTGAATATTTCCCACCCGTGGTTGGTTCAATCTTTGGGTAAGGAACCACCAACTAATCTAGTAAAAGTACACTTATTTTCATCCTTTGATTTTAGTGAGAGTTAGTTCTTATGTTCTGATAATCCTAAAACTTAAAAAAACGGTAAATAACCACTGAAATTTAAATATTCTGATTTTTTTTAAAAAAGGTAGAACAATCAAGACCTGACAAACCTGCACATGAGCACCAGAAACAGGCTGGCTCCACAACTGGTGAAAACAGATTTGATTAACACTGACTTTTTTTTTTTTTAGACGGAGTCTCGCTCTGTCGCCCAGGTTGGAGTTCAGTGATCTCAGTTCACTGCAAGCTCCGCCTCCTGGGGTTCAAGTGGTTCTCCTGCCTCAGCCTCCCAAGTAGCTGGGACCACAGGTGCATGCCACCATGCCCAGCTAATTTTTTGCATTTTTAGTACAGACAGGGTTTCAGCTTTGTTAGCCAGGATGGTCTTGATCTCCTGACATCATGATCCACCCACCTCGGCTTCCTAAAGTGCTGGAATTACAGGCGTGAGCCACCGTGCCCAGCTTAACACTGACTTTTTAAAAACAAAATGCTAGTAACCAATCATGATCATTAGCTTTTCATACATATCCCACATTGCATATCCTACCCTGAAAAGCCTAATGTAAGCTAAGACACAGAACTTTGAATTCTAAAAATTCACTACCTAAAATGGAGGAGAATGCTACAGATCCTCATGATAAATGTCAAATGACCAGAGAAAGCCCTTAGGTTATAAACCTTTATATATTTTCAGTGATGTTCAAATTGTGGGCTAAAAATGTTATTTTACAAGACATGCAAAGCTTTTAAAAGTAGAGGTAAGGAAAAGTGACTGCAAAAAGTTACCATCACTTCTCTTTGTGCTGTGATGGTGAAAGACAAAGAATGGGAAGTGAAGGGAGCTATTCATTAGAGTACTACTTTTCTTTTCTCTTTCCTTTTTTTTTTTTTCCTTTTGAGAAGGAGTTTCGCTCTTGTTGTCCAGGCTGGAGTGCAGTGGCCTGATCTCGGCTCACCGCAACCTCTGCCTTCCGGGTTCAAGTGATTCTCCTGCCTCAGCCTCCCGAGTAGCTGGGATTACAAGCATGCACCACCATGCCTGGCAAATTTTATATTTTTAGTAGAGACAGGGTTTCTCCGTGTTGGTCAGGATAGTCTTGACTCTCGACCTCAGGTGATCTGACTGCCTTGGCCTCCCAAAGTGTTGGGATTACAAGCGTGAGCCACTGCGCCGGGCCAGTAAGTTTACTTTCTAACTCAAAGTCATAGGAAACCACAATGACTAAAGACAGGAAACCATTAAAAGGTAGTTTGCTATATGCAATATGATTTCATCACTTCCCTTATCAATTTCAGTACTCTTAAGGAACTTCAAAGAAATTCTCACAGTTTCCAGAAAAGGGAAGGGGTAGTAACCTACAAATAACTAAGAATTAGATTAACATCAGACTTCCTATAGCAAAAACAGATGCTAAAAGTTCTCTGAGGGAAATGAATATTGAACCTAGAATTTCATACTCCAATCACACTATTAATCTAGCGTGGAAGCATAAAACACGACTTTTGTCAGATATATCAAGACCCAAAGGTGCTCCTCGCATAGCAGAAAATCACTTGATGTGTGCTCACAACATTCCCTATCTCTCTTATTTGAAACTATTACACAACATCCAATAAATGACAGAAGTAACCCAGAGAGTACAATGAAATGAAAATTCCAGGAATGGCAGCAAGTTTGGAAATTCATCATTCCACATTAGAACAAGTCAGAGGGCTCTGAGAAAAATGCCCTAAATAGAATCAAAATGTATGACTGAGAACTTGGAAGTTATTAATAAAATTTACGCAGATGGCTCTTTGTAATAAAAAAATATATAAAAGACAATCAGTCCAGGAAAGTCAATGAGGAATGCAAATTCATCTGACCTTGTCATCTAAAGCATTCTTTGAATGAAATGGGTAGTCAGAAGATTACATTCACTTCTCCATGGGCCAAACATGCTCTTGGTTCTGCGATGAGTAAATACATGGATGTTCCTAACATGATGCGAAGTGTTTACTGGTTTTTGATAGTTAAAATCAATCGAGGACAAGGCATGAAAGATCACTACTGTAGTTACAGAATAGAATGTAAGTATAAACTTTGTTAACGTAAACTCGAAAAGTTTCTTGGTGATAAAATCACAGACATTTAGTGAAAATCAAAATCCAAAAATCTAAAAATAATGGCTTAAACATAACAAACATACTTTTTTGTTTGTTTTTTGAGATGGAGTTTTGCTTCTGTTGCCCAGGCTGGAGTGCAATGGCAGGATCTCGGCTCACTGCAACCTCCGCCTCTCGGGTTCAAGAGGTTCTCTTGCCTCAGCCTCCTGAGTAGCTGAGATAACAGGCATGCACCACCACACCCTGCTAATTTTGCATTTTTAGTAGAGATGGGGTTTCTCCACGTTGGTCAGGCTGGTCTCGAACTCCCGACCTCAGGTGATCCACCCGCCTTGGCCTCCCAAAGTGCTGGGATTACAGGCGTGAGTCACTGCATCCGGCCTGTTTTTTTTTTTTTTTTTTTTTTAAAGACAGTCTCGGTCTGTCACTGAGGCTGGAGTGCAGTAGCACAATCTTAGCTCACTGCAACCTCCACATCCCGGGCTAGAGAGATCCTCTCACCTAAGCCTCCCAAGTAGCTGGGACTACAGGTGCACACCACCATGACCAGCTAATTAAAAAAATTTTTTGGAGATACGAGGTCTCACTATATTGCCCAGTTTGGTCTCAAACTTCTGGGCTCAAGAAATCCTTCCACCTTGGCCTCCCACAATGCTGGGATTACAGGTGTGAGTCACTACGCCTGGCTAACATACTTTCAAATGCATTGCTAAATGCAGTGGGAAAAAGGGAAATCATCCATGACTCATAAACTGAGGAAAACTGAAAACCAAATTTGTATTTTTGATGCTCTCAGGAGGAACAGAAGATAAGGCCTTATGACTGAGACCCCTACATGAAGTAGTCAAAACTTCCCAAGTACACTTAAAATAAAAAGGAAGACAAGAAAGAGTCATCCCAGTGGAAAAGAGAAGGAAACGTTAACAAGGAAATGTCTGCTCTGTGTTGACTTTGAGTGGAAGTGGGTTTTTCCCGTGAGAATTCAAACTCTGGTTCACTCCTCACACCATATTTGGGGTTCAGATTTTCACAATCCATGCTGTCTGTGAACCTCTAAACGTAAAAACATAAAAACTCATCCAGAACTATGCTACCACAAGGACTCTTTACATGAGTAAATACAAAGCTGATTCTCGAAGGATATTCCCACTGCCTTTGTAAACTAAAAATAAAATCCCCCCCAAATGACTGAACTGATTCTCTCTTGACTACAAAGACCCCAGAGAAACTAGAAAAATTGAGTTCTTGGCCTTGACAGGAAGGCAGGCTAGATAGACCTCACCGTATCTCTCCATCCCCTGCTTTTGGAGTTCGGGCAAAACTGACCAGCATTAATGTTAAAATAGAAATTATAGGACCTAACAGAATGGACTCTTTGTGACAATAAAATACCACATTAAAAACAGGACCTAAGACCAAGCCAGACAAGGGTTAACTCACACACCCCTACAGGTCACTCTAACCCAGTGTACTGGTTAACAGACTTTCTTATAAGATTCCCTTCTGCTGAATCCAAATTTTTAGATAAAGCTTTACTCTTTCAACCAACTGCAAATTAAAGAATCTCATCTCTGAATCCACCTAAAAAGTCCCCACCTCAAGATATTCCTTGTCTTTTCAGTCTGAAACAATGTATACCTTCTATGTATTGATTTATGACTTTGTAACTCCTGCCTCCCTAAAACTGTAATTCAACTGTAGTGGGCACATTTCCTAGGCACCTCTTGAGACTGTTTCCCAGGTCCATCAACTGTCATTTCTACTATTATCCCAAGTGATGATGCTTGGATAATTTAGATTTTGAATTATCAGGCAGAGAAGTTCTTTCCCTCCTCTCCTTGTTGCTTCTGCGCCAGCACACCAACTTTTCAAAGTACCAAGTATTGACAACTTAAAATTCTTAAGATGTTGATTCAAATCTGGTACAAGTACTGTCTCTATTATTTAATAATATAGAACGTTGTACAGATATTACAGTATAGAACACTGCTACAGATTTAGGGATCAAGGGAGGTAAAAGAGGTCACAATGGGAGGAAGGAAGGAAGGAAAGGCAGGTTTTATGCTTAGCATTAAATCTGATGAAAATGAGTCTTGGAGTACACCTCTATTAACACCAAACCATTTTTATTACCAAAACATCAACAAAAGTGAAATGAACCTGAGGGAGGCATAAGAGTGCATTCCATAATTCCAGATGAACAAGTCAGAAGTCATTAAAGGCTACAGAAAATTTTATATGTAACATGTATCTTGGGTTTATATATATCAGCAAGTCTTAGAGACAATAGGAGATGCTGAGCCAGACAAACTTTTCCCAAACAGAAACAGGTTCCAAGTTCTACTCAGTGACTACAATGTGCCTGTAATGGCAACCACTAGGGAGCCCTAAGGACTTCCTTCCCAAAGCAGTAAAGAGGCAACCTGTGTGGGGGAATGGAATTTCTGAAGAACCTGGTCCTCTTTCTAATCAGTCAGAAGGACTACTCTTCACCTTAAATTTACAAATAAGCACAGCATTAGTTAAGAATCTTCAATTCTCCTTTCAATTCCCAGACTTCCTCTACTTGCCTTAATTATCTTTAACAAAATGAAGTTTCTTATTCCACAAGCAAAAAACAAGTTAAATGCAAAAAGCCCAGGAAAGAAGCAAAAAACTTCTCCAACTAAAATTTTACTCATTTGTAAATAAAATGTGAAAACACTTAAGAAATCAACACCTCTTATAAAGCAACTACAAAAAAAGAAAATTTAAGAACAAGATTCCTTTTTTTTGTTTTGCAGAAGATGCGATAAAGCTGGGAAAAAAGCCAGGAAAATTAAATAATATATTTTGGAATCAAACATAAATAGTTTACAAAAGACTTTCTAAAAGTTACGCAATTTTTTATTTCTCCACAAGATGGATTTTATTTTTTAAAAACTATGTTCCAGATAATACGTAACAAAACGTTCTGTTTGTTTTTTTTTTTTTTTTGAGGAACGGAGTCTCGCTCGTCACCCAGCTGAGTCGCAGTGCGGATCTTCAAAGCTCCACTGCAAGCCTCCGCCTCCCGGGTTTATTGCGCCCATTCTGTCGTGCCTCAAGCCTCCCAAGTAGCTTGCGCGGCACTTTACAAAGCGCACCGCCACCTCGCCGGCTAGTTTTTTAACTATGTTTTTCAGTAAGTGAGACGGGGTTTAAACAACTGTGTTAAGCCAAGGATGTTCTCGATTCTTCCGGAAACCTTGTTGATCCCGCCCGTTTTCTCGGGGCCTCCCAGGCTGCATTTTACAGGCTGAGCCACCGTGTTTTTTTGTTGTTGAGAACTCAGCAGTTCTTGTTGAGACAGAGTCTCACTCTGTTGCCAGGCTGGAGTGCAGTGGCGCGATCTTGGCTCACTGCAACCTCCGCCTCCTGGGTTCACGCAATTCTCCTGCCTCGGCCTCCCGAGTAGCTGGGACTACAGGCGCGTGCCAGCCAATTTTTGTATTTTTAGTAGAGACAAGGTTTCACCATGTCAGACAAGATGGTCTCTTATCTCTTGACCTCATGATCTGCCTACCTCAGCCTCCCAAAGTGCTGAGATTATAGGCATGAGCCACCACGTCTGGCCTAAAATGTGTTTCTATTAGTGAAACTGAAACTTGTTAAGGCAGTTCAGTAAACATACTGCCCTTGAACTACATAATGTACAGTCTTATCTCACATAGGACTTTCATTTGATGTATAACTCTTATATTCCTCAGATCACAATTTTGCAATGAAATCCAATCTCTCAACCAGACAACTAATATATTCTCCTGAAATGTTTACTTGCAGACATAGAAGAAAGAAAGAGGGTTTGAATGTTGTTTTCAAAAGTTACCATAAACATGCAGAAACAAACAAAGTTTGCTCTTTGATATGATCCAAGTTTGTGTTTATTTATTTTTTTTATTTTTATTTTTTTTTGAGACGGAGTCTCGCTCTGTCGCCCAGGCTGGAGTGCAGTGGCCGGATCTCAGCTCACTGCAAGCTCCGCCTCCCGGGTTCACGCCATTCTCCTGCCTCAGCCTCCCGAGTAGCTGGGACTACAGGCGCCGCCACCTCGCCCGGCTAGCTTTTGTATTTTAGTAGAGACGGGGTTTCACCGTGTTAGCCAGAGATGGTCTCGATCTCCTGACCTCGTGATCCGCCCGTCTCGGCCTCCCAAAGTGCTGGGATTACAGGCTTGAGCCACCGCGCCCGGCCTGTGTTTTTTTTTTAAATGGAAGCCCAAAGAAAATAACAGTCTGATACGCAGTGACTGCTCAGAAAAGCACTCTAGTAGTATAACATATTGCAATCACATCATAATGAATAGCAATACGGTATTTTCCTATCCTTGGCTATAACTGCTAGTACATCAAAACACAGGAACTGTAAATAAAGCGGATTCCTAAGTCGAAGGAGGCCTACATGGCTAGTATTTGAGTAACAGACTGGTGATGTTATATACTGTATTTTTCACAATTCCTAATTACACAAAATATCATTGGTTCACAAAAACTAATTTAGCTTGATGCTACAATTGTAGTTATCACTATATTTCTACCAGAGTACTAGATTCTACTCATGTATCTGTAACTATAATAATTTTAAGCTATAATTGTAGATAAGAGGCTAAAATAAAAAATCTAAAGTATAAACATTAAGCCATTGGAAACAGGAAAGATACTATAACAACCTGAAATTAACAGATCCTTTGAGAGATACCTCGCCTGGAGGTGTTCTGTAAACAGCTGAAGCTCAGAGGGTAGGAATATAAATTTAGGAGTGTTGGTATATAGACAGATCATAGTTCATGAAACTGCAGACATAGACAAAACTGCCCCTCAAAAGTTTATGTAACGAAAACAAAGCCCAATACTGAACCCTAAGAATCACCAACATTTAATGCTGGGTACTTGATTAGGAGAGGAGGGTAGAGTGTGATGGAAGCCAGTGGAAGGAGGTTTCAAGGTGCAGGATAAGGGGCTGAAAAATATCCACCAGATGTATTAGGTGAGTGCAAAAATAATTGCAGTTTATGCATTGTTGGACTGTGCCGTTTGGTATCGGAATACATTCTAAAATAAACGTGGCTATGTTACATATCATTTTAATGGGAATGTCTCACTTTATGTTCTTTATTAATGACTTATTACTTGCTATTTATGTTTATTTTAGACTAGGGAAATGATGTTAGACAAAAAGCAAACTCAAGCAATTTTCTTATTTTAGTTCAAGGTGGGTCATAAAGCAGCAGAGACAACTGGCAACATCGACAATGCATTTGGCCTAGGAACTGCTAACGATATATGGTGCAGTGGTGGTTCAAGTTTTGCAAAGGAGGCGAGAGCCTTGAAGATGAGGAGTGTGGCCCGCCATCAGAAGTTGACAATGACCAATTGAGAGCAATCATCGAGCTAGCTGATCCTCTTAAAACTATATGCGAAGTTGCCGAAGAACTCAATGTGAACTGTTCTATGATATCTATGGTATGGCCGGTTGGCATTTGGAGCAAATTGGAAAAGTGAAAAAGCTCGGTAAGTGGGTGCCATGTGAGCTAATCGAAAATTTAAATTAAAAAAAAAAATCGTTTTGAAGTGTCATCTTCTCTTATTCTACACAAGACCAAGGTACCATTTCTTGATCAGATTTTGATAGGAGACAAAAAGTGGATTTTATACGTCAACCAGTGATAACCACCTCAGTGGCTGGACCAAGAAGCAGCTCCAAATCATTTTCCAAAGCCAAATTTGCACGAAAAAGAGGTCACGGTCACTGTTTGGTGGTCTGCTGCTGATCTGATCCACTACAGCCTCTTTTTTTTTTTTTGGAGACAGAGTTTCGCTCTTGTCATTCAGGCTGGAGTGCAATGGCGTGATCTCAGCTCACTGTAACCTCCGCCTCCTGAGTTCAAGCAATTGTCCTGCCTCAGCCTCCTGAGCCACTGTGCCCAGTCACCACAGCTTTCCGAAACTCTGTAAAATCATTACATCTGAGAAGTATGCTCAGCAAATCGATGACGTGCACCAAAAACTACAATGCCTGCAGCCAGCATTGGTTAACAGAAAGGGCCCAATTCTTCTTGCCCAATTCGTGCATGTCGCACAATCAACGCTTCAAAAATTGAACAGATTGGGTTACAAAGTTTTGCCTCATCTGCCATATTTAGCTGACCTCTCGCCAACCAACTACCACTTCTTCAAGCATCTCAACAACCAACTTTTTGCTGAGAAAAGGCGTCTACAACCAGCAGGATGCAGAAAATACTTTCCAAGAATTCGTCCAATCCTGAAGCAGTGATTTTTATGCTATCAGAATAAACAAACTTATTTATCGTTGGTAAAAATGTGTTGATTGTAATGGTTCCCATAATAAAGATGTGTTTGGCCGGGCGCGGTGGCTCAAGCCTGTAATCCCAGCACTGTGGGAGGCCGAGACGGGCGGATCACAAGGTCAGGAGATTGAGACCATCCTGGCTAACCCGGTGACCCCCCGTCTCTACTAAAAAATATAAAAAAA
>NW_016810682.1:720818-767816 GCF_001698545.2 Rhinopithecus bieti | reverse complement strand
AATAATAATAATAATAATAATAATAATAATTCTGACAGTTCTAGAAACAAAATTCTGCTGATATTTTGGGTGGAAATTTCATTAAGTCTACAAATTTGCTAGAAGATAAATATTTTCATAATAATTTGTTTTCTCTTTCAGAAACCTGGCACATTTCTCTATGTGTACAGCTTTTCAAATTTTAATTCACCTAATTTAACTTCAGCAAATTTGTTGAGGTGTTTGAACCAGAGTGCCTCCATATTGAACAGGGGTGTGGTAAAATAAGATTGAGACCTGCTGGGCTGCATTCCCAGAAAGTTAGGCATTCTGAGTCACAGGATGAGATAGCAGGTCAGCACAAGATACAAGACTTTGCTGACATTAACAGGCTGCAGTAAAGAAGCCGGCTAAAACCCACCAAAACCAAGATGGCGATGAGAGTGACCTCTGGTCATCCTCACTGCTACACTCCCAGCAGCACCATGACAGTTTACAAATGTCATGACAATGTCAGGAAGTTACCCACTATGGTCTATTTTTATTTTCTGAGAGGTAGTCTTGCTCTATTGCACAGGCTGGAGTGCAGAGGCACAATCTCAGCTCACTGCAACCTCTGCCTCCCGGATTCAAGCAATTCTTGTGCCTCAGCCTCTTGAGTAACTGGGACCACAGGTGCGAACCACCATGCCTGGTTAATTTTGTATTTTTAGTAGAGACGGGGTTTCACCATGTTGGCCAGGCTGTTCTCGAACTCCTGACCTCAAGTGATCCACCCACCTCGGCCTCCCAAATTGCTAGGATTACAGGTGTGAGCCATGGCGTGGGAACCCCTATGTGGTCTAAAAATGAGGCATGAATAATCCACCCCATGTTTAACACATAATCAAGAAATAACCGTAAAAATGGGAAACCAGCAGGCCTCAATGCTGCTCTGCCTAGCGGGTAGCTATTCTTTATTCCTTTACTTTCTTAGTAAACTTGCTTTCACTTTATTCTATGGATTCACCTCAAATTCTTTCTAGCACGAGATCTAAGAACCCTCTCTTGGGGTCTGGATCGGGACCCCTTTCTGTTAACAAATTTACAAAATAAAAGCAGTCATTAAGACACCACAAAACAGGAGTCATTAAGATACCATAAACACCCCTGAAGTTAATGGTTGTGCCAGATATAAAATTATCTCACCATGTACTTAATCACCTTTTGAAAACTTACTATCTTCAATCACAACCATTGAATCCATTGATAGTAAAGACATGGCTAATTTTAAAACTTTAAGATAGGGGCTGACAGCAAAGAGACATGAGGGAATTTTGGGGGGTGATGAAACTATTTTATTATTCATTGTGGTGGTGACTCCACATCTGTATGCATTTGTCAAAACTCACAAACCTATATGCTAAAAAGGTAAATTTTGTGTTAAGTATACATTAATTTTAAAATGTTTAAAATATTGTATGAAGCACTTTAAGATTCTAATTTTAAATATGGGTTTTTATGCCGGGCACGGTGGCTCAAGCCTGTAATCCCAGCACTTTGGGAGGCGAGACGGGCCAAGAATCATGAGGTTCAGGAGAATCGAGACCATCCTGCTAACAAAGTGAAACCCGTCTCTACTCAAAAAATTACAAAAAACTAGCTGGGCGTGGTGGGCGGGCGCCTGTTAGTCAGCTTACTCGGGAGGCTGAGGAGGAGAATGGGCGTAAAACCGGGAAGTGGACGCTTGCAGTGAGCAGATCCAAGCCACTGGCACTCAGCCTGGGCGACACAGCGAGACTCCGTCCAAAAAAAAAAAAAAAAAAAAAAAAAAAAAAAAAAAAAAAAAAAAAGGGTTTTTATATGAGAATGCAACGAGCCTACACTTACAACCTCTTTCTGTGGCAATGAGTACACAAAGCATCACTTTTCACAGAAAACATTAAAAAATACCGACCAAATGTGGAAGCCAGGAAGGCACGATACCAAAATAATCCTGGAAAGCACTGCTTGAAAAATAAATAGTAAAAACAAACAACAAACAAAGACAAAAAACAGGAACTACCCAAAGTCAAGCAAAAGAAAGGAATAAAGCTGCAGTATAATTCATATAATAGAAAACTAAAAACATAAAATAAATCAAGTATACGCCAGATGCACTAGTAGGGAACGAACTTTTTTAAAAGTAATACAAAGTGTGACATCATTTATGACTAGAGTTCAGAAAACAAGCAAACTAAACGTAATAATGTCAAGGGATATTTTATATGGTAAAACCATATAGAAAAGGCAAAAGGATACTGAAGAGAGATGTACTTGAGGCAACAAGTATAGGGAATGTTAAAGCTACGGAGGGTCAATAATGGGGGCTTCAAAAAGTATTGGTAATGAACTGTTTCTTACACTAGATGGTCTTACTATTATATAGGCTGTCTGCTTTATATTTTCTAAAGTCATATATGAAATATTGTGCACAAATATTTATTTACTTATTATTCTCACAAAATAGCATGTAAAATGAAAAGAAAACCCAAGAATTTTTGCAATTACAAAGAAGGTCTGACTAGGAGGAATAGAAAACAAGCAAATTATAAGAAGTAAAAATTAAAAATTTGTAATAGAACAAAAAGGACAATGACAGAACTGGATAAAATAATGAAACGACTGACAAAAAAGGCTCAAAAACAGGGTAACTTATTTTTTCAAAAACTGGAGGTTGAAAAACAAGCAGTAACGAATCCAGAAGAGTAGGCAACCCATTTTTCTCACCATATGGCCACTTTACCTAGCCACACACCCAACTCGCTCATCGCGATGGGGGGCAGGGATCAATCACTTCTTTACTCTAGAAGAAGGTTGATGTTCTGAAGAAAACAGGAGTTTAAAGGAAGCAGAGATGATGCCTTAAGAAAAAAAAATGAAAAACACAGGTTAAATCTGTTTTAAAACAGAATTATTCTAAAAAGAAAGGAAAAGAAAAAGAATGGGAGAGAAGGTACTTGAGAGAAGCCAAGAAAGAATAAAGCATAACACATTAAGGGCAATAATTTTGTGACATTAGATGGCTGGTTAGGTTTTTCCTTGCATGTGGTTAGCTAAGTTTTTTAAGGATAAGAAGCATAACTGGACTAACAAATTACACCCTAATTTGAAAAGGTATCAACTAGATGAAGGTATCAGTAATCTCAAAGGTGTCATGAAGAAAAGATCTAATTTGCTTCAATGTTGAACAGTGGTACGGCAGTTTCTGGGCCAAAAAAAAAAAGTCCTAGTTCCCCCACAACCCCCACCCCAAAGTTCATCGAGGGCTTTTTTCTAAAGGTTCAAGGAAAAATAAGGCTTAATTAAGACGTATTTAAATTAAAATTTAACAACAATACATTTCATCTTTCTTCAACACTCAAATGCAATTGGCTCTAACTTTATTGTTTTGTTTTCACAACATGAGTTTAAATCTACATTTGGCAGTAGATTTCTCTGAAATTAAAGTTTATATTGAGTTATTGTTTGAAGACACAAAGGGAGTATGGAGAAAAGTATCCAAAAAAACAAAACAAAACAAAACAAAAAACCCTTTTTATTGGCGGCAGTAGTAAGGGTATTAAGTCAATTTCTTCCACAAATACATAGTAGACAAGATACAGCTAAAGTTAGATTTGAGCCCCTCCTCTGCCAAATAACTACGTATGTGATTAGGCACCTCACTGAGCTTTTCTTAGCCTGTTTCCACATCTTCAAAACCATCAATGACTAGTGTATTCTGAGGGCTAAAAACAGAGTTAATACACGCAAAGCAGAGAACCTGGCACAAATTCCAAGAAGCAATACCAGACTGAAGAGCCCTAGATCACCTATCCTTCCAAATTTTTTATCTCCAACTTTATATGTCACAAGCATTTCACTTTCATAACAACAGAAAACGAGCTGGCTCTTATCCAAAAGTCCCAGCCTTGATGATCAATTATTTCACTACCTCAGGTTTATATACACTGGCCCGCAATCCTACCACTCAGAGGCAATTGTGTAATCTGACTTTTGTGGTAATAGCGATACTGACTTCCATTACTAGAACAGGCTTCTCTAGGAATATGGATTGAAAGTTTGGTAGCCAATGATTTCTATGGGCAGATTCCAGTAATCTTGTTAATAACCTAATGAGTTTCAATCCATTTACACACCTTACTTTCGAGTTTTCATTTTATATTAAAAAAAAATTTTTTTTTTAATTTTTTTAACTCACAAGTTTACCCACACGTAAAAGAAGACAAGTAACCATGTTTTCTCTCAGAAATATATGTTACTATCAAACTCTGGGTGCCAAGCAAGTAACTAGTGAACATCTTACATGCTTTCATTTTTCCTTTCCTACACAACTTCATGTATTTTATACTATCTTCTACTTTCCTACAGAACTTGACCTATTAGGACAAGTGATTTAAGACCAAAAGATCAAAACATAAGAATATTAAGTAGTCAAATAATTAACAGTAGCTGAGTAGCTCAAGAAGACAAACATTCGTCAGAAAGGCTGGCTGAAAAAATATTAAAGTCCTTTAAGAAGAATACTTATTTCCACATACAACAGAAAACAAGGAGACGATATTGCGCATTTTGTTTCAAGCCTTCCTAGAAACACCGTACGTAGAATGTGACTTTCAGCCCTATGTAGGGAAAGGGTAAATATATAAGAACCTGGAAGAAAGCTTTGAAGTGAGCATCCTCTTGAACGGTAGTGTTCTGATCACTTGGGAGGAGAGGGAACAGGCTCTGAAGTCTCACCCTTTCACAAATCACCTTGTTAGGATGGCCAGGTAGAGATGCTGAATTGGCCCCGGGAGATATCTGGGAAAAAGAGGAAGAAAAGGATAGTTCATGGCTAGCTGCACCAATGTGGAGAATCATGCCTATGAAGGATAGTCTGGATTTTCTAGGTATTTGATGATTCTGCTAGCGAAGACAGGAAAGAAATTAAAAATTAATTTTAAACATCAAAACACAAAGATGGCAAAGGTTGCCTCTGGCAATGGATCTCTCTTGCGAAAACCGTTGGAGGCAAAACAGCACGGCCCAAGAACACCACGTCCTTCCTGTTTCCCAAATACCTATTGGTAACTTTTTCTGTTGGTGTTAATTCTGAAATCCTAAAGGACAGACTTCATGCTAAGAAAACCCAAGGTAAAATTACGTATCTTAAGTACAGAAAGGTTAAGTGTTTGCCTGGACCAAGATTAATACTTTTTCTCATTCTGTTTTTTAGTTAACCTTCCAAAATAATCATGTAAAGGAAGATGATAGATTTAACAATATTTGTGGCAAATTTTCTATAGCAATCATATGTTTCACCGCGGAAATCTCAGCTCTATTTAACACAAACTTAATGACCTTCCTAAGGAATAAAGGACACAATCATAAGCACAAAAGTAAATGATTGCCACGTTTCAAATGCTTGATTTGGCCAATGCGGTGGTCACACCTGTAATCCCAGCACTTTGGTATGCCAAGGTGGGAGGATCGCCCCAGTATCTACAAAAATTAAAAAACAAAAATAAATGTTTGACTTGATCATGGGTTAATCCCCTTAAATTCATATGTAAATATACTTACTCTGTAACATTAAAAAACTCATGAACATAATGTGTTTCACTGTGCTCTGACAGTGAATTCTTCTTGGGGGGTTAAGGCTAGTGGTCCCTCTTGTCCCTACACTAAAAGTTATATACTTTAACACGGTCTTCTTTTTAGAGTTTCATTGCCTCATTCGTTCACTCAACCCTACATTTAAGCGTCTATTTGATGACAGGCACTAAACCAAAAACAATGGCATCGTTTCCTACTTTCAAAAAGTATATGCTATAAAAAAGAAACAGAAGTAAATCACTGCATGATTTAAGTATTATGGTAATGGTAGGCACTAGGTGCTATGAAGTAGCAGCTGCCAAGAGACAGCAGTGTAGCCAGGGAACTGCAAAACATTCAGCATGGCTAGACAGTAAGGAAGCAGCCAGAAACCGATCATAAAATGAAATGCTAATTATATTAATTAATATCCCTGCTGTTAGTATATTAATATCCCTACCTTCCTTAGCTTTTTTATAGTATTTTGTTTCTGGTTTGCTATGGACCTGGTAAACACGTAACTGTGCCCACTGGTAAGAGTAAAAATACTTCCAAAGACTCACCTAGAAGTAAAAAACAAAGCACTTGAAAACAGGAACTTTAGAATTCATTAGTTTTCTGTACAGAATGTTCTGATCTCTATACTGCAAACATGAATGTGCTATCCTTTACCATTATGCAGAAGTATGCATTGCTGAATCAAGGCGTATTTACTGATTGATTCCTACAAGCCAAGAATTACATTAGGAAGAGTATAGAGACAGGCCAAATGCAGTGGCTCATACTTGTAATCTCAACCCTTTGGGAGGCCCCAGTGGGAGAAGAGCTTGAGTACAAGAGCTCAAAACTAGCCTGGGCAACGTAGAGAGAATCCCATCTCTACCAAAATAAATAAATAAAAATTTTAAAAAGTTAAGTTAGCGTGGCATGGTGGCACACTCCTGTAGTCTTAGCTACTCAGGAGGCTAAGGCAGGAGGTTCACTTGAGCCCAGTAGTTTGAGATTACAGTGAGCTATGACTGCAATACTATACTCCAGCCTGGTCAACACGGTGAGACAGTTTCTAAAAATAAGTAAATATTTGTTAATCTAATAAGATATAAAGATAAAACATGGGCCCTACCCTGAAGAAGCTTATTCTAACAATTTTTGAAACCCAGATGCAAGCAGCCAACCATAATATATTTAAAAGCCATAAAACAGGGGAAAATTATGAGTAAGAGTTCTGAGTTAATGTGAAGGTAAGAGTTAAGATTTCATAGAAAAAGGAGTATTTCACATTCCTAACTCAATCTAAGGAGGGCTTCTGCCACTCTCTCAAAATGGTTGGTTTCTTTATGCATCCTCTTGAGCTTTTCATTTGCTCATTATGCATCCTTTGTAGGATGTTATCCTAAGGCCATCCTGCCCTCAACTATCATGCCCAAAGCAGTCTTACAAAATTGCTAGTACAAGTAGCTGGCTGGGAAAAGCCAAATCAAGGTCATGTTTCTTCTCCTTCAGTCCTTGTTCCTTTGAAATCTTAAGATCTTAGTCAGAGACAAATGAAAAACTGGCCAATCTGGTCCCTGTGGCCATAATTTTCAGGCACATCCCCACCTACTCACAATAGTTTCCTTTGATCAGAAGCTCCATTTGTCTTAAAAAGGATGGACCAATATAATGGAGAAAAGCTATATTCAAATATACTGGGAAAAAACTATATTCAAATACAATGGAGAAAAGCTATATTCAAAGTAAGTCTGGGACAAAACCATAGATGGCCTTGATTAAAACGAGGTACAATTTTATTTTACTACTAGGTAAAATAAAATCACACACACACACATTTTGTGTGTGTGTGTGCGCGTGTATGTATGGGACAGGCAGTCCCATACACAGGCCGCCCAAGATTACCTCTGGTGTACATCTATACAACCCCCTTCCCCATGTGCACAGGCAGGGCTGTGAATGTGATGTATTTCATTCCCATGATTAGGTAAAATCATATGACAAACGTGGAGAGGTGTTCAGATGTAATGAAGATTCCAAGTCAGGTAAATTCAAGTTAAAGAGAGACATTATCCTGGGTGAGCCTGGGCCTGACTTAATCAGAGAAAGCAGAACTGAGTCCTTCCCAAGAGATTCTCTTGTCAATTCTTCAGACTAAGCTGCTGTAAGAAGGCATGCGAAGGGTACCATGTGGCAGGGGCTTGAGGGCAGGTTCTAGGAGCTGAAAGCAGTCACCAGTTGACTGCCAGCAAGAAAATGGGGGACCTCAGTCCTCTAATCACAAGAACCACACTCTACCAGTGAACTTGGAAGGAGACACGGATGAAATCACAGCTCTGGGCCGGGTACAGTGGCTCACGCCTGTAATCCCAGCACTTTGGGAGGCCGAGGCAGGCAGATCATGAGGTCAAGAGATAGAGACCATTCTGGCCAACATGATGAAACCTCGTCTCTACTCAAAATACAAAAATTAGCTGGGCGTGGTGGCACACACCGGTAATCCCAGCTACTTGGGAGGCTGAGGCAGAAGAACTCCTTGAATCCAGGAGGTGGAGGCTGCAGTAAGCCAAGATCGTGCCACTGCACTCCAGCCTGGTGACAGAGCAAGACTGTCGAAAGAAAAGAAAGAAAAAAGAAAAGAAAAGAAGGAAATCACAGCTCCTGCAAGGTAAGGCCCTGGACAGGGAGCCCAGCAGCTAACCCATACCAGGATTCCTGATTCATGGAAATTGTGAGGAAATGTTTGTGTTTTAAACAAATAAATGTGTGGTAATTTGTTACACAAAACAGAAAACAAAACGTATATGTATATAACTTGAATAAAAATTATTGTACCACAGTGAAAAAAAGTTGTTCTCCAGAATTTTGGCTACACTGATTTGATTACAGAGGATATAAAAATTAACACATTTTTATTTAAGCAGTATAACAGGTTTTAAAGCCTCAATCTGGTAACAGCTGGCTTCATGCCAGAAACTGAACTGGGCTCTTCCATCTTTATACACTGAACATCAGGTTTAACAGACTTGCTTAAAGTCACACACCTCAGAAATATCAAAACCATAATCTAAACTCAAGTCTATCAAATTCTAAGGTTCATACTCAACCCACTAAATCACCTTCTACTTTAAAGTAACATTCTTTATAATCTAGTTTGATTAGTAAATATCAACTATTCCACCAGGCCTATTTAAAACCATTTTAGTACTTAAAATAAACTTGTTTCCTGAAAACTGACATAATTTTTTCTTTAGGCTGGCATTACACATTTGTTAACTTCGGCTTTCTCTCAGATTGCAACCTGTATTTAAAAAGTCCTGCCAAGGAAACATCCTGAGACCAGATTAAGTCTGCAACTCCCAAAACTTATCATGTTTAATGTCTATTTCCGTATAATCATATGACTAACTCATTAAGCATAACTGAGAAAACCCTATTTCACAAGACTAAAGTTTATAGAAAACAGTTTAACCTTCTAAGCATCAACACTACTATTTTAGGACATCCTTTGTTTAATCTGGCCATTCTGTGTTTTGGTAACATAACCAACAACTTTACTTTTCTTGGAGACTGTAGGAATTATTAGTAATTACCGCACTAACATTAGCACTTAGGACAAGACACTGTCCCAAAACATTTAAAATTGCTTCTGACAACAGCATCCTTCTTCGTTCATTTCCTTTTTTTTTTTCTCCAATAAAAGTGAGAGAGAGGATACAGATACATGACTTCTAAGCCAGTATGACATAAGGTACTTATACAAAATAAGGTGCTCACAAAGGCCCACACAGCATTCTTCAGCATACCATCTGGTCGGTCAAAAGCACTAAAATCACATCTAATATAAACGATGAAAACAAAACATTAGATGAGAAGTCAGGTGCTTAGTGTCATCTCTAGCTACAAGTCTGGGTATCTGTAAAATGAAGTCAAATCCAGAACTCCAAATATTCTCACCACTTCCATGATGGCAACTGTTAATCTCTTGGAAGTAATCAGGTAGATTAATAGTTTAAAAAAACATGTTTGAATCTCTAATACTTAAACTGATAAATTATCAGGTTATATTCCAAAATATGAGAAAAGCCACATGCATCAATATGGTCACCACACCACAATAGTAGTGACAATTTAAAAGGTAACTAGAAGCAACCTAAATGTTTAACAAATATTTGCTAAGTAAAATTACGGTACACTTACTTCAACTATGCAGCCATTAAAAAGTAGCAACCAGAAACACTACTACTTGGGGGAGGGGAAAATTATTTAAATGCTATGATCGTAAGGTACGGTTAAATATAAACAGGACTTCATAAATTCAAGGAAAAAATTATCTTGGGATATTAGGAAGAGAAACAGAGAACTCCCTATAAAGATTAAAGAGTAGCCAAATCAATGAGGTGACTTGAGCATACCCTCAGGAGAACATGTATAAGCTCCATGTCCTGTTCAGCACAATGTCACTAACACCTGGAAGAGTACATGGCACATAGCAGGCATTCAACTATTTATTAAAAGAATAATCTTTCAAACTGTAAGCAAATGATATACAGCCTGCCTTTCTCATTTGTGTAACAAGTTTCTTAGAAATCTGGTTGGCGGCCGGGCGCGGTGGCTCAAGCCTGTAATCCCAGCACTTTGGGAGGCCGAGACGGGCGGATCACGAGGTCAGGAGATCAAGACCATCCTGGCTAACATGGTGAAACCCCGTCTCTACTAAAATACAAAAAACTAGCCGGGCGACCTGGCGGGCACCTGTAGTCCCAGCTACTCGGGAGGCTGAGGCAGGAGAATGGCGTGAACCCGGGAGGCGGAGCTTGCAGTGAGCTGAGATCCGGCCACTGCACTCCAGCCTGGGCGACAGAGCGAGACTCCGTCTCAAAAAAAAAAAAAAAAAAAAAAAATGTGGTTGGCAATGAGACAAGCTAAAAGCTTTGATCAAGGAAGAGATCTGATGCACTTACCTGCAGATCACCATTAAATGAAGACAGTGGTTGCCCAGTAAGTCCACCCCATCCTGCTGAGGCAGAATAAATCATTGAGCTACTGATGCATGCTGTGCCCCTTGCTGGGATTTTCTGTTTCCCTGTTCTGAGAATAAACTAGACCGAAAAGTCACCTTTCCTTTGAGAAGAGTTCTATCACTGGGCCTAAAACAAAACTATTTCCTTGGCTTCTGTTTTCTGGGAGCAGAGTTCTCTGAAAGGATTTTGATAGTGTGGAGCAGGGGTACTCAAAGGCCCAGGTGGCATTCTTCAAAGCTAGTCCAGGAGAGGACCCTGGAAGTAGGAATGGGGCTGTGCACCCTTGGAGTTATGCAAAAGGCAGGCCTGGATGGGCACAGGGATCTTTGGGGGATGACAGAAATGTTCAAAACGTAACAAAAATAATCTAATTGAATGGAGTGAATTTTATGGTATGTAAAACATAACTCAATAAAGCGCCTTTAAAAAAAAAAAAAATCAAGGGCCTGGTTCTGGAAAACAGGTCCAAACACTGGATAGAACTGACCCTCTGAGATGTCATTACCCTTTGAGATCCAAGACAAAATTTCTAAGTCATTCATCTCTAAGCTTCAACAATTCTCATACACAAATGACATATGAAAAAGAATGAAAGGAATAAAAAAATCATTCTATCACTACGCAATAGTCACAATTTGCTTTTCATATATGTGTGTATATATGTGTGTGTATATATATACACACACACACATATATACACACATATATGAAAAAGAAAAATATATATATACACACATATATTTTTTTTTTTTTTTGGGGAGACGGAGCTTCGCTCTTGTTGCCCAGGGTGGAGTGAAGTGGCACAATCCTGACTCGCATGATTCTGACTCACTGCAACCTCCGCCTCCCAGGTTCAATCAATTCTCCTGCTTCGGCCTCCAGAGTAGCGGATTACAGGTGCTGGCCACCACACCCAACTAATTTTTTGTATTTTTAGTAAAGACAGGATTTCATCATGTTATCCAGGCTGGTTTCGAACTCCTGACCTCAGGTGATCCACTAACTTCAGCCTCCCAAAGTGCTGGGATTACAGGCGTGAGCCACCATGCCTGACCTAAAAAATAATTTTCAAAAGCTAATAGGTAGTATTAGGAGAAAACTAAGGACTGGTACTATGTGGGTGAGGATGTTCATTACTGCCCAGCACTGCTACAATCATTTCTAAAAATTATTGTTCCCATTCTTGAGTTTAGGCAAACAAACTGGATCCATCTCTTTCTGAGAGCACAGCAAAAATAGGGTCTGTGAAAACAGGCTAAGGCTCCCCTAATTCCTTTTCCTAGTCCACAATCCCATAAGGTGATAAAAAAGAAGGAAAAGGGAAAAGAAAACATACAACTAAAGAAATCCTCTTTCCATTACACACAGAATGCAGAAATAAAGGGTAGGAAAAATAAGAGTGAGATATTTTAAATAAACTTTCATTTCCTTCCCTTCCAAAATCTAGATTTGCCTACACAAAGATTTTTCTCCCCTCAAAAAAGTAAGTCTAAAATTGTTTTACTTAAGTTGGTTACCACAAAGAATTACACAGAAGTGAAAAATATCTAGACAACAAAAGTCCAAACCAATAAAAAATTTTATACACACACTCTTCCCTCTCCCTCTCTCCAAACACATGCACACGCACACACATATAATTACTTACACAATAACTGTGGGTTTTACAACAGTTGGAAAAAAGAGATATGACCGAGTTACGATTTCATTAAATAACAATCATAATTCAAATACGTATTGCTTGCCTGCCATATGCTGGATGCTGTGACTACAAAATGGGAAAATGAAACAGTCCTTACCCTTAAAGTGACTCAGTCTAGTAAGGGACAATTAATAACAGCAACTCCAAGAGGATAATAGGTTAAGAGGTAAAAAGTTCAGATCCTTAAAAAAGGGAAAGATCTAAGGCAGGCAGGCTCCATGGCAAACACCTGTAGTCCTAGTTACTCAGGAGGCCAAGAAAGGAGGATCACCTGGGCCCAGAAGTGCGAGTCCACCCACAATGGACAACACAGCAAAACCTGTTTCTGGAAAAACTAAAATTAAAAAAAAAATTTTTTTAAAATGAAAAGATGGTAGAATTGGGAAAAGAGACTGTGTACATGACCCCTCTTCTTCATCTGTTTATTCTAAATTTCTCTCATTAATTTACTATATAGAGTTCAAGTATTAATGCTTTATCTCCTGTAGATAACGTCGTGTTAGGTAACGTTTGCTGATGAACTAGACAAGAACTATACTGTTCAAAATCCATGTTTACAATCTGTTCGTTCTTTCTAGAGAAAACGCTTAGTTAAATAGAGCAAAATGGAAGTGAAAACTGTCTGACATGTTTTCTTAGCAGGAAAACAAACACGAAACAAGTAAGTACATCCGGACGCAATGCAACGATCAAGACTAATTAAGAACTACCTTTCCAGCAAGATGAATTACAAAATGGTGGTGGCCTAAACCAAACTAGAGGTGGTACAGAGAAATAGGTGGAATAAACTAGAGGACATAATCTTGACCAATAATCTTTCCATATTGATCAAGTACCTAATCATTTCAGAAACTTTTATAAGAACTTCTCACCCACACTTTCCACTCACAGTCTCAAAAAAAGAAAGTGAGCACAAACAGAAACAGCCTAGGAATGTAACATGAATTAACGAAAAGCCTCATCCAATGCTATTGGCAGACAATAGATCTACACCCTACATTATGAGCTAACAGATTCAGTTATGTCTGACTATGCCACCTTGTTTACTCTTCATCAAAAATTAGGTTATTTTAGTAGAGAAAATTCTCAATACTGACCCAGGGTAATACCTGACAGTTTAACTATAAAAACAGGATGGGCATATAAAGCCCAACAAGTATGGAAATACGAACTACCTTCTAAAATCACAGACTAAGTCAGAGGTAGAAAACCCACAGATTATATATAAGTCCAACTTTTTTTATATTTTACAGATGAGAGCCTGAGGTGCACATGACCAGTCTGTCGCAGAACTTATTCCTATAGGATCTAAGGCCTTCAAATCTCTTAGAAATAAGTCTCACAGATATATTATAAAAACCAACTTAAAATTGAATGAACAATGCATGATTAGTACGTTTGCAAAAGGTGAAATATACCAGTACATGTCTAAACTCCAGAGAAAGGGGATACAATTCCCAGGTAAACTTCCAGTCAGAAATTTCATTTTTTTATTCCAAGTGTGTCCCAGCTTCCCACACCTAATGACATCTATATGCATTTGGTTTCGTATTGTCACCTCTACAAAAGTTCTATTTCTTCCATTACACGGTGTTCCCTGAAGTTAGGAACAATTTTACTTTTATTCCAACTGTCCCTATAAAAGGGAACTTTTTTGAAAGCCTACATACAAGGGTTGCTTGCTATTGAAAGAAATTTATGGTAACTGTTCAAGTATAACAGCACTCGCAATCAAGGCTGAATAGGATACAGCAGACTTGCAACTCTAAGGTAACAACTGTATTATGAGCTTTGAATACATTTAAGTTTTCATATATTAAGTCCACCTCTTAAGAAAAAAGAAACGGCAAGTCATACAATGGTGGCGATAATTACATGTGTGTTTCTACTTTCGGTAGAAAAATTAGCACACCCAACTTTTACTGAATAATAGCATACATCATTTTGCAACACAAAGAAAATACTGTACCTTACAAGCCATACAGACATAAACAAAAACTTTATTTTTTTTGGACCTCAATAACCTGAAATACTCCCGTTTCAAAAACCAACCTCTCTCACGCTTCAGCCCTGAAAGAACTTTCATCCCCTGAGAACAAAACGCAGCCTGTCCAGAAACCCACGGAAGTAGAAGGACGCCAGAGAGGACCCTTTCGACCGGGTTCCGCGTTCTCCTGGGTGACATCATTTCACCTGCGTCTCGACAAAAAGGGAGGGAGCGAGGGAGCGAGGAAGCGAGACAGCGAGACCATCTGCCGGGCAGTGGGCCGGCGGCTCTCGGAGCTAAGACCGCGCCTCCTCGCCGCCGTGGGAACAAAGAGCGCCGGGCGGCCCGGCCAAACCTTAGCCCAAGACTCGGGTGCGGCCCCTCAGGCTCCCAACAGCCCGCGGCCCGTCCCGCCCTCGCGCTGCAGCCAACGGCTGCGGCGGCCAGTACCTGCGAGGGGAGGCTCCGCCCTGCAGGGCAGCTCCCGCGGCTCCTCGCTGGGCCGCCGCCTCCTATTGTGACTGCTCGCCCAGCCCGCGGCCAGCTCGCCAGATCCGCCGTCCGCGGGCCTCCTCACCCCCGGAACCCCGGCTCCAACTGAGGCACTGTCACTGCGTTTCCTTCTTCCCGGCACCATCACACGGGCCGCGCCAAGAAACGACGGCTGCACGCCCAGAGATGACAGAGTCGCCTAACGCCTCGGAGGCTCCATCCTCTCCGCCCCCGCGCCCCAAACGCCTAGGCCTCGGCCCCGTCCCGCAACACCGCACTAGGGGCCCGGCCCCGCCCCGCCGCACCCCGCTTCGGCGATCACAGACCCCGCTCGCTGCGCGCCGGCGCACTGGCCTCCGCTGCGCGCGCAGGCGACGCCCCTCGCCGCTAGGCCGCGAGACGCGCGGCCCTCCCACTTCTTGGGTACGGATCGTCCGTCCCACCCCGTCCCCTCGCCAGCACAAACCTAGAGAGCCCAGCGCGCCAGACCGCCGGAGCTCTCCTCCCCTTTCCCCTAGGCTCCGCACCGCGTGCCGAGCCCCCTTTGTTTCCACCCCACGGGGGAAAGGGGCGGGGCGGGGCTGCGCGCGGTCCGGCGCACGACTCGGACTAGTTCCGGCAACAGAGCTGGGCGCGCAGCACCACTGCGCAGCCCCGCCCCAGCCCGCCCCCCGCCGCCCTGCGGACGGCAGGGCCCTGTTCCAATTCGTATAAATCTTCTCTTCGTAAATTGTTGCTACTGTTCTGTGCATCCTACCTACAAAACTCCGCAAACAGTAACTAACCTCACGTAGTTCTTACAGCATAAATGCATTCACGTGGCCCGAAAAGTAGGAATTTTTATTGCAGTACACAAAGGTGTCTCTCAGTGGAGCAAGCAAACAGGTTCGAACCCAACTTGTCCGAGGCTTCAAGTGTGACTGACAGTTGTTCAGACGTCGCTTGGGGAGGGGAAATAAGGACAAAGATTGAAGCCGGCTTGGCTCCTGTCCTGATAATCACGATACAAGAGAGAAAATAAAAATTTCCACAAAAGCACAGTCCATACAAGGAAAAAATAGTAAAGTGGTATCAGAGTTAAGGAGAAGAGGGCAGTCAAGAGGACAACATGGAAGGGGTGGGCTTTTTAAAGCAGATACAAATTAGATGTTTCCCACAAGGATGGTGATCATATTTTAGGGTGGTAGAGTAAAATTATTAAGGATCAGTCAACAGAAAACTCGGGTTCTGAGGTTCTAGTTCTTTTGGCATTACTTAAACCAGTCTCTCCCTCTCTGGGCCTCAGCTGTATCTAGTAGAAAATGGGGGAAATCAGACTAAATGTTGTTTCAGGACCTTCTGAACCTTGGACATTCTGTTTATGAAAACACTATATGGTAATTATTTGTGTACACCTGTCTCCCATTATCAGACTGAGCACCCAGACTCTTGGAACTGTGTAAACCCAAGGCCCAAGCCTAGTGCCAGAAACACAAGAGTAGGTGTTTAGCAACTGCTGAATCAAAGTTCCAGCAATAACATCACAGATTTTGGAATTCCAGGACAAAGAGAAGCTGGAAAGAGGTATTAGGCCCCTATGAACATATCCACCCCAAACCCATACTCGAATTATGTAACCCAGTTAACCAGCTGGCTCTCTCCTGAAGCAGCCAGTTTGGAGATGATCACATCTAAACTTGTTTTTTGTTTTTTTGTTGTTTTTTGTTTTCTTTTTTTTCATTTCAAGGTAAAGTGCCAACCATATCTTTAAGTGTATCCAATATATCCTATTTCTATCCTCTGTATCCCTCACAAATTGCCATCTACTGTGAATTCGCCTTGCATTACAGATCTTCCACTAGAATCTAAGCTAAAAAAAAAAAAAATTCCCTACATAACGCAGACCACCCTGAAGTAGCTTCCTCCAAGCTTGGATAGGACTATGTGAAGAGAGGGGAAAGCGGAGAAGAACATCACGAAAGGAAAGGGAAATTACATTCGGGAGCTGTCTACTTATAAGAGGCAGATTCCTCAAGTGCTGAACCCAGCAGCAAAAATCTATTACAGTCCTCCAACATTCCTCACCTATAAGTTTCAGCAAATCAAGCTTTCTGAAACCTCTCAAATGGTTACCATCTTCAACAATGCTGTCACAACCCTAGATTGGATAGTTTTAAATGTATACCACAATTTGTTCTTTTTTTTTTTTTTTGAGACAGGGTGCTCTGTCGACCAGGCTGGAGTGCAATGGCTGGATCACATCTCACTGTGGTCTCAAACTCCTGGGCTCAGGCAATCCAGGCTAAATTTTTGATTTTCAGTAGAGACAGGTCTCACTATGTTGCCCAGGCTGGTCTCTAACTCCTGAGTTCAAGCAATCCTCCCATACTGGCCTCCCAAAATGCTGGGATTATAGGTGTGAACTATGCTGCATAGCCTCTAATTTATTTATTAACCAGAAAATCATAAGCCATGCAAGTAAACACCCAAAGAGTAGGCAGGCTTTTAAGGTGGTGGGCCACCTTTGACAACCTAATGTGGCAGGGGTTAAAGTTATACCAGAGCAGTCACTTAACTACAGGCCAGCTAAAATTTTATTTGGTGTCTGTCCGCAAAGGTGGAAAGTCCCATTGTAGAACTAAGAAAACTTTCTGCAATGACAAAAATATTCTACATCTGCACCATTGAAAAGGCTGCCACTAGCTAGTGACATGTGGCTACTGAGCACTTGAAATGTGGCTAGTCCAATTAATGAATTGTCCAGGATCAGTTTTAAAAGCCACACAGGGCTAAGGGACAGTACAGCATTTGTAAGAAAAGGTGCTTTTGGCAAGACCTTTTTGAGAATTCTGACTCTGAGGCTGCCCTTTAAAAAACTGGTTTTCTTGACAAAAGTGAAAATTGTGAGTGACAACTGTTATTCCAGAGGTACCCAAGTCATTTGAGTCCCTTCAATTTTAAAATAAAACTATATCAAAACACTGCTTACTGAACAGGAAAATGCTGAAGTTCCTTCAGATGGTTCTGGTAGCTATTCAATGAGATTGTTTACTCTGGTGTTCTGCCATTCTAATACATGGGAATAACAGCAGCCACTATTCAAAAACTGCATAGAATTTTAGAACCGATCACCCAGTGAACAAATTCAGCCCACTCTTCAATGCCAAATCTCACCCACTTTTCACCTTGTAAAGAATGTGACTCTGCAAATTCTCTTTTATACCATCATGTTTCTCTCTTTGCTGGATTATTTCTAACAGAACACACAAACACACCATTAATTTCTCCCATCTTTAAATCTTTATAGTTAATGGTTTCAGGTTTGTGCTTCTAGTTGCTATTATCCTGTTTAAGAAATATTTCCCTACACTTGGGTCATAAAGACATTTGCCTATATTATTTCCTTATAATTTTTATTATTTTCTCTTTTCCATTTAGATCTACACATCACCTGGAATTGATTGTTGGTGTTGGTGTGGTGGGAATCAAGTGCTCCCTTCCCCATACGGACACCTACTTGACACAGCATCATATACTGAAAAAGACTTGCCAACTGCTCTTTTGTTTAAAAAACTGGCCACATATGCATCAGTTTGTTTCTGGGTTCAGTAGTCTGTTGCACTGTTCTCTTTATCCCTGTGCTGATCCACACCATCGTCATTACTGCAGCTTTATAAGACTTCCTTTCATCTGTTATAGCAGGTTGTCCTTCAGAGTGTCTACGTTATCTCTGGCCTTTTGAATTTTCATAGGAATTTAGAATCAAATTATTTCAAAAGAAGGAAAGAAAAAAAGACAAGGAAAAAGATGAAATTGCTGGGATTTTCTTGGGGCTGCATTAGATCTAGAAATGAGTTAAGGAATATTGGAAGATTCAATATTGTAAAGATAGCAATCTATAAGCTATTTACTTGAGTCTTTAATTCTTTCAATAATGCTTCATAGTTTTCTGTCAAGGTCTTGCACATTTTAGTTCTTAGGTTTATTCTAGGTTTTCAGTATAATTCAATGATAAATTCTAATAGTTTATCTCAGTTCTTTTGAGTTTTCTATATGCACAATTCTATTTATATCCTTGTCTATATCCTTGTCTACTTGGCAGAAAATCCTGGCTGTTGTATTTCTTTCTTTCCAACATGTACTCATTTTCTTGTCTTAGTGCACTGGCAAGGACCTCTAGCACAGTGCTAACCAGACAGCTTTAGTTTATCCCAAACCTCAAATGAAAAACTGTCGATATTTAATATTTAAGTACGGTGTTTGCAGTTTTGTTTTGTTTTGTTTTGTTTTTTTTAAGACCCCCCTTTAGAAAATTAAAGGAATTCTCTATTTCTAATTTGTTAAAAATTTATACATGAGCCGGGTGCAGTGGCTCACACGTGCAATCCCAGCACTCTAGGAGGTCGAGGTAGGCAGATCACCTGATGTCAGGAGGCCAGCCTGGCCAACATGGTGAAGCCCCATCTGTACTAAAACTACAAAAAATTAGCCAGGCATGGTGGCACGTGCCTGTACTAGCTACTCGGAAGGCTGAGGCAGGAGAATTGCTTGAACCCAGGAGGCAGAGGTTGCAGTGAGCTGAAATCGTGCCTTTGCACTCCAGCCTAAGCAAGAGAGAGAGACTCTGTCTCTTCAAAAAAAAAAAAAGAAAGAAAGAAAGAAAAAAAAAATTCGTAAATGGATGTTTGATTTTCTGAAAAACTTCTGTATCTACAAGTTAATCATATGATTTTTCTGTTAATATGTGAATTTGATTGGCTTGGGGCGTTCAACCAAATTCACATTCCTAATCAGCCCATTTTAGGCTTACTGTATTGCTCTAAATGGTTGATTTGGTTTGTTTAGAATTTCTGCTTCTGTGTTTTGAGTGAGATTACCTGTAATTTTCCATTTTTGTAATGTCCCTGTCAAGTTTTGTTACAAAGACTTATGCTAGCTTCAGAAAATGAATCAGGGAGTACTGGCTTGCTTTCTATTCTCTAGAAATGTTTCTTTAAGACTGGTGTTATGCCTTCGTTAAATGTTTAGGAAAATTTGCTGGTTGGTTAACTGGACTTGGAGTTAAATTTCCTTAGATATCCTGTTTTTTCTTTGTTTCTAACTAAGGCAAAACAACTGTAATCTTAGAAGAGAGAGAGATATATATATATATAATATATATGAATGAAAGCTCTCATTCTGAAATTCACTATCTGCTTCTAGAAAACCATTTCCCAATCTTGTGAATTTGAAGGGTACTGCTGCTACAAATAAGTTTTAAAACACATTACGTAAACAATAATCATAAACAAATTTAAATACATGCTAGTTAATAGTCTGTCAAATGGTAAATATACAGTTCATTTTTGTGACCAGTTTTGCATTTCTAGACATTAAGGAATATCTAAATAATGGTTATCTGAAGGATCTTTTTACAAAAAAGGTGACTGTGGGTTACAGGCTATCCTCCTTATCCCTCTACATACTTGTATCGTAATACCTTACAGCATTTATCAAATAGCTGTTTCCTCCTATTAAACTGTAAGCTCCTCAAGTCTCAGTTCTGCTTTGTTTGTATATCCCTGACACCAATGTTGGGGGGCAGAATGGATGACGGAAAATGCACAAAAAAGGAAAGAGGACCATCTCCTATTTTAAGGCATTGAAAGGGAAGATTCAATAGCTACAGATAAAGAACCACTTGTCCAAATGCTGAAGAACCATTCACACGGAAGGAAATGTCAAAGGAGGTGCTGGGTAAAGAATGGCTTACCTGCTGGAAGTTCTGGACCTCTGCTAATGAGAAGACAGTTTCCCATTGGTTAACACCGTCAGTACCGTTCTGCCATCACATCCACATCCAAGTATCCTGACTATAATCTCACTCCAACCTCTATCTCTATTGCCGAGTTAGTGGCCTCTCCTGTGTGTTCTAAAACAGCATTAACTATTCTGCCTTCCAACTTTGTATTTACTTGACACTTCTGCCCAATAAATAGTAAACTTCTTGAAGCCAAGGACTAAGTCTCACCAAATCTGGCAAGGGGTTAGCACATGCCAAGTGCTTAATAAATAGTTCAATTAATGATATGTAAATATTTCACAGCAGTGGTTGATTCTATGTTTCTCGCTAGGTAAATTCCCAAGGAGAAACGAAGCACAGGAACAATGGAAAGTGGGCAGTGAAAAGAGAGGAAAAGGGATGCAAATAAAATAAATTTCAAAATTTTCCCTGAAGCTAGCTTTGCTGTCATCCCTAAGTTTCCTTTCTTCCTCCAAAACCAGCTAAAAGGACTGAATAACATAAAGCTGCACTAGGCTGGGCGTGGTGGCTCACGCCTGTAATCCCAGCACTTTGGGAGGCTGAGGTGGGCAGATCACCTGAGCTCAGGAGTTCGAGAATAGCCTGGGCAACATGATGAAACCCCGTCTCTGCCAAAAATACAAAAAAAAAAAAAGATAAAGATAAAGATAAACTGAGGGAAAAGGCATATTGGCTGAACAGCATTTAGGCTATGCAGTATCTACACACATGCTACAACTTGATCTACTACTGCAAAACAATCAGCATAAGCAGTTTCACCCAGAAATGTTAACGCCTATCAAAGCAGAAAAAGTTAATCAGCAGCAGCTGCCGGCTATAGCAACTAGAGACCAGAAGAGGGCAGCAAAGGCTCACCCAAATCCAAGTCCACTGAAAGCCTCCCATATTATATAGCCACTTACCCAGCTTTGGGGTGAAGAGTTAGTCAGATGGCTGTTCCCACAGTGCAGGTGAGAGATGACTTGGAATGAGCCATGGTAGCTGGGATGACAGAGGGAAAGCTCATGGTAGTGAAGGTGTGAAGGGGCTAAAGCAGGTGGACAGTGAAAAGGCATCAGCCAAGAAGGAGTTCAAATGAAGAAACCTAAGTGCCTAGGACAGCCAAGTCAGAAACAGAAAAAGAGAGACCCATACCAATCAGAAGCAGAGAGCCAAGGGGACAAATAAAGCATGCACTGCACATCACAGCACATTCAACCTCTAGAACAGGGGAAACAGGCAGGAGCTGACCCTGAGGCAGGAGGCCTCTATTATATGGCCTGCTGTAACCTAGCATCTTTGAAGCCATGTTCTTGCTCATTCCGTTCCGGAGAACAGACAGCACCTTGGGTTCGACTGTAGTTGCTCCAGCAGCTTCATCTCAGGGGCAATCATATTCTGGTACTACAGTTTTTACCAAATCCAATGGAGACCCAGAGCACAAAAAAAAGCCACGTACAGATCTAGGTTATTCTTTTCAACAAAGCCAATTCTTTCTTTGTAAGGGAGGAACCATCTCTATTTTTTTTTTAATCCTGTATTACATTTAGGTTGTTCTCAGTGCTTCGCTATTACAAAGGTATTATTAATATTCATACATATAGTTTGGCACGCATTTGAAAATATATCCATAAAAGTACATTTCTAGGCTGGGCACGGTGGCTCAAGCCTGTAATCCCAGCACTTTGGGAGGCCGAGTCGGGCAGATCACGAGGTCAGGAGATCGAGACCATCCTGGTTAACCCAGTGAAACCCCGTCCCTACTAAAAAAAAAAAAAAATACAAAAAACTAGCCAGGCGAGGTGGCGGGTGCCTGTAGTCCCAGCTACTTGGGAGGCTGAGGCAGGAGAATGGCGTAAACCTGGGAGACAGAGCTTGCAGTGAGCTGAGATCCGGCCACTGCACTCCAGCCTAGGCGATGGAGCCAGACTCCATCTCAAAAAAAAAAAAAAAAAAAAGTACATTTCTAGAAGTAAAATTGCTGGTTCAAACCGTATGTGATTTTTCTTAAAATTTCAAGATATATTGCTACACTGCCTCCTAAAAGGCAGCATCAATTTTTTGAAACCTGTCACCCAGGTTGGGGTGCAGTATCATGATCACAGCTCACTGCAGCTTTGAACTCCTAGGGCTCAAGTGATCCTCCCACCTCAGTTCTGAGTAGCTGGGGCTACAGGCATATGCTACCACAACAGATTAATACTTGTTTTTTTTTTTGGTTTTTTTTTGTTTTTTTTTTTTTTGTAGAGACAGGGTTTCGCCACGTTGCCAAGGCTGGCAATTTTTATTCAAAGCAAAGCTAACTGATCACAGTTTGGAGTTGACCCTGGAGGGGAATCAGCAGTTTTCAGGGTACTCCCTGAGGAAAGATAGGCTGGTCCTATGGACAGCAGTAAGCCAAGCCTCAGAGAAGAGAGAAGCCCTGAGGCAGAACTTGGACCAGTATATTTTGAGTGAAGCCATATTTCATATGCAGTTTTAAGTTCTCTTTGTTCTAATGCCCTTCTGTTAAATCCTTTATTAAATATTAATAGCGTAGGAACCAGGCCCAAACTATAGTCTTATTAAATACTAGAGCCTAGGAGCTAGGCCCAAACTTAAGCCAAAGTGACACCAGTGAGAACACCTTAGGGAAGCCAGTGACCAATGGGCCATGGGTCAAAGGACTGGCTGGAAGGACAAGTAGCTTACCTAGGAAGTCCCAGAAATACCTAGAGAGGAAAGTCAGACAAACTATTCAACTGAAGTTAAGAAGAGCAAGGGCTCATATCATTAAGAATTGGGCATTAATGGAAAATGTGATCCCAAAAGTCAGTGAAATGAGGACTTAAATGGGTTATACTTACAAAAGTGCTTCAAGAAAATAAATGATGTTATGCACATGGCTGGGCGTGGTGGTTCACCCCTGTAATCCCAGCACTTTGGGAAGCGGAGGGAAGCGGATCACTTGAGGTCAGTAGTTCGAGGCCAGCCTGGCCAACATGGCAAAACCCTGTCTCTACTAAAAATACAAAAAGTAGCCGGGTATGGTGGTGAATGCTGGTAAGCCCAGCTGCTTCGGAGGCTGTTGAGAGAGAAGAGAGAAGGAGAGAAGGAGAGAAGGAGAGAAGGAGAGAAGGAGGGAAGGAGGTAAGGAGGGAAGGAGGGAAGGAGGGAAGGAAGGAAGGAAGGAAGGCAGGAAGGCAGGAAGGCAGGCAGGCAGGCAGGCAGGCAGGCAGGAGGGCAGGCGGGCAGGCGGACAGGCGGGCAGGCAACAGAAGCGCAGACAACTAGCTACTTTACTTTTGGGAAGGACAATGAGAAGTCGCTGAAAAATGGGAATCAGAGTCTTAAGAAGTCTGAGATGCAAGAAACATTCGAATGTTGCAGACGAGACTGCCTGAACGTCTTACTATTTCCATTATGTTCAATGAGGAACACTTTCCTCCAGGGAATTCTGGTGGAGCTCAATTACCTGTACAGTCAACAACTTGCTCTAGATGACACACACCCTGCTATAGACGTCTAACATTTTGCATTTATGAAATGTGACCAGCTCACTAAAACTGCCAGTGTTTCCACTGATGATAGTTTTAGGATCCTGCCTAACACGATGGGTTTTGCACAGACGTACGTATGATACACGGTACACCTCCACAAACCCTATATCCTCCTGCCCATGCCACATTGTGTAGGCCTTCCAGACTTTAAGGAAAAGAAGGAAATATATGGGCAGATCCCTAATTTGTACTACAAAACAAATCATAACATTAAATAAATCCCTTAAGGCAGTACAACTCTTCGTAGAGTAAATATAAAATTTAAGCTTCCATAGGAAGCTTATTTCTTCCCCTGGCTTGCTTGTTCCTGTTGCAATAGTGTCTTGTAAATAACACAAAATAGACTTAAGAGATGATGACATTTTAGCCCCTGTAATCCCAGACTATTGGCGAGTCCGAGACGGGCGGATCACGACGTCAGGAGATCCGAGGACCATCCTGGCTAACACGGTGGAAACCCCGTCTCTACTAAAAATACAAAAACTACCGGGCGAGGTGTCGGGGCCCTGTAGGTTCCCAGCTACTCGGAGAGGCTGAGGCAGGAGAATGGCAGTAAACCCCCGGGAGGCGGAGCCTTTGCAGTGTGTGAGCTAGATCCGGACACTTCACTCCAGCCTGGGCGAACAGAGCGAGACTCCGTCTCAAAAAAAAAAAAAAAAAAAAAGAGATGATGACATTTTAAAGACCAACAAAATAATCTCCAATAACAACCACCTCAAAATACCTATCATTACATGGTATCTGTAATCAGATATTTCACAACAAAGGAAAGTGAGAATCTACTGAAAACACAGTGGGCCACATAATCATATACTAAATAAATTCCAGGTAGATAAGAAAGGATAATGTAAAATTAATAAAACTTTTAGAAAATACGGGTAAATAACTGAATGGAGACAAATTTCCTAAACCTAAAGGCAATGAAACCCTACGAAAGAACATACCAATAGATTTGTTCCTCAAATTATTTTATTTATTCATTTTTTTTAAGACGGAGTCTCGCTCTGTCGCCCAGGCTGGAGTGCAATGGCATGATCTCGGCCATTGCAACCTCTGCCTCCTGGGTTCAAGCAATTCTCCTGCCTCAGCCTCCTGTGCAGCTGGGATTACAGGTGCCCACCACCACACCTGGCTAACTTTTGTACTATGAGAAGCCATGCCACTAGGAACAAAGGGAAAGCTATGAAACCTGCTGGCAGATCTACAACATGGAAATGGCTGGCAAGATAAACTTCATGATGCAAAAGAATAAGGCAGAACTGTCCTGTGGTTAAGACATCCAGTATGAAAACACCCAACCAGTTTTTGTCTCTATCTCTTTTCTTTCAACAACCCTATTTTCTATTACTATTCTCTACAATAAATCAATCACGTTACCAAGAAGGCCTCCACATATAGAAACAATCCTATTAGGCGGCAGTGGACCCTCTCTTTTATTAAGTGAAGGAAGAAATGGAGTCTGAAATTAGTCTAGGAGTAGAATGGTGTTTCCCAGGGGATAGAGGAGGAGGCAATGAGGAGTTACTGTTTAATGGGTAGAGTTTCAGTTTAGGAAGATGAAAAAGTTCTGGAGATGGAGAGTGGTGGTGGCTGCACAAAAAGGTAAATGTACTGTACGTACTTAATGCTACTGAACTGTACACTTAAATGGTTAAGATGGTACATTTTATGTTATGTGTACTTTATTACAGTAAAAAAAAAAGTAACTTATGTAATAGGTAAAAATACATGTAAAATCTTGTCTAATAAGGGGTTAATATCCAGAATCTGTAACTCCCAGAACTGAAGAGCAAAACAAAACAAAACAAAAAAAAACCTGATTAAAAAATGGCAAAGGGAAGTATAAATCAAAACCACCATCTCACACTCACTAGAATAGTTACTATAAAATAAAAAATAAATAAATAAATAAATAAAAACCAGAAAATAACAAGTGTTGGCGAGGATTTGGAGAAACTGGAATCTCTCTGCACTGTTGCTGGGAATATAAAATGGTACAGCTGCTATGAAAAACAGTATGGCAGTTCCTTACAAAATAAAAAACTGAATTACCATATGATCTAGCAATTCCACTTCTGGGTATATACCAAAAAGAACTGAAAGCAGGGTCTTTGAAGAGATACTTGTCCACCCATGTTCATAGCAACATTATTCACAATAGCCAAAAGGTGGAAGCAACCCCAAGTATTTATCAATGGATGATAAACAAAAGGTGATGTATATTACAATGACATTTTTTTTTCTTGAGATGGTATCTTGCACCATCACCCAGGCTGGAGTGCAGTGGCACAATCTTGGATCACTACAACCTCTGCCTCCCAGGTTCAAGTGATCCTCCTGCCTCAGCCTCCTAAGTAGCTGGGACTACAGGCACCTGCCACCACACCAGACTAACTTTTCTATTTTTTTTTAGTACAGACAGGGTTTCACCATGTTGGCCAAGCCGGTCTCAAACTCCTGACTTCAAGTGAACCACCACCTCGGCCTCCCAAAGTGCTGGGATTATAGGCATGAACCACCACGTTCAGCCTTACAAAAGAATATTCTTCAGCCTTATAAAGAAAGGAAATTGTGGCATATGCTACAACATGGATAAACCTTGAGGACCTGCTAACTGAAATAAGCCAGTTACAAAAAGACAAATAATGTATGATTCTACTTGTATGAGGTACATACAGCAGCCAAATTCAGAGACACAGAAAGTAGAAAGGTGGTCTTTTAAAAACATGTCATATTATGCCACTCCTTTGCATAAAACCCTCCAGTGGCTTCTCGAAAAAGCAGAACAAAATCTAGACCACTTTCTCTGGCTTACAAAGAACTACATGGGCTGGCCCATGCTCACCTCCCCAACCTCATCTCCTATCATTCCCACTCCGCATCCACCGTGCTTGCAAATATCTACCTTTTGTTTCCCTCGTCTTTCCGGCTTTAGGGATTTTGCACTAGCTGTATTATTTCCCTGAAATGTTCTTTCCATGACCCTGATTTTCACCTGAATTGTTAGTTGAAGGCCATCTTCAGCACCTAATAGAGAGCAGCTAACTACCCAATTATTTGCACAATATAAATCTTGAAATGATCATGTGATATGGTTTGGATATTTGTCCCCTACAAATCTCATGTTGTATTGTAATCCCCAATGTTGGAGATGGGACTTTGTGGGAGATATCTGAATCTTGCGGGTGGATCCCTAATGAATGGCTTAGCACCATCCGCTTGGTGAAGAGCGAGTTCTCGCTTTGGTACTCCATGAAAGATCTGGTTGTTTAGAAGAGCATGGCACTGGCTGGGTTCAGTGGCTCATGCCTGTAATGCCAGCACTTTGGGAGGCCAAGGTGGGTGAATCACCTGAAGTAAGGAGTTTGAGACCAGCCTGACCAATATGGTGAAACCCCATCTCTGTTAAAAATACAAAAATTAGGGTCAGGTGGGTGGCTCACACCTGTAATCTCAGCGCTTTGAGAGGCCAAGGCAGGTGGATCACCTGAGGTCAGGAGTTTGAGACCAGCCTGACCAACATGGTGAAACCCCATCTCTACTAAAAACACCAAATTAGCTGGGCGTGGTGGCACATGCCTATAGTCCCAGCTATTAGGGAGGCTGAGGCAGGAGAATCGCTTGAACCCAGGAGGCAGAGGTTGCAGTGAGCCAAGATCAAGCCATTGCACTCTAGCCTGGACAACAAGAGTGAAAGTCCATCGCAAAAAAAAAAAAAAAAAAGAAAAGCTGGGCATGGTGGCAGGTGCCTGTAATCCCAGCTATTACGCAGGCTGAGGCAGGAGACTCACTTGAATCTGGGGGACGAAGGTTGCAGTGAGCCGAGAACGCGCCATTGCACTCCAGCCTGGGCAACAGGGCAAGACTCCATCTCAATTTAAAAAAAAAAAAAAAAAAAAAACATGGCATCTTCCCACAACTCTCTCTTTCCCTCTTCCTGAGGCCTCACCAGAAACTGATGCAGCACCATGCTTTGTGTAAAGTCTGCAGAACTGCAAGCCAATTAAACTTTTCTTTATAAATTTCCCCACCTCAGGTATTTCTTTATAGCAACACAAGAACAGACTAACATAATCATGCTCAGTGAGAGAAGTCAGACACAAAAGGCTACATTTTGAGATCCTATTTTATGAAATGTACAGAATAGGCAAATTCACATACAGAAATATCAGGAGGCAAGAAATGTGAAGCATGGGATATGTTTCTGTTTGTGTCACCTATGATTTCTTTCAGCAGTGTTTTCTAGTTTTCCTTGTAGAGGTCTTTCAGCTCTTAGGTCTATTCCTAATTTTTTTTTTTTTTTTTTTCAGCTATTGTAAAAGCAGTTGAGTTCTTGATTTGATTCTCACTTGGTCACTGTTGGTGTATAGTTCAAGTCCCTTGTTTCTTTGTTGACTTTCTGTCTTGATGACCTGTCTAGTGCTATCAGTGGAGTACTGAAGTCCCCCACTATTATTGTGCTGCTCTTTATCTCATTTCACAGGTCTAGTAGCAATTGTTTTGTAAATTTGGGAGCTCCAGTGTTAAATGTAAATATATTTAGGATTATGATATTTTCCTGTTGGACTAATCCTTTTATCATTATATAATGTCCCTCCTTGTCTTTGTTAACTGTTGTTGCTTTAAAGTCTGTTTTGTCTGATATAAGGATAGCTACTCCTGTTCACTTTTCATGTCCATTTGCATGGAATATCTTTTTTCACTCCTTTACCTTAAGTTTATATGAGTCCTTATGTGTTAGGTGAGTCTCTTGAAGACAGCAGATACTTGGTGAATTCTTACCCATTCTGCCACTCTGTATTCTCTGCGGAGCATTTAGGCCATTTACGTTCAACGTTAGTATTGAGATGTGAGCTACTAATCTATTCATCATTTTCGCTGTTGCTTTAATATCTTGTTATTTTTTTTCCTTGTGTTATTGTTTTATAGGCCCTGTGAGATTTATGCTTTAAGGAGGTTCTATTTTGGTGTACTTTTAAGTTTTGTTTCAAGATTTAGAACTCCTGCCAGGCATGGTGGCTCGCCCCTGAAATCCCAGCACTTTGGGAGGCCAAGGTGGGTGGATCACCTGAGATTGGGAGTTCAAGACCAGCCTGACCAAAATGGAGAAACCCTGTCTCTACTAAAAATACAAAAAATTAGCCGGGCATGGTGGCGCATGCCTGTAATCCCAGCTACTTGGGAGGCTGAGGCAGGAGAATCACTAGAACCTAGGAGGTGGAGGTTGCAGTGAGCCAGGATTGTGCCATTGCACTCCAGCCTGGGCAACAAGAGCGAAACTCTGTCTAAAAAAAAAAAAAAAAAAAAGATTTAGAACTCCTTTTAGCAGTTCTTGTAGTGCTGGCTTGGTGGTGTCAAATTCTCTCAGCATTTGTTTGTCTGAATAAGACTTTACCTTTCCTTCATTTATGAAGCTTAGTTTCACTGGATACAAAATTCGTGGCTGGTAATTGTTTTGTTTAAGGAGGCTAAACATAGGACCCCAATCCCTTCCATCTTGCAGGGTTTCTGCTGAAAAAATGTGCTGTTAATCTGACAGGTTTTCCTTTATAGGTTATCTGATGCTTTTCCCTAATCGTTCTTAAGATTCTTTTCTTCATCTTTATTTTAGTTAGCCTGATGACTGTGTGCCTAGGTAATAAATCTTTTTGCAATGAATTTCTCAGGAATTATTTGAACTTCTCGTATTTGGATGTATAGATCTCTAGCAAGGCCAGGGAAGTTTTCCTCAATTGTTCCCTCAAATAAGTTTTCCAAACTTTTAGATTTCCCTTCTTCCTCAGCAACACCAATTATTCTTAGGCTTGATCCTTTAACATAACCTCAAACTTCTTGGAGGCTTTATTCAGTTTATTCATTTTTGTCACACTGGGTTAATTAAAAAGGCCTATCTTTGACCCCTCAAGTTCTTTCTTCTACTTGTTCAATTCTATTGAAATTTTCCAGTGTATTTTGCATTTCTCTAAGCGTGTCTTTCATTTACTGAAGTTGTGATTGTATTTTATTGATTCTATTTCTCTAGAGATTTTTTGGTCCATACCTTTTTTTCTTTTTTTTTTTTTTCTTTTATGTCAGAGGAAATATCTGGGGGTAAATGGCTGTTGTTCAGATTCTTTTGTCCCATGGGGTGATCCCTTGACATGGTGCTCTCCTCCTTCCCCTAGGGATGAGGTTCCTGAGAGCCAGACTACAGTGATTGTTACTGCTCTTCTGCATCTAGCCATCTAGTGGAGCTACCGGGGTCCACACTGGTAATGGGGAGTGTCAATAAGAGTCCTGTAATGTGATCAGTATCCAGGTCTCTCAGTTTTACCATTAGTATCTGCTCTGGTGGAGGTAGCAGGGGAATGAAGTGGACTCTGTGAGGGTCCTTGGTAGTTTTGTTTAGTGCAGGGACTGGTTTTCTCAAACGCTGGTTGTGCTGGCAATGGAGCTGTAACGTGGACAGACTCAGAACCTCTGGTTAGCTAGGATGTTACAGGCAGTGGAATTTGCTATTATTTTCTCCTTTCTTGGTGCAGAGTTGTTCTTTTATGAGTTGCTGTAATGGCTTCAGTTGGTTGGTCTCCAGCCAGAAGGTAGCGCTTTCAATACAACATCGACTGCCTGCTAGTTTGGGGGAATACAAGTTTGCCCTAAGGTCACCTGGGTAAGTATTCTGATTTCTCAGGTGATGGGCGGTGCCACAGAGCTCCCAAGATATTATGTGTTTTGTTTTAGGCTATCAGGGCGGATAAAGACCATCAGGTAAGCTACAGGTTAGGCCTATCTGAGACTCTCCTTGGGCGGGGCTTGCTGTGGCCACGTGGGTGGGGGGGGGTGTCATTCTTAGGCCAGTAAAATTGTGTTCCCTGGGGGATTATGGTTGACTCTGCTGCTTCAAACAGATCACCAGGGAGTTGGGGGGAAGCTGGCAGTGACAGGTCTCACCAAACTCCTGCACAACCAGCAAGGCCGGTCTCACTCCCATCATGGCCCAACACCACCCTTATATCCAGGCAGCCTTAGAGCAAGGCTGAGATCTTGCCCCAGGCTACAAAAGCCTCTGCTGAGAAAGCAGGAAAGGATTTCAGGTCTCGCCCCTCCCTGCCTGCCCCAACTTCTGTGCCAGTATCTGCACTTTCGGTTTGCCCACTCCCAAATATTGCCCAGGAAAATTTGCACTCAGTCAAAATTATTACAAAGTTAGGCTGCAAATTTTCTCTCCATGGTCCTTCCCCAATTCTAATGGCAGTCTTCCCCAAGGACCCCTGGTAAGATAAAAGTCAGATATGGCTTCCCTGGGGAATAGAAGTGTCTACAGGGCTCTTTCTTGCCGCTGCCTCAATTTTTTTTTTTTTTTTTAGACAGAGTCACACTCTGTGGCCCAGGCTGGAGTGCAGTGGCATGATCTCAGCTTACTGCAGCCTCCGCCTCCTAGGTTAAGGCGATTCTCCTGCCTCGGTTCCCTGAGTAACTGGGATTACAGGCATGTGCCACATGCCCAGCTAATTTCTGTATTTTTAGTAGAGACAGGATTTCGCCACATTAGCCAGGCTGGTCTCGAACTCCTGACCGCAGGTGATCCACCCACCTTGGCCTCCCAAAATGCTAGGATTACAGGTACGAGCCACTGCACCTGGCCTTGCATCAACTTTTATATTTCATTTGGCTCTCTAAATTCGTATCAGCTCTAGGCAAGGTTAAATCCTTCTCCCATGATCTGGATTTTCAGGTTCCCCAGTGAGGATGTGTGTTTGGAGGCAGACTTTCCTTCCCCCCTTGCACTTTGGGCACTCACAGCTTTTTGGCTGTCTCATGGAATTTGCAGCGCCAACCCGCTTATTTTGAAGGGTCTGTGAATAATTTCATCTTTACTGTTATGTTCCTGCGGTAGTTCTTGAAGCAAAAGTTCACGATATGAGTCTCCACACACTGTTTTGTCCATCTGAGTAGAAGCTGCAAGTTAATCCTGCCCTCTTTTGATTTAAAATTATACATCTTACTTGAATTCTAACAGTAGGTTAATGTTTATTTTTTATATTTGAACTATTTATCTAAAAATACCAATAATTCTATAGATTAACAATACTTTCATCACTTTTTTTGGTTTTGGAGACAGAGTATCACTCTGTCACCCAAGCAGGAGTGCAGTGTCTCGGTTCAATACAACCTCCGCCTCTGGGTTCAAGAGATTCTCCTGCCTCAACCTTCTGAGTAGTTGGGATTACAGGCGTGTACACCACACACTCAGCTAATTTTCGCTAGAGACAGGGTTTTACCATATTGGCCAGGCTGGTCTTGAACTCCTGGCCTCCAGTGATCCGACTGCCTTGGCCTCCCAAACTGCTGGGATTACAAGCATGAGCCAACACACCCGGCCACTTCCAGCACTTTTTAAATGAAACACTGCTAAACTTTTACAAATCTAGTTCCTATCTTAAGCTAGAGAATCTTTCTCTATCAAGGTATAATCAAGAAACTTGATTTTACAAGGATAGAAAACATTTCATACAAATATGGTAAGAAAAAAAAACTGTTAATACTGAAATTCCAATTGTTATTTCTCAGGAGAGAAACTGAATAGAGTGCTGTGTTTGTTTTTACAATCAATATGTAAATCTTTTTTTTTTTTTTTGGAGACGGGATCTCACTCCATCACCCAGGCTGGAGTGCATGCAGTGGCTTGATCTCCATGCAACCTCAAGTAATCCTCCCATCTCAGCCTCCTGAGTAGCTAGGTATGTACCACTAGGCCCAGCTAATTTTGTATTTTTTGTACACACAGGGTTTTGCTATGTTGCCCAGATTGGTCAGCTGGTCTCAAACTCTTGAGGTTGAGTGATCCACTCACTTTGGCCTCCCAGAGTGCTGGGGTTACAGGCATGAGCCACTGCGCCTGGCCAACAATCAATATGTAATTTTTAAAAATTAAAAAGAGGCCAGGCATGATGACTCATGTCTGTAATCCCAGCACTTTAGAAGACCAAAGCAGGTGGATCATTTGAGGCCAGGAGTTGAAGACCAGCCTGGCCAGCATGGTAAAACCCCGTCTCTACTAAAAAAAAAATACAGACAAGGTATAGTGGCTCATGCCTGTAATCCCAGCACTTTGGGAGGCCGAGCCGGGCAGATCACTTGAGGTCAGGAGTTCATGACCAGCCTGGCCAACCTGGTGAAACCATATCTATACTAAAAATACAAAAACTCGCCAGATGTGGTGGTGTGCACCTGTAATCCCAGCTACTTGGGAGGCTGAAGCTGGAGAACTGCTTGAACCCGGGAGGTGGAGGTTGCAGTGAGCCAAGATCACACTACTGCATTCCAGTCTGGGCAATGGAGCAAGACTCCATTTCAAAAATAAATAAATAAATACTAAAAAATAAAAGATCAAGAAAAGGAAGTACACAGTCACGGAAGAAAAACTGGTACTTCTTGAGCAAAAATCTGAAAATCTGAAATCTGAAATGCTAGAAAATCCAAAACTTTCTGAGTACAGATTTCACACTCAAAGGAAGTACTCAATGGAACATTTTGAAGTTTCAGATTTGGGATGCTCAACCAGTATATAACGCAAATATATAAAACCTGAAAAAAATAAAAAATCCCAAACACTTCTGGTCCCAAGCATTTTAGATAAGCGATATTGAACCTGTTAGTACATTTTCCATCTTCCCTGAAGATGGTATGCATGGGATTACCTATACACAAGCTAAATGGGTGCCTTTTTCCAAGACAAATGAACGAAGCCTACTATAAGGAATTCTTGTCAAGAAAGACTCCTGCGGCCGGGCGCGGTGGCTCAAGCCTGTAATCCCAGCACTTTGGGAGGCCGAGACGGGCGGATCATGAGGTCAGGAGATCGAGACCATCTCTGGCTAATACGGTGAAACCCCGTCTCTACTAAAAAATACAAAAAACTAGCCGGGTGTGGTGGCAGGCGCCTGTAGTCCCAGCTACTCAGGAGGCTGAGGCAGGAGAATGGCGTAAACCTGGGAGGCCGAGCTTGCAGTGAGCTGAGATCCAGCCACTGCACTCCAGCCTGGGCGACAGAGCAAGACTCCGTCTCAAAAAAAAAAAAAAGAAAAAAAAAGAAAACTCCTGCTTAGAATCGCACATAAGCAGTTTAGGAAGGACTCTCCTATTTTCATTTCTCAAATGGCCATCCTCCTGGCAATGTATCAAGGACTCTGAAAATGTATATAATTGAGGATACAAGTTAATTTACCTCAACTGAGGGAATAGTCTTACCAAATTCTTCAATATTTTATCTCATTCTTGGGTCAGATCTAATCCCCCAGCTCAAGTTCGTTCTCACTGTGAAAATGTGACTATTTTCAAATTGACATTAGCTGAGTTAATTTCAGTATCTAAGTGAAACATGACTACAGGTGGTGCGCGCTTGTATTCCCAGCTACTTAGGGAGGTTGAGGTGGGAGAATCCCTTGAACGTGGGGGCAGAAATCGTGGTGAGCAGAAATTGCGCCACTGCACCCCAGCCTGGGCGACAAAGTGAGACCCTGTCACAAACAAACAAACAAACAAAAACCTCGCACAGAATTTTGAGCCTGACACAGGGTAGGGATGACTTGGAAGAGGATCCTGGAGTAACAAACAGTCATGAATCAGAATAAAGGCCTGGGGGCAAGAAAAAAACTACAGGCAAAGACTGTTGCCAATGGTTCAGTTCCACTGTGACTCTCTGAGGCCTTCTCCACTTGCAGATATATTTCTCCGAGCATGTCACAGTTGAATGGGTAAAGTTAAAACAGGAATAGGTTTCTTCAAACAGCAGAGTACAGACTCAAGCAAGGCAGCTTGGGATGGAATCCCAGTGTACTGCTATGTGATCTTGGGTAAATATTTAATCCTCACTGATAAAATTGGAATAAAGCAGTCCCTACTTCAAAAGGTGTTATGACTACCTGGTTAAGAGCAACCTTCTTCCAGTACTTCTATGCCCCCTTCCCTGCTTTCTTACTCTTCACAACACAAGTAATCGGTTAACAGTATCTTTATTTCCTTGCCCATTGCTCTATATGTAGTAGCTACTCAAATATAAACGTTTGCTACCTAGAAATTATGGAATATGGCCCTGTGAACGAATGTAAAAATAATGCAGGAGGACTTGTGTAAATTGCTGTGCCCAATGTAAATTAATGAGAATCTGTAACTCACGGGATTTAATTAACATCAGAGCTGCAATCAGTTTCTTCCAGCACCATAAACTATAAACAGATACATAATCAGGAGAGAAACTTTAAGCTGGAGGACAACAGATCAAGCCAAAAAACTGGGGATTGGCCACCACCTCCAAGGCTGTAGAGAGGATGTCCAACAAATACATTGGCCCTCACACTCCTTGCATGAACTGTGGTTCCATCTCCAGTCATACACGGATTACTTAAAAGTGAGAAAACTTTTAAGAAAAATCAACTTTTCTTCTCCAATCTGAGAAACACACCATGCCTGAAAGGTAAGCAAAGACAAGCAAAGAATCAACACGTTTTTACAATGTGCTCAGAATACCTAAGCAAATATTTTATATGACTTGCATTTGATATAGAAGATCTGCTCTAGCCCTAGCACTGTGGGTTACCACTGAACAAGTAATTTCTCCCATGGTGGTCACAGCTCCCAGGTTTATTTTTTTAAAAGCAGGTTAGGGCTGGGCGTGGTGGCTCACGCCTGTAATACTAGCACTTTGGGAGGCCAAGGCGGGCAGATCACCTGATGTTGGGAGTTTGAGACCAGCCTGACCAACATGGAGAAACCTCCTCTCTACTAAAAATACAAAATTAGCTGGGCGTGGTGGCAGATGCCTGTAATCCCAGTTATTTGGGAGTCTGAGGCTGGAGAATCGCTTGAACCCGGGAGGCGGAGGTTGCAGCGAGCCAAGATCGCACCATTGCACTCCAGCCTGGGCAACAAGAGCGAAACTCTGTCTGAAAAATAAAAAAATAATAAAATAAAAATAAAAAGCAGGTTGGCGTAAACATGCTGTATGATCCCTTTAATTCTGAGTAAGACTATATAAGGAAGTGGGGAACGGAGAGAGAGTGAGTGTGCAAAGGGCAACAGGTTCATTTTAGTTTTTGCAAAACCAATACCCACGTGTCATAGAAAGATATCGGGGGGTGTTGTAAATGTAGGGATCTGATTTTTAAATATGCTATCCACCCAGTCTCCTCCCCAGAATAACACCTGATGATCCTGTTGAAAGCTATAATCTGGCTGGGCACAGCAGCTCATGCCTGTAATCCAAACACTCTGGGAGGCCGAGTTGGGTGGATCACTTGGGGCCAGGAGTTCGAGACCAGCCTGGCCAACATGGTGAAACCCCATTTCCACTAAAAATACAAAAATTACCCGGGTGTGGTGATGAACACCTGTAGTCCCAGCTACTTGGGAGGCAGAGGCTCAACAATCACTTGAACCAGGAGGCAGACACTGCAGTGAGCTGAGATCTTTCCATTGCACTCCAGCCTGGCAACAGAGAGAGACTCTGTCTCAAAATAATAAACAAACAAACAAACATAAAAATACAAAAAATTAGCTGGGCGCAGTGGCACACACCTGCAATGTCAGCTACTCAGGAGGCTGAGAATAGTTTGAACCTGGGAGACAGAGGTTGCAGTGAGCCAAGATTGTGCATTGCACTCCAGCCTGAGCAACGAAGGGAGACTCAGTCTCCCCACCCCATCCCCCCCCCAAAAAAAGAAAAAAAAAAGGCTGTAATCTGTAACTTTTCTTTTATCCACTTCACTTACTATAAAATGCTAATACTAGAATCTTTATCTATTTTGTATCTGGCTGTATTCCCTAAATGCCTAGACACAGAGCTACCAATCGATAAGTATTACTTGCTGACTGAATAAGTTGAATAAATGCTAAATACATAGTCAAGAGACCCTAATCCATTTTCTCCATTTCCATTTAGGAAACAATCAATATATACATAGTAGATAGGAAGGAGAGGCGTTTCAGACAGTTCTTTAATCTGCTGATCTCCTATTCCTTAATAATATTCCTTAAACTTCTTTTCCCTTTTTTCCCCCGTATTTCCAGAAAAATCTCCTGTCTTAAAAGCACAAAATCAGCTATAGAAAGATTAATAAATTATGGCCGGGTGCGGTGGCTCAAGCCTGTAATCCCAGCACTTTGGGAGGCCGAGACGGGCGGATCACGAGGTCAGGAGATCGAGACCATCCTGGCTAACACGGTGAAACCCCGTCTCTACTAAAAAATACAAAAAAACTAGCCGGGCGAGGTGGCGGGCGCCTGTAGTCTCAGCTACTCAGGAGGTTGAGGCAGGAGAATGGTGTAAACCCGGGAGGCAGAGCTTGCAGTGAGCTGAGATCCGGCCACTGCACTCCAGCCTGGGCGACAGAGCGAGACTCCATCTCAAAAAAAAAAAAAGAAAGATTAATAAATTAGAAAACAAAAACAGTTTAAGGGGCGACAGGAAGTACCTGGCAAAGATAGACAAAAAGCTTATCTTTAGAATCTAAGGTCTGGAGACAACCCGGAGGGCAGTCTGGCTCCTATACTATAAATGAACAAATGGATAGTAGCATAACACACTTAGCAGAAGAAAAAAAATTTAACCCAAAAGCACCTTCATAATTATGATGCACAATCACTTGTAACATTAGTAACCTAAACTGATTTTGCTTTATCCCTCTATCATCACTCTTAACTTCAAATGCTCATTTCTAAAATCTGTAGTATACAAAATTTTCTGTAGCCAACTATATATTCTAGAAGTCTCTTTCAGTGGCTCGCCTTTGAAATAAGTTAAAAATGAAACTCATGCCTCTTGATTGGTACAATAATAAAGGAGACTCTGGAATGCTATGGCTACCACTCCCTGTAAAAAGAGTGAAATCAGTCTGAGCAAAGCTCACAAAGACAAAGAGACCAACAAACAGAACAAAGAAACCATTTGGAAAATCCCAATGATCAACCAACTTCTTGATCCAGCTCCAACGCAATAGGAGAGGAGGATCTTGATCAAAACAGCAGAGAAAAAGACTGCTTAGATTGGTCTGCACTGGAAACTACCAAAGGAGTGACAGATTCCTGCATATAACACACAGGAAATGGGAGGGAAGCCACTGGAAACTAGTGATGAAAAAGACTAAATTTAAGTCCATCCAGATCGGCAGCCAGATGTTCCCAACGCCCAGCCCACAGAAATATTTACTGCAATATTTCTGGCCCAGCAAGGGCTGGGCCATCCAGGGTACTGATGAGTATGAAAAGTCCCTAGAGATCAGGTTTCTTTAGAGATAAAAAGAACAAAAGCAAAAAACACAATGAAACCACCACCAATAGTTTGGACATAATTTAAAATATACACATATCAGGCCCAAAGTAGACTTCTTGTGTATGAACCAGATCGATTCAACTGACAATCCCCAATATTTAAATTGGCCTTTGAGGCAGGGCGCGGTGGCTCAAGCCTGTAATCCCAGCACTTTGGGAGGCCGAGACGGGCGGATAACGAGGTCAGGAGATCGAGACCATCCTGGCTAACACGGTGAAACCCCGTCTCTACTAAAAAATACAAAAAAAATTAGCTGAGCATGGTGGCGGGCGCCTGTAGTCCCAGCTGCTCGGGAGGCTGAGGCAGGAGAATGGCGTGAACCTGGGAGGCGGAGCTTGCAGTGAGCCGAGATCCGGCCACTGCACTCCAGCCTGGGTGACAGAGCAAGACTCCGTCTCAAAAAATAAAATAAAATAAAATAAATTGGCCTTTGTAAACAGAGGCAAAAAAAATTTTTTTGAAGGTAAAGTATAAGAAGAAAACATAATTCAATGCAATTAACACCAAAAGTGGACCAAAAGGTAATGTCCAAGATATTTCCAACATGAGTTGCTGAGACAGCTATCAACCTTTGAAACACATGGTCATATATTAAGATAATCCATTCAGGCTGTGCATAAGAGGAAGCACCATGATGGGGACAGAGGCATAGGTAGGAAAGTGGAGTGTTGATCAAAAGTCCAACCCACCTCAGGTTGAGGAATTAGCCCTAGGTTTTCTGTATAATTTGACATACAAACCAGCAAGGCCCTCAGCATCTCAACAGTGTGTCCCCACAAATCACACTCTTCTTGCCCTAGGCCCAGAGTTATGCAAGAGAATCCAGCAATGTAAGGTTGGCATGCATTTTCACCATGGCAGACATCAACACGAACCTCACCTTGTCACTGTCATCATGACAAATGTGGTCGTGATGGATGGACTGGCACTGAAAAGAAGCACCAACACTACCTACAAGAAAAAGGGAGGAAAGGTTAAGATGCAGTAATTCCTTACATTTAAACTGCTTTACCAATTAAAAGTGCTTTTATATCCATGATCCCATCTAATAAAATACTCATAAGTAGACACTGTGGGGATTACTGTTCACGCATTTTAACAGAGGAAAACAAACCAGAGAGGCTGACCCACACAAAGCAGCAGTCAGAGTAGCAGGTCTAAAACGACAACTCCATTATTCAAACCGCTAACTCCCCCTCTTTCCACTAGACCGAGTGGTCTGCTCTCAAAGTAAGATTACCTACATAAACACAAGCTTTCAATAAGGCAAATTCTTATTTATGAGGAAAAATATTATATTCCTTTTCAGACTACACACTTCGAGAAAAAATTGGTCCTATAAATTCTAAACATATAAGAAACAATCTAATCTGCAATCACGTAACACTTTAAATGTTTTATTACTTTAAATGTACACATTTTAATAAATCCATTTGTTAACTTAAAAAACTACCTTCCAGTAACAACTGCTCTTTAATAATAGTTACCTTTCTAACCAATAAAAACACAAACTATTCAATAAGTGATTGAACAACAGATTACCCATTTTTAAAAGTTTTGGTTTGTACTTCATACCATAAACAAAATGGTGAGTCAAATATCTATGTAATATAAAAAATGAGGGCAGTTTTAGACAAAAATGTTAAGTTTTTTAAATAATCTTGGAGGCCAGGCGCAGTGGCTCAGGCCTGTAATCCCAGCACTTTGGGAGGCTAGGGCGGGTGGATCACCTGAGGTTAGGAACTCAAGACCAAGCTGGCCAACATGGTGAAACTCTGTCTCTACTAAAAATATAAAAATTAGCCACACGTGGTGGCGCACCCCTGTAATCCCAGCTACTAGGGAGGCTGAGGCAGGAGAATCACTTAAACCCAGGAGATAAGAGGCTGCAGTGAGCCAAGATCATGCCACTGCACTCCAGCCTGCATGAGTGAGACCCTGTTTCAAAAAAAGAAAAAGAAAATAATCTTGGAGTTAGCAAAACCTTTTGAAAGAAGATACTGCTCAAGCCTGTAATCCCAGCACTTTGGGAGGCCGAGACGGGAGGATCACGAGGTCAGGAGATCAAGACCATCCTGGCTAACACAGTGAAACCCCGTCTCTACTAAAAAATACAAAAAAACTAGCCGGACGAGGTGGTGGGCGCCTGTAGTCCCAGCTACTTGGGAGGCTGAGGCAGGAGAATGGCGTAAACCCGGTAGGCGGAGCTTGCAGTGAGCTGAGATCCAGCCACTGCACTCCAGCCCGGGCGACAGAGCGAGACTCCATCTCAAAAAAAAAAGAAAGAAAGAAAGAAAGAAGATACTAAACATGAAGTCATAAATAAAACGCGCACATGACTGTGGACCAAAGGTTAACAAAACCCCTCCTGAGTAGCTGGGATTACAGGCACACGCCACCACACCCAACTAATTTTTGTATTTTTAGTAGAGACCGGGTTTCGCCATGTTGGTCAGGCTGGTCTTGAACTCCTGACCTCGTGATCTGCCCACCTCAGCCTCCCAAAATGCTGGAATTACAGGCATTAGCCACCATGCCCAGCCTCAGACAGTACATTTTAAGATATTATTAATGTTGGGAAGAAATAACATGAGGCTAAAGACTGCAAGTGAGGATCACATACTTATTTACTATTACAGTAAGAGCTTACTGATACTTCTAGATATGTAGAGCAGAAAATTCTATTTCAGAATCGGATGTTTTGTTTTGTCTTGTTTTAAACAACCTTAGTGAGACACAATTCACATACTATACAATTATCTATTATTTAAAGTATACAATTAAATTTTTTTCAGAATATTCACAAAGTTGTACAACCATCATCACAATTTTAAGACATTTTCACCACCCCAAAAAGAAACGTCAAGACCATTTATCTCTTCCCTGAGCCACTGACAACCACTACTCCAACTTCTGTGTATTTGCCTATTCTGGACATTTCACATAAACAGAATCATAAAACTAATGTGGTCTTTGTAATCAGGTTCATTCACCTACCATAATGTTTGCAAGGTTCATCCACATTGAACCACATACCAATTCATTCCTTTCTATGGCTAAATAATATTCCAGTATATGGATATACCACATTTTGTTTCACTTTGGGAATATTATGACTAATGCTATTTTGGCATCCATTTGTAAGTTTTTTTTTTTTTTTTTTTTTTTGAGACGGAGTCTCGCTCTGTCGCCCAGGCTGGAGTGCAGTGGCCGGATCTCAGCTCACTGCAAGCTCCGCCTCCCGGGTTCACACCATTCTCCTGCCTCAGCCTCCCGAGTAGCTGGGACTACACGCACCCGCCACCTCGCCCAGCTAGTTTTTTGCATTTTTTAGTAGAGACGGGGTTTCACTGTGTTAGCCAGGATGGTCTCAATCTCCTGACCTCGTGATCTGCCCGTCTCAACCTCCCAAAGTGTCGGGATTACAGGCTTGAGCCACCGCACCTGGCCTTTTCCTTGTTTCTTTTCCTGTATTTCCTGCCAAATTAGGAGACAGAGATACATGAAAAGGTCAAGAGTATGTGTGCTGTAGAGAATCTCAAGAGGAATCCACTCCATCTCAAAGTGGGGCTCAAGTTTCCTACCCCCAGTTCTTCGGAATGCTGAATTTTATGAGGATCAGATTATTTAAAATAATTTTTTTTGAGACAGTCTCACTCTGTTGCCCAGACTGGAGTGTAGTGACATGATCTTGGCTCACTGCAACCTCTGCCTCCCAGGTTCAAGTGATTTGATTTGCCTGCCTCAGCCTCCTGAGTAGCTGGGATTACAGTAGGCATCTGCCACCTCGCCCGGTTTTTCTTTTTTTGAGAAGGAGTCTCACTGGGTTGCCAGGCTGAAGTGCAGGGGTGCGATCTCAGCTCACTGCAACCTCTGCCTCCTGGGTTCAAGGGATTCTCTTGCCTCAGCCTCCAGAGTAGCTGGGACTACAGACATGCTCCAATCACACCCAGCAAATTTTGTATTTTTAGTAGAGATGGGGTTTCACCATGTTGGCCAGGATGGTCTTGATCTCTTGACCTCATGATCTGCCTGCCTCAGCCTCGCAAAGTGTTGGGATTACAGGTGTGAGCCACCATGCCCGACCCTTTTTTTTTTTTTTTGTATTTTTAGTAGAGATGGGGTTTCACCATGTTGGCTAGGCTGGTCTGGAACTCCTGACCTCAAGTGATCCACCCACCTTGGCCTCCAAAGTGCTGGGATTATAGGTGGGAGCCACTGTGCCTGGCCCAATTTAAATAGCTGTGAATTCAAGCAAATATATCTGAAAATTTACTGACAAACAAGGAGCTTTGTTTTTGAATGTTATCTATGGCAGCTTCAGAGAAATTCAGACTGCTTTAAAAATGAGTATTTTCTAATGTATTATAGCAACGAAAGTTACATTCAACTATATACAGAATGTTTTAAAATCATACTGTAGTTTGTTAAGGCATGCAATAATAGTAAATCGTCTTGGGATTATCATGAGTAACGTTCAGTTCTTTAGAAACCAGGTAGCTTTGCATAGTTCTGGTCTAGACCTATGCCATCTAACTTGGTGGCCACTATGCAGATGTGGCTACTGAGCATTTGAAATGTGGCTGGTCCAAATTGAGATGCACTGTCAATGTAACATACACACTGGATTTCAAAGACTTGGTATGAGAAAATGTAAAGTATCTTAATATTACAGTAGAAATATTTTGGTATATTGGACTGAATATTAAAAATAATTTCAAGTTTTCTTTCTAATGTGGCTACTAACAAAATTTAAAATCATGTGGCTATTACATTTTATTGAACGGCCTTGTTCATCCAGTTCACTGACGTGTACAAGAGAGATGAAACATTTAGCTGTGATGTGATCCTCCCATTCATAAGAATCTTATCCTCCCGACTGGGCATGGTGGCTTATGCCTGTAATCCCAGCACTCTGGGAGCCTGAGGCGGGTGATGAGGTCAGTAGTTTGAGAACAGCCTGGCCAACATGGCATAAACCCTGTCTCTACTAAAAATGCAAAAATTAGCTGGGACTACAGGCGCCCACCACCTTGCCCGGCTAGTTTTTTTGTATTTTTGTATTTTTAGTAGAGACGGGGTTTCACCGGGTTAGCCAGGAAGGTCTCGATCTCCTGACTTCGGGATCCGCCCGTCTTGGCCTCCCAAAGTGCTGGGATTACAGGCTTGAGCCACCGCGCCCGGCCCATTTATAAGTTTTTGTGTGACCGTTTATTTTCATTTCTCTTCTTGGGTCATTTGATTTTCCATTCAACCTTTTGAGGAACTGCCGAACTGTTTTCCAAACTGACTGCATCATTTACAATTCCACCAGCAATATATTATAGTTCCTCTGGCATTTTTTGAGTAGAATGAACTTTGGAGTCAGACTTCAACACAATTCAGGAATCTACAGACTATGTGAACTTAGGCAAGTCACTTAACAAATCATATGTCTTCCTCATCTGTAAAATGAGAATGATATTAATCTACTTATACATAGGTAATTCACAGAGCTGTTCTGAGAGATATTAACGTTAGATGTATGAAAAAGCTCACAGCACAGTGCCTGGCACACAACAATTCGAGAAATGGTACTACAATTAGCACTTCTATTCACATCAAGGCTCTGATTTGCCTGTGAGACGTTTTTTACATACATAAATTCAATTTTCCCTGCTGAGACTGAGCCTTGGTCATCTTTATGATCTCCGTAGAGGCTATAACGTAACACAATGGTATCTGTGTATCAAAATACATCTAAACATAGAAAAGGTACAGTAAAAATACAGTATTATAATCTCAGGGGATCAGTCATGTATGTAGTCCCTCTTAGACAAAAACATCATTATGCGGCACATGACCACACTTTTGTTTACTGGTTTACTATAAAGGTTAAAGACAAACAGCCAAATGAAAGAGGTACATGGGGTTAAGATATGGAGGAAAGGGGAATGGGCAGAGCTTCCATGTCCTTTTTAGGCACACCATCCTCCCAGCACCTCAACGTCTTCACCAACCCAGAAGCTCTCTAAACTCTATTATTTAAGATTCTTATGGAGATTCCCTTAGGTAGGCATGACTGATAAAAATCACTGGCCATTGGTAACTGAACTCAATCTCCAGCCCCTCTCCTCTCTCTGGAGGGATGCAGGGTTGAAAGTTCCAACACTCAAATCGCATGAAGTGTTCCTTTGGCAACCACCAGCCCTCATCCAGAAGCTATCAAGGAGCCCACGAAGAATCACTTCATTAGCAGAAACTCAGGTATAGCTGAAAGGAGTTTATTACAGATAAGACGCTCCTCTAACCCTAATCACTCAGGAAATTCCTAGGGTTTTAGGACCTCTGAGCCAGGAATTCGGGATGAAGAACAAATATATATGTTTTATTATATCACATTATCACAGTGGTCCTCTCCTTCGGTTGTGAGATAAATAATCTAATTTACTGGGTATTCTCCCATGGATTAATATTAATCTGGGTATTAACTTTCTTTTTTTTTTTTTGAGACGGAATCTCACTCTATTGCGCAGGCTGGAGTGCAATGGCATGATCTCGGCTCACTGCAACCTCTGCCTCCCGGGTTCAAGTGATTCTCCTGCCTCAGCCTCCCAAGTAGCTGGGATTACAGGGGTGTGCCACTACGCCTGGGTAATTTTTTATTTTTGTATTTTTAGTTTCACCATGTTGGCCAAGCTGGTCTCAAACACCAGACCTCGAGATCCTCCTGCCTCGGCCTCGCAAAGTGCTGGGATTACAGGCGTAAGTCACCGCGCCCAGCTGAGTATTAACTTTCTTATCCATTCATAACTTCCCATTTTACAAGGGGCAAGGGTAAAATTCAAAGAAATACTATTGGCCAGGCGCGGTGGCTCATGCCTGTAATCCCAGCACTTTGGGAGGCAGAGGCGGGCGGGCGGGCGGATCTCAAGGTCAAGAGATAGAGACCATCCTGGCCAACATGGTGAAACCCCGTCTCTACTAAAAATACAAAAATTAGCTGGGCGTGGTGGCATGCGCCTGCAGTACGCCTACTCGGGAGGGTGAGGCAGGAGAATCACTTGAACCCGGGAGGCGGAGGCTGCAGTGAGCCAAGATCCAGCCTGGCGACATAGCGAGACTCCGTCTCAAAAAACAAACAAACAAACAAAACAAAACAAAAATACAAATAAATACTATTTCAGCCATTCAGGAGAAAATGCCAGCTACATATATGGTAAGCATGAGTCATCACTATTAATTACTATTTATTATAACTATTATTTTCACTATTACCATTTATGATAACTAAACATAATACACTTATTTTACAACTTAGTACCTATAGGAGTTCAAATCTTTAGGCTAAAATACTTGAAATCTCTAGTATCTTCCCTAAATATTAAATAAGATGAGAAGGTAAATTGCTGCTGTGATTCTACTATAGAGAAAAGACTGATATTCACAGTGAAGATAAGAGAGAAGAATGATGGCTACCAGAGGCTGGGGAGGACAGAGGAGGGGTTGGGTAGGGGAAGTAAGGATGGTCAATGGGTACAAAAAAAAATAGAATGAGTAAGATCTAGTATTTGATAGCACAACAGGGTGACTATAGTCAATATAAGTTTAATTATACATTCTAAAATAACTAAAAACAGTATAAATGGATTGTAACACAAAAGATAAATGCTTGAGGTAATGAATAACTCCCGCTTACCCTAATGTGATTATTAGGCATTGTATGCCTGTATCAAAACATCTCATGTACCCCCATAAATATACCTACTAGGTACCCACAAAAATTAAAATCTAAAATTTGTTTAAAAAGAAAACAGGGCCAGGCACAGTGCTCACGCCTGTAATCCCAGCACTTTGGGAGGCCAAGACAGGCAGATCACTTGAGGTCAGGAGTTCGCGACCAGGCATAGTGGCTGACACCTGTAATTCTAGCTACTCCAGAGGCTGAGGCAGGAGAACTGGTTGAACCTGGGAGGCGGAAGTTGTAGTAAGCCGAGATTGTGCCACTACACTCCAGTTTGGGCAACAGAGTGAGACTTCACCTCAAAAAAAAAAGGAAAAAAAGAAAAAGAAAATATAAATGACTTTCGATATATACCAATGTTAAGCTTTTCTCAAAAGAAAATGAAAGTAAAATGACACCAAGATATACCTTGTCACCCACCAAGTCAATAAAAACAAGAAGTTTGATAACACACTATATTGGAGAAGGTATGAAAAAAACAGGCTCTCAAACATTGCTAGTAGTAGATATATAAACTAGTACATCTTCTAAAAAGAATAATTTGGCACTTAAATCACTCAGTGAAAAATACATATAACTTTTAGGACAGGCACGGTGACTCATGCCTGTAGTTCCAGACTTAGGGAGGCCGAGGCAGGTGGATCACATGGTAAGGAGATGGAGACCATCCTGGCCAACATGGTGAAACCCCATCTCTACTAAAAATACAAAAATTAGCTGGGTGTGATGGCACACGCCCATAATCCTAGCTACTCGGAGGCTGAGGCAGGAGAATGGCTTGAACCTGGGAGGTGGAGATTGCGGTGAGCCAAGATTGTGCCACTGTACTCCAGCCTGGAGACAAACGGAGCCTCTAAGGAGGGGAGGGGAGGGGAGGGGAGCGGAGGGGAGGAGAGG
>NW_016810682.1:704061-719042 GCF_001698545.2 Rhinopithecus bieti | reverse complement strand
AAAAAATAAAAATAAAAAATAAAAATAAAAAAATAAAAAACAAATAATATAAAAAAAAAGAAAAGAGATTGGTCTTACTCTAAATTACAGTGGTTATAATATGAAGCAGATTCTTAAAACATACTTGAGGTTAGCAAGCTGAAATGCAAAGCAAACACGAAAGTAGTAATTTTTAAATGAGATGTGACCTATACCTAAGAATTATTTGTATTCCAAAACAAAAAGTAAAAGTTACGTAGAAATTTACTCTAATAATTTATATTATCCTGTGAAGTCAATATAGCTGTTTGAATAACAGGCATCATTTAGAGAGAGAAACTGACTTTGAAAAAAACAATAGTTAATGATTAGTACTGGTTGTTAAATGTTCAAAGACACTGAACATGCCTTGGCCTTACTTAATGAAGTTTTTATACACCACAGATCTAATCTAGTTCTTTGCAACTCTTTTGGTATCCATGAGAACCTATAGATTTTTATTTCCTAAAAAAGCATTTGTTTCAAAATGGCAAAACAATTCATTTAAATGTTAAGCTTCCTATATGAGGCTGTAGGGACCTAATATTAAGGATAGACTCTGCGTGTATATTCATAGTTGTGTAATGAAGTTTATAGATAAACCTTTCATTTAAATTAGGCTTTTATCAAAATTAAGTTGTAGCAGGATGTTTTGGTAAGGGAGGTGCCAAAAATGTAAAGAGTGGGTAGAAAAGTAAAATATTGAGAAAGTGCATTGCAAAAGTATCTAGGGAAGTCAAAAAAAATGATCTCAATGGGAAAGCTGACATTAAACAGTGATAATCCAAACAAGAAGAGACCTCAATTCGGTTTAGAAACAGCTTAGCCATTCAGCTCCTTTTCTAAAAGATAACTGCCCATTATTAAAATAGTGATGACAGGCTCACATAGCATAATCTAGATTACCATATTAGATTCATTTATACCCATTTTCCTTCTATTATTTGTGGAAAATATATAATTTACAGAGGCAATAGTAAGAAACACTTAAAATCGTGGCTGGGCACGGTGGTTCACACCTGTAATTCCAGCACTTCGGGAGGCCGAGGCAGATCACGAGGTCAGGAGATTGAGATCATCCTGGCTAACATGCCGAAAACCCCGTCTCTACTAAAAATACAAAACATTAGCCGGGCGTAGTGGCGGGTGCCCGTAGTCCCAGCTACTGAGGAGGCTGAGGCAGGAGAATGGTGTGGACCCGGGAGGCGGAGCTTGCAGTGAGCCAAGATCCCGTCACTGCACTCCAGCCTGGGCGACAGAGAGAGACTCTGTCTCAAAAAAAAGAAAAGAAAAACACTTACAATCAGATTAGCACTAAAAAATGGGAACACAGGCCAGGTGCGGTGGCTCACACCTGTAATCCCAGTACTTTGGAAGGCTGAGGCAGGTGGATCACGATGTCAGGAGATTGAGACCATCCTGGCTAACATGGTGAAACCCTGTCGCTTCTACAAATACAAAAATTAGCCGGGCGTGGTGGTGGGCACCTGTAGTCACAGCTACTGAGGAGGCTGAGGCAGGAGAATGGCGAGAACCCGGGAGGCGGAGCTTGCAGCAGTGAGCTGAGATCGCGCCACTGTACTCCAGCCTGGGCAACAGAGCGAGACTCCTTCTCCCAAAAAAAAAAAAAGGAACAGGAACAGGAACATAAGTATAAGTAATATAAAATGGATAATCATCCATCCTTTAGTTTTGCCATGGCAACCAGGGTCAGTAATCTTTGAAAGCTGTTTTCTGACTTCCTAGTTCTAAAACAGAGAAGGCAGTTTTCTACCACCAGAGAAGCCAAAGGTCAGACCCTTCCTTTTCCCTTCTTAGCTATTCCTATGCAGATAAACATTTGAAGAGGCAAATAGGATATGAGTGGCTGCTTAACAAGGCCACTCGGGCTGCAGTGGCAGGGGGCCAGCCCTTTCCTTCACTCTTGCTCTTGGCACTGCAGCTGAGCAGGGCAGGACCAGGGAGAGAATTCATGTGTCAATCTTACTATCAAAGATGCCACTCCCCAACCAACATCAGACCAGTCATACAATGTATTTGGTTTTGTCTCAACGTATCTTACAACTAAAGTATCTTCTCATCAACTCTCGGTTCTTTATGAAGATGATGCAAGTGAGCCTAAATATAAATACAAGTAAATCAACTCAAAGGAAAAATCTACCTAGCAGGAGAATCGCTTGAATCCAGGTGGCAGAGGTTGCAGTGAGCTGAGATCATGCCCTACACTACAGCCTGGGCAACACAGCAAGACTCTGTCTCAAAAAAAGAAAAAGTGGCAGGGCACAGTGGCTCACACCTGTAACCTATAATCCCAGCACTTTGGGGGGCCAAGATGGGCAGATGACCTGAGATCAGGAGCCTGACCAAATGGCACAACCCTGTCTCTACTAAAAATACAAAATTAGCTGGGCGTGGTGGCGGGTGCCTGTATTCCCAGCTATCAGGGAGGCTGAGGCAGAAGAATCGCTTGAACCTGGGAGGCAGAGGTGGTAGTGAGCCGAGATCGTGCCACTGCACTCCAGCCTGGGCAACAAGAGTGAAACTCCATCTCAAAAAAAAAGAAAAAGAAAAGAAAAAGTTACTGACATGGAAAAGTTACCAAAATATATTAAGTGGAAAAAAAACCAAGTTGCAGAATAAATAAATATACTAAGGCCCTGTATCTAAACACAGAGATTAGAAATATACACAAACTGCTCACAGTAATTATCCTTGAAAAGGACAATGGAACTGGGGACACATTGATCTATTTTGTATTGTTTGCATCTTCTACAATATTAAGCACTATTTGCTTAATTAAAAACCAATAACAAAACGAAAAAAAGCACTAGTTGTGTAACTAAAATGAAAATTATTCATACAAGGCACTTACATAATCTCAGATAATTTGGGAGGCCAACCTGTGTGGATCACAAGGTCAGTTTTAACCTTCTTATGCAACACTTTTTTTTTTCCCCACCTCAAGTGCCTCATGGTCTGACAGTCTTGAATACTCCATGGGCAGACACATTTTTACTCCACCTGCCTGCCAATCTAACACAGTCAAGGCTAAGTTGAGCATGGCTCCTTTAACCCCAATAGTGACTATGGAGTGGGGGAGTAGGGTCCTGGTAAGAAAAAGGGTGTTAGAAGAAAAGATGAGAAAGAAAAGCTCAATGGAAAAAGAGCATACCCTTTTCTACTTTGTAATGTACTGCTAAGGTTACAAAAAGGCCTTTGTCCAACCTGGCAGAGCTTAGATATTTATATGCAACACAAACTCTCCAAGAATGTCAGCTAAGTGAAAGATAAAATTTACATAATTTCATTTTGCAGGCTTTTCATCTGTTCCAGGTTACTAAATTAGCATTTTTTTTTTTTTTTTTTTTTTCTTTTGAGATGGAGTCTCACTCTGTCACCCAGGTTGGAGTGCAGTGGCACGATCTCGGCTCACTGCAACCTCCGCCTCCCGGGTTCACGCGATTCTCCTGCCTCAGCCTCCTGAGTAGCTAGGATTACAGGCACATGCCACCATGCTGGCTAATTTTTGTATTTTTAGTAGAGACAGGGTTTCACCATGCTGGCTGGGCTGGTCTTGGACTCCTGACCTCGTGATCCACCCAGGTCGGCCTCCCAAAGTGCTGGGATTACAGGTGTGAGCCACCGTGCCTGGCCCCAAATCTTTTAAAATACTGATTATAATATAATATCACCTAGGATGGATTTCACCAAACACTACAAAGGTCTAAGATGCATTCATATACATGCTCCTCAATTAAAAACAACAACAACTTGTACACTTCTTTCAAAAAGGCTTGCTTTGGGAAGTTAACACTATTGCTCTATGACACCTTCAAGTCCATCTAAATTAGCCTGGGAATTGACCTTCTGTTCAAAGAAATCACAGCTATTTAAGGAATGACAACTTCTAAGAAAGATTATTTTCTAGTATATTAAGGCATTTGTACTTCCAAACTGATTTACAGTGAATCATTAGATTATAAACCTATTTATTATCACTGAATATTAGCCTATTCTTAGACACTAATGATAACTCTTTCTGAATACATCATTTTAACCTTGTCATTTCCCTACATAGGAATCATCAATAGCTTTATCCTACTTATAAGGGTGGGGGAAAGTCAAATTTGTCCATCAGGCATTCCAATCTTCCTAATCTCATCACTACCAACTCTTGCCAAAGCCTTAGCTCAAACCGGCTGTCAACTTCCTATTCTTTGAACTCACCATAATCTGACTGAATGTTCTCATGCTATTAGACCCATCTTTAAAACTCTACCTCAATTCTGCCATCCCTCAATATCCAACTCAAACCTCAAAAAAGCTGGATGGTATCATCTCCCCTATGAACTTTTAGCAATGACTACTATTGGGGCTTGGGGGGGTTCATTAAATAAAATCCCTTCCCTCCATCCACCTACCTACTCATTTCGGGAATAAGTGAGAAACATGACCAAAAAAGTCAAACAGATAGTGACCAAACTGTCAGCTTTATTATAAAGCTCATATTTTAAAAATACATTAAAAATTAAAGACATGGGCCGGGCGCAGTGGCTCACGCCTGTAATCCCAACACTTTGGGAGGCTGAGGCGGACGGATCACGAGATCAGGAGATCGAGACCATCCTGGCTAACATGGTGAAACTCCAACTCTACTAAAAATACAAAAATTAGCCAGGTGTGGTGGCACACACCTGTAGTCCCAGCTACTTGGGAGGCTGAGGCAGGAGAATCACTTGAACCTGGGAGGCGGAGGTTGCAGTGAGCCGAGATTGCGCTACTGCACTCCAGCCTGGTGACACAGCAAGACTCCATCTCAAAATAAATAAATAAATAAATAAATAAAAATAAAGACACAAAAACAATGGGTTTCCTAAAATTGCATTCTGGAATTGAGCAATTCGCTCACCCGATAACAGTAGCAGTTGGAAAACCATAGGTCTACCCACATGAAGATCTGTTTCTGGAAAATTTGCAGCTTCCAAGAATAGGCTACAAGTGGCTGGCTCTTAAGCCCTGCCTAGTTCCTCGCCCAAGTTCTTCAATGAGATTAGTAAGTCCTCCTCTGGGCAAAGAGAGGCCAAGGGAATTACACAGTGATGTCCCTCCACAAGGAAACATGAACCTAGGAGAAAACAGGTGTCCATCCCCCAATTACGGCTTTGTTTCAAACACAGGCTTATGCTACTTCTATGGATGCCTTAAAACGTTATTTTTGGCCCAGTGCAGTGGCTCAAGCTTGTAATCCCAGCACTTTGGGAGGCCGAGACGGGTGGATCACGAGGTCAGGAGATCGAGACCATCCTGGCTAACACGGTGAAACCCCGTCTCTACTAAAAAATACAAAAAACTAGCTGGGCGAGGTGGCGGGCGCCTGCAGTCCCAGCTACTCGGGAGGCTGAGGCAGGAGAATGGCGTAAGCCCAGGAGGCGGAGCTTGCAGTAAGCTGAGATCTGACCACTGCATTCCAGCCTGGGCGACAGAGCGAGACTCCATCTCAAAAAAAAAAAAAAGTTATTTTTAAATATCATACTGTTTTTAGTATGTTTGTTATCTCCATATAGATTAAGCTCCTAGAGAGTGAAACATTAAATGCATTGTCCGCAGGCACGGTGATGGCAAGACTTGGGATGGGGACAGCAACACTGTGAACCAGGTAATAAAATCTCTGATGGAACTGAGGGATGCAGGATGAGAGAAATGTCTGTGCCTGGAGCTTTAGTAGATGACAGAAAAAGGGGTTACAGGGAAAAATAGCATACACCTCAAAGACCAATTTTCACACGAAGGTATTAAAGCAATGGCTGAAAGTTGCAAGCATGAGAAAAATGTCAATGCTATATATTTACATTAAAAAGGAAAACAAAGCAATTCTATCTTTATATTATTTATATGCACAATACAACAACCACTCAGTTGTTGGGACACAGAAGACTCAAATGACAAAATGACAATTAGGAATCACTACAAATAGATAAAGACTTAACTAACATGCAATGTTGGAAAATTATTTCAAGCCATCAAACCATATAGACCAGAAAGCAACAAAAAGAATGTAATTAAAATGCAAAAAGAAATGAACTTAAACACTGAAAGGCAGGCATAACCATTGAACCGAAAAAAATACTTAGGATGGTAAACAGACTCATCCATCTGGTTTCCATGACTAATAGAAACAGAGGTGATCAGATCAGGGAGAGCGAGTGGAGAGAAAACAGGAGGTTATGGACAAGAACCTGGTGAATATACACAGAAGACAGGTGTTGCAAACTGAAATGTACAGAGGCAAAATTAACTACAGTTAACTTTTGGCTAATGAATGAGTGAACACACTAGACAGAACAAAGCAGGCTGGAGCCAGCCCGTTCCCCTCCCAGAAGAGGAGCTCTAATGATCACTGCCACAGGAAAATGGCCACCTAAGTGCAACCAGGTCATCTTTTCCCCAAAAAGGCCATACATTCAGATTTTAAATATTTTTATTGTTAGCAACTACAATAATGTTTTCGAAACACTCTGAGGGCCAATAAAACATCTGCAAACAAGATTTGACAGTCAGCTAGCCATTCTTGATTTAGGACATGGACAAAGAAAAAGCCACGAAAGCACCTAAAAAGAAGTAATTTTAAAAAAGGACAGTGAATGGATCAGGATATAACAGTTCACTGAAACCAAAGGCAAAGGGTTTCAAGAAAAAAATGAGGGTTGGAAGTTGGGGGGAAAGGAGAGCATCAGGAAGATTACAGCATTCATTATGCTGGGCTTAATACCAAGGTGATGGGTTCATCTGTGCTGGAAACCACCATATCACATGTCACACGTTTACCTATGTAACAAACCTGCATTTCCTGCACGTGTACCCTGAAACTTAAAAGCTGAAGAAAAAAAGGGCGATAAACAGGAAGTTCAATTAAAAATCAAGACAAAAGGCCAGGTGCGATGGTTCACGCCTGTAATCCTAGCACTTTGGGAGGTCGAAACAGGCAGATAATTTGAGGTCAGGAGTTTGAGACCAGCCTGACCAACATACTGAAACTCCACCTCTACCAAAAATACAAAAATTAGCCAGACGTGGTGGTGCACACCTGTAGTCCCAGCTACTTGGGAGGCTGAGGCGGGAAAATCACTTGAATTCAAGAGGCAGAGGTTGCAGTGAGCTGAGATCGCACCACTGCACTCCAACCAGGGTGGTAGGAGTGAAAACCCTGTCTCAAACAAACAAACAAACAAAAGATTTGAATAAATAAGGGAATACCACACCCCTCAAATAAAATGCCGTTAGTGCTCTTTAGTAATCGGAAAATTTAAAATAGCTTCATACTGCAGCTTTAAGAGCCATTCTCCTTTTTTTTGAGACCCATCAGTGATCGCCAGAGATTCTGGTTAATCCATTATCCCTCAGACTCAAGCAAATCCTGCATAGACTACAAAGGCTCAAATCTCCTGGATTATGCTAGGGGATCCAGAACACCTCGTGTCCCACTAGGGTTCAGCATCCACAAGGGTGACACTTCACCCTCTTTTGCGATGGGACAGTCTGTTGTGACATGATGCTTCCACTCTAGAATGACAGAGAAGGTACATACTTACAGACAACCTATCAGCAATAAATAGCAAGTACTGGAACCAAAGAACAGAAAAAAATCCAGGTAGAATGAAGTTGATCATGAAATGCTTTCTGGGAAAATTTGAACATGGCAGAGGACTTGAACATGGTAAGGATAAAGACAAGAGTCATACAAAGTAGATTTGGTGGCCATGTGCCCCAATTCTGAGGCAATATGATTTCATGTAATTTTTTTCTTTTCAATAATGGTTGTTAATTGCATACTTATTTGTTGCACTCTTTTTCTTTTCTTTTTTTTTTTTTTTTTTGAGACGGAGTCGCGCTCTGTCGCCCAGGCTGGAGTGCAGTGTCCGGATCTCAGCTCACTGCAAGCTCCGCCTCCCGGGTTTACACCATTCACCTGCCTCAGCCTCCCGAGTAGCTGGGACTACAGGCGCCCGCCACTTCGCCCGGCTAGTTTTGTATTTTAGTAGAGATGGGGTTTCACTGTGTTAGCCAGGATGGTCTCGATCTCCTGACCTCGTGATCCGCCCGTCTCGGCCTCCCAAAGTGCTGGGATTACAGGCTTGAGCCACCGCGCCCGGCCTGTTGCACTCTTTTTCATATTAATAATTCTACAACTAAATTCCTTCATCAGACCTTCTACACAATTTGAGTTTGGATAACTGGTCACCATATGTATGAAAGCAATGGAACCCACACTGGTATAGAGATGCTTATGAATAAATTGGAGTTGGGATGAGAGAGAGTGAAAGCAAACAGTCCATGCTAAGACATGGGAATCAAACCACAAGCCAGAACCACCTGAGGATGGTGAAGGGGAGAGAGAACTAGCTGGTAAAAGACTCCTCTAAAGTAAGGAGGCATGCGGCTCTCTGAAAAGCCAGCCAACAACTCCTTAATCCAGTTTTTCAGTCTATTACTTCAGACTGCCAGCTGATCTCAAGGAGTGTCACAATACACCATAAGGCTATTAGTTAACACTTCTCTTTACAAATCAACCCACAGCTTTAACATGTCACCTGAAATGACAGCCTAGGGAAAAATGTATTCAGATTCTTCTCCCTTTCAACTATCAGGCTCAAACCATTCACCCTGATGTGGAACTCCAGAGCTGTTCCCACACAGCATAGAACTTAGTCCCTGAGTTGTTTTGTTTTCCCATGTGCATTCTGCTTGAATCCAATCCTTGTCTTCCGTCTTTCCCGCGTCTTAAACAAAGTTTTGGCTCTTACACAGGGAAGTCCACCAAGCTTTGTGATGTGCTACAAACTCTCAGGCTGTTCTGTGTGGTCCACAAGCTCACCTGAACCTCTGACCATGTCAGGCAGTTTCCCAGTGAGTTAGCCCTGCCCAAGTGTTAAGTATGCTAGCAGCCTCTAAGAATTCTGGCCCCTCAAGTACAAACTCTGGGAATGTTACACTGATTTGTATCACATGGAGGATTAGTTTCTGTTCCTGGAGTTTGAGCACTCATATAAACAGCAAGGATTCTCCCAACAATCTCTAAGAGTTGAGGACAACAGAAATTCAGCACAACAGTTTACATGAGACACTTTTTTCTCCCCTGTGCTTCCTGCACAAGAAAATTCGGAATAAGGGAATGGTTTGGAAACAACTGTTTCTTTATTAACCAAATTAAATCTAAAAACACTTTAATAAGTTTAAATACACATCGGCCCAGGCACGGTGGCTCACACCTGTAATTCCAACATTTTGGGAGGCTGAGGCAGAAGGATCACTTGAGGTCAGGAGTTTGAAACCAGCCTGGGCAACATGGTGAAACCCCATCTCTACTAAAAACACAGAAAGTTAGCCAGGCATGATGGCACCCGCCTGTAATCCCAGCTACAGGGGATGCTGAGGCAGGAGAATCACTTGAACCCAGGAGGCAGAGGTTGCAGTGAGCCAAGATTGCACCACTGCACTCCAGCCTGGGCGACAGAGCGAGATTCCATCTCAAAACAAAACAAAAAAGGCCGGGCATGGTGGCTCATGCTTGCAATCCCAACACTTTGGGAGGCCGTGGTGGATGGATCACTTGAGGTCAGGAGTTTGAGACCAACCTGGCCAATGTGGTGAAACCCGTCTCTACCAAAAAATACAAAAAGAAATAGTTGGGCGTGGTGACAGGTGCCTGTATTCCCAGCTACTTGGGAGGCTGAGGCAGGAAAATCACTTGAACACGGGAGGTGGAGGTAGCAGCAAGTCGAGATCGCACCACTGCACTCCAGCCTGGGCAACAGGACAAGACTGTCTCCAAAAGAAAAAAGAAAAAAGAAAAAAAAAGGCAGGAAAATCACTTGAACACGGGAGGTGGAGGTAGCAACGAGTTGAGATCGCACCACTGCACTCCAGCCTGGGCAACAGGACAAGACTGTCTCCAAAAGTTTAAATCTGATTAAGTGCTTGTGATTAAGTGTGGCTAGAAATTTTGAGTAAAGAGTCTCATCTCTGTGACCTAATAGCCCAATTTTAGATGCCTACTCCTGTATTGCCACAGACCTCTGCATACACCTATTATAACACACCACACTGCTTTGCTTCTCTTTCTAGACCAAAAGTTGCTTGAGAGCAGAAGCCATGACTTACATGAATTGATTAAAAGCCTAGGGCAGTGCTGGGCACATAGCAGGTATGATACAAACTCATTTACCATAAATTCAGGAGACAAATTTCTAACTAAAATTCTGCTATCTCTGAAGGATTCCAAATCAGCAGTAAATAGCTGCACACTTCAAGCCCTAAATGTGTGGGCATCTGATAATATATAATACTAGTAAGTTGTCAGTAACAACCAACCTGCTAAAACAGGTACTAAGGAAAGGAATAAGCCACCAAAGAAGCCTAATGAAAATACGCATGTTTAACATAATCTGAACTCTTCAGCTGTCTTAGGATACTTGGCACAGCATTCAAAATAACAATTGAGTACCTAACAGAAATGTAAACATAGGAAGAATGGCCAACTACCATTTGTTTTCTCTCAAACTCAATGACCTTAGCGTTCACAAGAGGAAGCTTGAGATTTTAACACTGGGAAGAATTACTAACTGTATTAACAGGCCTAAATGAAAACGCATTCAACTGAACTTCATAACTGGGTTTTGTTTTCACTATGCGCATTAACTACTCTCATAGGCAACCAAAAGCAGCAGCTTCTACCCCCTAAGTTCTTCTTAACTACAAGCATAACAGAGGGCAATGAAGCCTACACGCAGCTCTGCAGTGCTGAAGAGAGCCTTTAAAGCTCATCACATCTACAATTTTACAACAAGCACAAAAGGGGAGGTGACTTACCCAAAGGCACACAGAAAGTTAACGACAGGGTGAGGGCAGAGTGAGTACAGAACTGGTCTTCTTAAGGCTGGGCCAGCAATCTACCGCCCCAAACCAGCCATATCCCTATATTTGTATTCATTGTGATAAACTATATCCAAGTATTAGGCAAGCGCAAATGTAAACGTAAATGATTAAATATAGCAGAATCTTCTTAACCAGACTTCTCAGAGCTGCATGTTTTAGCTAACTTAATTTTCTGGTTACCAGAGATTGATATTGAAAAACAAACCTCACAATTATCATCAGGAAAAAGAAAACAAGGGAAAAAACAAACAACAAATACTAGTCCTGTCCTTAGACACATGCAGAGAGCTGTTTTCTTTTTGATAAATCTTTGCTATAAAGTAGTAGTGTTATAGTACAAATAGTCCAGCCCTATCAGTAACTGACTAGTTGTGTAACATTATTCAAGTCAATCTCTCTGCAACTCAGCATTTACACCTTTAAAATGAAAAGACTGAACTAGATAATGTAAAGTGCCTTCCAGCTCTGAAATTCAAAGTTCTCCAGAAAATGCCTGCCCCACCCCCAGATAAGTTCAAAGGTTGAAATAGACCCAAAAGGGCCGGGCACGGTGGTGACTCACACCTGTAATCCCAGCACTTTGGGAGGCAGAGGCGGGAGGATTGCCTGAGGTCAGGAGTTTGAGACCAGTCTGGCCAACATGGTGAAACCCCATCTCTATTAAAAATACAAAAAAATTAGCTGGGCGCCTGTAATCCCAGCTACTCGGGAGGCTGAGGCAAGGGAATTGCTTGAACCAGGGAGGTGGAGGTTGTAGTGAGCCAAGATCCTACCACTGTACTCCAGCCTGGGCAACAGAGCGACACTCCGTCTCAAAAAAAAAAAAAAAGAAAAAAAAAGAAAGAAATAGACCCAAACGATAAACCAGTTAAAACACGCATCTGATACCGAGATCTCCTCTACAAATACCTGTAACTGCTATTAAGAATGGTTTTTTAGTAGAATTACTTTTTCTGTATCACCATTTACACAGGAACTACTCAGAGACTTGCCATGGTTTAAAACATTTGGGAGGCTTAGGCAGGAGGATCTCTTAAGGCCAAGTGTTTGAGACCAGCCTAAGTAACACAGCAGGACCTCATTTCTACAAAAAACAAAATAAAGAGCCAGGTATTGGGGCTGGGCGCGGTGGCTCAAGCCTGTAATCCCAGCACTTTGGGAGGCTGAGACGGGTGGATCACGAGGTCAGGAGATCAAGACCATCCTGGCTAACACGGTGAAACCCCATTTCTACTAAAAAATACAAAAAACTAGCCGGGCGAGGTGGCGGGCGCCTGTAGTCCCAAGCTACTCGGGAGGCTGAGGCAGGAGAACGGCGTGAACCCGGGAGGCGGAGCTTGCAGTGAGCTGAGATCCGGCCACTGCACTCCAGCCTGGGCAACAGAGCGAGACTCCGTCTCCAAAAAAAAAAAAAGAGCCAGGTATGGTAGCACACATCTATAATCTTAGATATTTGGGAGGCTGAGGCAGGAGGATCACTTGAGCCCAGGAGTCTGAGGTTGAAATAAGCAGTGACTGCCAGTGCACTCCAGCCTGGGTGACAGAGTGAGATCCTCTCTCTTTTTTTTTCTTTTTGAGACGGAGCGTCACTCTGTTGCCCAGGTTGGAGAGCAGTGGCATGATCTCAGCTCACTGCAACCTCAGCCTCCTGGGTTCAAGCAATTCTCCTGCCTCAGCCTCCCACATAGATGGGACTACAGGCACGTGCCAACACACCGGGCTAATTTTTTGTATTTTTAATAGAGACGGGGTTTCACTGTGTTAGCCACGATGGTCTCTATCTCCTAACCTCGTGATCCGCCCACCTCAGCCTCCCCACAGCGCTGGGATTACAGGCATGAGCCACCGCACCCAGCCTAGACCCTATCTCTTAAACAACAAACAAACAAAAACATTTGCAGGTCCTACAATAAAGTAGAAGCAGGCTAAGTTGCTCAACTGGATGGAGGAAGCTTTGTGGACTTCTCAATCAGGATATTGGAACTCCTCACTCACGAGTTCCAATATCATGTTTTATTTTTCATAGTTCTGCTATTTGATATAATTTTGGAAGCTCACTGATTAAAAGGCTAGTCTAGGTCTTTCTCCCCAGAAAATACATGGTATTGACAAACATATTCGTTCTGTTCACAAGAACTGCACTACTGAATCCCCTCATGTATTTATATGCGATCATATACTGCCATAAAGCTATCCCTTTTTTATTGTGGTAGAATATACATAAACTTCACCATTTTAACCATTTTAAACGTAAATTCAGTGGCATTAATTAACCTAATTAACTCTTTGAAACACAGTTGTAAAGCTTAGTTGTGCAACCATCATCGCTATTTCCAAAACTTTTTCATCTCCCCTGACAAAAATCCTGTACCCACTAAAGCAATAACTTCCCACTCCCACTTGACTTTTATTTTTTTACAATTGTACTCTCAAAAGGCTTAATAACTTTGAGACAGAGTCTCGCTCTGTCGCCCAGGCTGGAGTGCAGTGGCCAGATCTCAGCTCACTGCAAGCTCCGCCCCCCGTGTTTACGCCATTCTCCCGCCTCAGCCTCCCGAGCAGCTGGGACTATAGGCGCCCGCCAGCCACCTCGCCCGGCTAGTGTTTTTTTGTTTTGTTTTGTTTTGTTTTTTAAGTAGAGACGGCTTAATAACTTTTAAACTGTGATATGCTGCCACCAGGTGGCAAGAGAGTATCATGGCTGCCCTAAATTGGGAGGAAAGGCAGGGAAGGAACCACTAGTACTTTATCCAATAATTAGAAAAGTTAAAACTTCACTCACCAAAACCACCTAGATACATAACTATAAATTTCTACACGTTTTAATTCCCCTCTAAAATCTATAATAACTAAACTCATGCAAACTGCAAACAAAGAATTTCAGGGAACAATTTTAAAACCAAATAAAGCTCAAAATATAAAACTTGGTGAGTATTTCCTAACTTAACCATCATTACACCTATTCAACTTTTAAAATTAACCTAGGGCTGGGCACAGTGGCTCATGCCTGTAATCCCAGCACTTTGGGAGGCTGAGGTGGGCGAATCACCTGAGGTCAGGAGTTTGAGACCAGCCTGGCCAATGTGTTAAAACCCCATCTCTACTAAAAATACAAAAATGGCCTGGCATGGTGACTCATGCCTGTAATCCCAGCTACTTGGGAGGCTGAGGCAGGGGAAGCACTTGAACCCGGGAGGCGGAGGTTGCGGTGAGCCGAGATCGTGCCATTGCACTCCAGCCAAGCCCCACAGATTGAGGCAAAAATCAATGGCTTCTATCACCACAAAAAAGTGAGATAACCAGACAATATGAGTCTCCTAATGAAAGAACACAACTCCCTTATGATGTAGTCTTGCATTCTCCAATTCCAAAATAAAGTATCCTTAAATGTGACTGAACCTCTAATTCTAGCAACCAATGTAGTGCAAAGAGAGAACACAGAGGACTGTGTTAATAGACACCTTGGGAATGCAATCAGCAAAGTTCAAACTAAAAAATTATGAGACAAACAAGCGGCTTTCTTCAACAAATAACTGCAGTATTTTGGCTGGGCGTGGTGGCTCACGCCTGTAATCCCAGCACTTTGGGAGGCCGAGGCGGGTGGATCACCTGAGGTCAGGAGTTTGCGACCAGCCTGGCCAACATGATGAAACCCCATCTCTACTAAAAATACAAAAAATTAGCCAGGCATGGTGGCACACACCTATAATCCCAGCTACTCAGGAGGCTGAGAGAGGAGAATCACTTGAACCCGGGAGGCTGGAGGTCGCAGTGTGCCGAGATGGCACCACTGCACTCCTGCCTGGGCAACAAGAGTTCAACTCCGTCTTAAAAAAGAAAAAAAAATTGCAGTATTTTTTTTAATGATAAAAGGGAAAGGCAATATATAGTAGATAAAGATTTGAGAAGCATTGTGAATCACTTACAAAGTATTTGTTGATGTGGAACCTAATTCAAACAAAAACTTTAAAAAAATACTTTTTAGCTGGGCGCGCTGGCTCACGCCTGTAATCCCAGCACTTTGGGAGGCC
>NW_016810682.1:699753-703465 GCF_001698545.2 Rhinopithecus bieti | reverse complement strand
CATCTCTACTAAACTTTTTTTTTTTTTTTTAATATACATGCACAATGCCGTTTGCCTGCAGTTCCAGCTACTCAGAAGGCTGAAGTGGGAGAACCACTTGAGCGCCCAAGGAATTCAAGGGTGCATCGAGCCGTGATTGCACCACTGCACTCCAGCCTAGGTAACAGACTGAGCTTGTGTCTCAAAAAAAAAAAACTTGAAAATGTTCTTAAAGTGGTTTTTAGTATATTCACTATTCTAGAACATTTTCATCAAAAAGAAACCCCATATCCATTAGCAGTCAGCTCTCTGCCATTCTCCCTTCCAGTCCTAGATAACCATTAATTTACTTTCTGTCCCAATGAATTTGCCTATTCTAGACATTTTACATAAATAGAAGCATACTACATGTCATCTTTTGTGTCTGGTTTCTTTCATTTAGCACTTTTTTTTTTTTTTTTTTTTTTTTTTTTTTTTTAGAGACAGAGTCTCGCTCTGTCGCCCAGGCTGGAGTGCAGTGGCCGAATCTCAGCTCACTGCAAGCTCCGCCTCCCAGGTTCACGCCATTCTCCTGCCTCAGCCTCCCGAGTAGCTGGGACGACAGGCGCCTGCCACCTCGCCCGGCTAGTTTTTTGTATTCTTTAGTAGAGACAGGGTTTCATCGGGTTAGCCAGGATGATCTCGATCTCCTGACCTCGTGATCCGCCCGTCTCGGCCTCCCAAAGTGCTGGGATTACAGGCTTGAGCCACCGCGCCCGGCCCATTTAGCATGTTTTGAATGTTCATCCATGTTGTGGCATGTTAGTAAAATCTTGTTTTTTTTTCTTCTTCTTTTTTCTTGAGATGGAGTCTCACTCTATTGCCCAGGCTGGAGTGCAGTGGCATGATCTCAGCTCGCTGCAACCTCCACCTCCTGGTTCAAGCGACTCTCCTGCCTCAGCCTCCCAAGTAGCTGGGACTATAGGTGTGTGCCACCACACTCAGCTAATTTTTGTATTTTTGGTAGAGATGGGGTTTTGCCATGTTGGCCAGGCTGGTCTCAAAGTCCTGGCCTCAAGCGATCTGCCTGCCCTGGCCTTCTGAAGTGCTGAGATTACAGGCATGAGCCACTGCACCCAGCCAAAACCTTGTTTATTTTTATGAATAATATGCCATTGTATGGGCATAACAATTTTTGTTTCTCTATTCATCAGCTGATGGGCATTTGAACTGTTTGTTTTTCAGCTATAATGAATAATGACCAATCCTGTGAACATTTGTATACAGCTTCTGTGTAGACTACGTTTTCAATTATCTTGTGTATCTATCTAGGAGTAGAATTGCTGGGTCATACAGTAATTCTATATTTAACTTTTTGAGGAATAGCCAAACTGTTTTCTAAAGTGGCTGCACCATTTTACATTCCTACCACCAGTCTGAATGTTCCAATTTCTCCACATCCTTGACAACATGTTATTGTCTGTTTACTATTATTATAGCCATCTTAACAAGTGTGAAGTGGAAATATTAATTTCTTTTTTCTTTTTTTTTTTTTTTTTTGAGATAGTCTTGCTCTGTTGCCCTGGCTGGAGTGCACTGGCACAAACACAGCTCACTGCAGCCTCAAAGTCCCAGAACTCAAGCGATCTTGCTGCCTCAGCCTCTCAAGTGGCTGGGACCACAGGTGCATGCCACCATGTTCAGGTAAATTTTTATTTTTTATTTTTTTGAGACGGAGTCTCACTCTTGTCACCCAGGCTGGAGTGCAGTGGTGCGATCTCAGCTCAATGCTACCTCCACCTCCTGGGTTCAAGCGATTCTCCTGCCTCAGCCTCCCAAGTAGCTAGGAATACAGGCGCACGCTACCACGACCGGCTAATTTTCTGTATTTTTAGTAGAAATGGGGTTTCACCATGTTGGCCAAGCTGGCCTTGAACTCCTGACCCCAGTGATCCACTGCCTTGGCCTCCCAAAGTGCTGGGATTATACTAGCCTCTCTACAGTTATGTTTAAGATTTTTCCATAACAAATATTTAAATGTACCTACAATACCATAAATACATAGAATTCTTTCATACTTTTTTTTTTTTGAGACAGAGTCTTGCTCTGTCGCCCATGCTGAAGTGCAGTGGCGCGATCTCGGCTCACTGCAACCTCCACCTACCAGGTTCAAGCGATTCTCCTGCCTCAGCCTTCGTTGTAGCTGGGATTACAGGCACCCACCACCAACGCCTGGCTAATTTTCTTTTGTATTTTTAGTAGAGACGGGATTTTGCCAATGTTGACCAGGCTGGTCTCCAGCTACTGACCTCAAGTAATCCGCCCACCTCGGCCTCCCAAAGTGCTGGGGTTATAGGCATAAACCATCACGCCCAGCATCTATCATACATTTTTATACCCCAGGAAACAAAATATCATAGCTATTACATTATTTCACATCTCAACATTGCACAAATATTATGTTAGATGTTTTTGAAAACCTGAGAAAAAATTATGTCTAATAAAAATATCAATTATACATTAATTTAATTTATTTATTTTGAGATGGAATCTCACTCTGTCACCCCGGCTTCAGTGCGGTGGCACAGCCTCAGCTCACTGCAACCTCCGCCTCCCAGGTTCAAGTGATTCTCCTGCTTCAGCCTCCTTAGTAGCTGGGATTATAGGCGTCCACTACCAGGACTGGCTAATTTTCTGTATTTTTAGTAGAGACGGGGTTTCACCATGTTGACCAGGGTGGTCTTGAACTCCTGACCTCAAGTGATCCACCCGCCTTGGCCTCCCAAAGTGCTGGGGTTACAGGCATGAGCCACCGTGCCTGGCCTAATTTTAAATCCTGTAAACAGATTTTCAAGGTTATATATTCATGCTAGTTAACAAAAACTGTGTTGTATCCAACTAAACTTCATTAGCCACAAATGTGAAAAATCAAACTCATCAGTATTCAACTCCCATGTGTATAAAGAAATAAATTCTTAAGAATATAAACTGCAAATGCAATCTTTTTTTTTTTTTTTTCTGAGACACACTCTCACTCTGTTGCCATGTCTAGAGTGTGGTGGTACGATCTTGGCTCACTGCAACCCCCGCCTCCCAGGCTCAAGTGATTCTCATGCCTCAGCCTCCTGAGTAGCTGGGATCACAGGCACGGACCACCATGCCCAGCTAATTTTTCCTACTTTTAGTAGAGATGGGCATTTCACTGTGTTGGCTAGGCTGGTCTCAAACTCCAGGCCTCAAGTGATCCACCTGCCTTGGCCTCCCAAAGTGTTGGGATTACAGGCATTAGCCACTGCGTCCAGCCTTGCAAATGAAATCTTGTACTTTATCTCAGTTGAGAAAGTTTTGTTTCTTTAATAGTAAGCACAACACTAAAAGGAGTCAACTCTCAATTATCTTCAGAAAGAAGCTAAGGAGCAAATAGTTTAAAAGTGCACTCATTTAACTTAATTCGTTTTTTCTTTCACAAATCACAGAAAAGGTAGCCTTCCCATTTTTTTCTAGCATCAGAGGGAGTAAGAAGTTCCATCTGGATCAATTTCCTTGATAACAATCCAACAATAATTTTTTTTTTTTTTTTTTGAGACAGAGTCTTGTCTGCCATCTAGGTAGTGGCGTGATCTGATCTCAGCTCGCTGCAACCTCCACCTCCTGCCTCAGCAATTCTCCTTCCTCCGCCTTCCTAGTAGCTGGGATTACATGTGTACACTACCACATCCAGCTAATTTTGTGTTTTTTTTTTTTTTTTTTTTTT
>NW_016810682.1:684922-696200 GCF_001698545.2 Rhinopithecus bieti | reverse complement strand
GGCCTCCCAAAGTGCTGAGATTACAGGCTTGAGCCACCGCGCCCGGCCTAATTTTGTATTTTTAGTAGAAATGGGGTTTCACCATATTGGCCAGGCTGGTCTCAAACTCCTGACCTCAGGTGATCTGCCCACCTCGGCCTCCCAGAGTGCTGGGATTATAGGCATGAGCCACGGTAGCTGGTCTTGAACAAATAATTTTTATTTCAACCATATTTAACCAAAATTATTCCAAAATATAATATGCAATTCTGTGCGTTATAAGTCACTAAAATGCAAAGTAATTTTAAACTTTCCATGATACATAAACATCACTAACATCAATTATCAAACTTTTTGATGCTATAGAATCAGGAAAACTAGACATCTGCTTTCATGTATCTCAGGCTCTTGGTTTTTCTCTTCAAGGATCTATCCTAGGCTCTGGCTTGCCAGTGAAGCCTGTCTCTCCTGCTGGGCTGAGGGTTTCTCTGGGCCTCTTCCTGCAATTCACCTCTCAGCCTACTGGATAGTGAATCTAATGAATACTCACTGTTTTTCCATTCCAGGCTAGCTAGCACAAATACCTGTTATCTCCCTGAATCCAGAAATGTTATATTCTGCATTGTGCCAACCATGAAGACCAACAGATTAGGCCATGTTGACCACCGTGCTAACTTAATGGTAGATATGTTTTAGAATTATAAGATATGAGAACCTTAATAATACAAGTGTAAGAGTTCAACCTCCCTGCTTTATAGATAAGTAAAAAGCCCGGAAGATTAAGTGACTCATCCAAGGTTACTGGGTTTTTTTGTAGCAGAAAAGATATTAACAGTCAGAAGTGCTGGTTTCTAGTCCAAGTGCTTTTTGCACTACTTCATCAACACCCACATCCTACAAGATTATCATGCAATAAAGTATAAACTAATTAAGAAGCTAAATTTTGCCCTAATTCTGTAAATTCATGGATGCTGGTCCTTCCAGAAATAAAACCCTAAAATACAATTTCTGATAGATGAATTTATATTAAAGTAAAACTAGCTTTATCACAGGTACTTCACTTGCTTTCTTACCAAACATGAAGGCATTGAATTAATAGGAATCAATCACATTTAAACCAAACATAAGATACAACTATCTTCAGAAACACACATGCTGCATATAGGTAACACTCTGGAGTAGGGCATGCTTTAAACAGACTTCCTCTAAGTAAATTTAAACCATTTAATTGGCAATTAACCTATTAATTGTAACTCTTTCTACTGAGCTATAACAGAAAAACATGCATCTATCCCTCCAAATGAGTTCTGCTTACACCACTAGATTCTGAAAGTCTGCGATGGGCACAGACATGAATATTTACTTAAATAGTTAAAAAGCCTTTGTTGGAAATAACCTTAAAGCCCTTATGTATAAATTTTATGGTTTTAATCTTTAAGGCACAGGTTCTCAAACTGAGGTCCACAGGCTTAAAAAGTTTATCAGGGGGCTGGGCATGGTGGCTCACACCTGTAATCAGAGCACTCTGGGAGACCGAGGCAGGCGGATCTCAAGGTCAGGAGCTCAAGACCAGCCTGGCAAACATGGTGAAACCCCATCTCTACTAAATAAACAAAAATTAATCAAGTACGGTGGCGGGCACCTGTAATCCCAGCTACTCAGGAGGCTGAGGCAGGAGAATTGCTTGAACCCAGGAGGTGGAGGTTGCAGTGAGCCAAGACTGCGTCACTGCACTCCAGCCTGGACGACAGAGGGAGACTCCATCCCAAAAAAAAAAAAAAAAAAGTTTATCAGGGGACTTCAGGAGGTCTGCAAACTCCCTAAAACTGTACACTCAATTCAGAATGTATGTGCATTTGTGCATGTGTTAAGTGAGAAAAGCCATAGCTTTTATCAGATCCTCAAAAGAGAACCATGATGACAAAAAGGTTCAGAATCACTGCTTTAAGTAAAACAAAGCTTTCAAGCTGTGGAGGCCAGGCAGTCCATTGATGGCTGCAGAACGCACAACAAAGGTTGCCTCTCCTCACATACACCAACACTTTTGGAATGCAGAGCCTCAATATAGTAGTAATGAGAGGTGAAGCCAGCTGGGCTTCTGGGTCGGGTGGTGACTTGGAGAACTTTTCTGTCTAGCTAAAGGATTGTAAACGCACCAATCAGCACTCTGTGTCTAGCTAAAGGATTGTAAGCGCACCAATAAGCACTCTGTAAAACCGCACCAATCAGTGCTCTGTTTCTGGCTAAAGGATTGTAAATGCACCAATCAGCACTCTGTAAAAATGCACCAATCAGTGCTGTGTGTCTAGCTAAAGAATTGTAAACACACCAATCAGTACTCTGTAAAATGAACCAATCAGCGCTCTGTAAAATGGACCAATCAGCAGGATGTGGGCGGGGCCAAATAAGGGAATAATAGCTGGCCACCAGAGCCAGCAGCAGCAACATGCCCAGGTCCCCTTCCACGCTGTGGAAGCTTTGTTCTTTCGCTCTTCACAGTAAATCTTGCTGCTGCTCACTCTGGGTCTGCACTACCTTTATGAGCTGTAACACTCACCACTGCTCCACGGCTTCATTCCTAAAGTCAGTGAGACTACGAAACCAACAGGAGGAATTAACAACTCCTGATAAGCCACCTTTTAGAGTTGTAACACTCACTGCGAAAGTCTATGGCTTTACTCCTGAAGTCAGTGAGACCATGAACCCACTGGAAGGAAGAAACTCCAGACACATCTGAATATCTGAAGGAACAAACTCCGGACACACCATCTTTAAGAGTTGTAACACTCACTGCGAGGGTCCGTGGCTTCATTCTTCAAGTCAGTGAGATCAAGAACCCACCGGAAGGAATAAATTCCAGACACAATAATACCGAGAAACCATAAGTTCACCAGTCACAAGACAGGGAGACAAGTCCACTACACATCCTGACCAACATATCACCACATTTGGTGTCTTAACCACAGAGCATCAAGACATTCTGTAAGAAAGATTGCCCTCCGGTTGGACGTGGTGGTTCACCTGTAATCCCAGCACTTTGGGTGGCCAGGGTGAGCAGATAACGAGGCCAAGAGATTGAGACCATCCTGGCCAACATGGTGAAACCCTGTCTCTACTAAAAATACAAAAATTAGGTAGGCGGGGTGATGCGGGCCTGTAGTCCCAGCTACTTGGGAGGCTGAGGCAGGAGAATTGTTTGAATCCGGGAGGTGGAGGCTGCAGTGAGCCGTGATTGGGCCACTGCACTCTAGTCTGGCGACAGAGCGAGACTCCGTCTCAAAAAAAACAAAAAAAGAAAGATAAAGATTGCCCTCCACAGCCACACACTGAAAAGACTGGGGAAGGGACGGACATGTTCTGGAGGAATCTCTAGGGCAAAGGGCCTTCCAGCAAAAACACTCCCTGAAATTACTTTATCTCAACTAGTACTACCACTTCCTATGGATACTTAATTCAGTAACCTGTGTTAAGGTATTTACTCCTTTTATTTGTCCAAAACAAAAATCTCTCTGTCAAACATTAGGGATGGGGCATTGCCTTCATTTTGGTACACTGAGTATTTTGTATTTAGAGAATAAATCCATTATCACGGTTTTATAAGCTGTGAACACAAATCCCCTTAGTGTTTTCTGACACTGAAGAATGCTTTTGTATTTAACACTCTGGATATGTGAGTGTGCAAGAAAAGAGTATGTATATGTGTGTACATACTCCATCACAGGCTACATAAAATATTAACTCTAATTATTGTATGGTGCTTACAAGGAAATCCTGCTTTCCTTCTACCACCACTAAATACTATTAATTTTTCACTTTAGAGACTTGTGGATTTTAGGAAAGTTTGTTTTCATTTCCATCTTCTACTGTTATATACAATACTAAAAATCAGTTTTAACTGATTTTAGTGTTTTCTCAAAAGAAAATGGAGAAAGGATTATTGAGTCAAGAAATCTGTGAGTACAAGATACTCTGCGGTGATTAATAACATCAGCACAAATGTTGTATTTTACACCTATGTATTTTTAGGCTATTGCTATCCAGCACTGTAAGGGAAAATTTTTTAACTACACCTATGTATTTTTAGGCTATTGCTATCCAGCAGTATAAGGGAAAATTTTTTAACTTAATGCAAACAAATGCTTTTCTAACTTAAACGACAGAGAATTAAATCCATTCACCAAAACCATGCTTCTTAATATCTAAAAACCCTAGGGCCAAAATCAGTGCTCCCAATTAGAGATCACAAACGTAACTTTAAAAAATTTTTCTTGTGATTTCTTAAGCTTATGATCAGAACTGCCTACAAGATACTAAGAATGTTGCCTACAAGATATTGAGGATNACACCTATGTATTTTAGGCTATTGCTATCCAGCAGTATAAGGGAAAATTTTTTAACTTAATGCAAACAAATGCTTTTCTAACTTAAACGACAGAGAATTAAATCCATTCACCAAAACCATGCTTCTTAATATCTAAAACCCTAGGGCCAAAATCAGTGCTCCCAATTAGAGATCACAAACGTAACTTTAAAAAATTTTTCTTGTGATTTCTTAAGCTTATGATCAGAACTGCCTACAAGATACTAAGAATGTTGCCTACAAGATATTGAGGATTAAAAACAGTGAAGAGCAATAAATATACTAGAAATTCCAATTATCTAATTTATTGGCACAACTGATGGTTTACTTCTCTAGCATAAGTGACCATAGGAAGGCAAAGACTAATTAATTTAAACCTTACACAACCAAACAGGAAATTCAAAAGCAGGAATAAAAAGCTTTTATCTATAGTGGTTTAGCCAAACTATCATACATATACATACTGGAGTAAATGGAGGTGACAACATTAAGTGTGTTTGTGCAAGTGCCTGCCCCCACCCCATCACCAAGAACAGAGTTGATTCAGAAAGTAAGGTAAATCAATGCACAGTGGTGGGAAACAGGCTTTTCCTAGGCCCAGAACACTTAATGGACTGGGAGGAGCAACTAGCTTAATCAGTGACATTCACACATACAAAGAAAAAAGGCAGCCGGGCGCTGTAGTTCACACCTGTAATCCCAGCACTTTGGGAGGCCAAGGCAGGCCGATCAGCTAAGGTTGGCAGTTCAAGACCAGCCTGACCAACATGGAGAAACCCCATCCCTACTAAAAATACAAAATTAGCCAGGCGTGGTGGCACATGCCTGTAATCCCAGCTACTCAGAAGGCTGAGGCAGAAGAATCGCTTGAACCCAGGAGGTGGAGGTTGCGGTGAGCCGCGACTGCACCATTGCACTCCAGCCTGGGCAACAAGAGCGAAACTCCATCTCAAAAAAAAGAAAGGAAGAAAGAAAAAAAGGAGGCCAGGCGCGGTGGCTCAACACTGTAATCCCAACACTTTGGGAGGCCGAAGCAGGTGTATCACCTGAGATAAGGAGTTCAAGACCAGCCTGGCCAACCTGGGAAACCCCGTATCTACTAAAAATACCATAATTAGCTGGGTGTGGTGGTGCATGCCTGTAATCCCAGCTACTTGGGAGGCTGAGGCAGGAGAATTGCTTGAACCCAGGAGGCGGAGGTTGCGGTGAGCTGAGGCTGCACTACTGCACTCCAGCCTGGGAAACAAGAGCAAAACTCCATCTCAAAAAAAAAAAAAACAAGTCTGCACCAGGATGTAAAGCCGTGAATGAGTAGTGGTAAGCTGTATGCTATAAAGGAAAAAGAAAACCAGAATACATTGAGAGAGCAGAGAGGTAAAACCTTCTTTAGACTGAGTAGTCAAGGAAGGCCTCAGAAGAAAGCTGAGAGCTCATGGATGAGAAGGAGCTGAGTACTCAAAAGGCAGAACAAGAGTATTCTATGCAGAGAAAACAGCCTGAAAGAGACAGGAAAACTGCAAAATTCAAGTGCAATGGGACGCCCAAAGTGAATAGTTTAAGTAACCATGTGACCCATTCTTTCAAAAGCTCTCTCTGGCTACTATGCAGAGAAAAAAATTGGAGAGACCAGAGAAGTGTGAAGACCAGCTGAAAGGCTACTGTGGCAGTTCAGGGGGAGAGATGGGATAGCTTCAGTGAAAAGAGGTGAAAGAATACAAAATACATTCTGAAGATGTGTTGGAAAGGACTTGGTGAAGAACGTGGTGGGGAGTGGTGTGTAAGAAAAAATGAAGGTGCCAAAAATGACTCCTAGATTCCTGGTTTAAGCAGTTCGGTGACTATTTCCGATGGAAAAAACTAAGGGGAAACATAGCTTTGCTAGATAATAATTTCAGTTTTGAACATGTGAAGTATGAGCTCCCTGTAAAATACAAATTTGGGGATTCTCAGCACATAAGTGATATTTAAATCCTTGGGAACAAATGCTATCATCCAGAAACATAGAAGAGAGATGAAGAAACAGGCCCAAGCCCTGAGGAGCTCAAACATGCAGTGTCTGGGAAAAAGAGGTTGACAAAAAGTATAGGCAAAGGTGAGAGGAAAACGAGCATTATGAGATTACAGAAGCCAACAGGCTGGGATCCAAGAAAGAGGATGAATTATGTGGATAACTCTGGTAAAAGATGCAGTGAGATGTGGCCTGAATATCCACTGATTTGGCAACCCACCATCAAGGATGACCTTGGCAAGAGCAGTTTCAAGGAACTGGAAGAAAGGATTAAGTCAATGAGGGCGGAAGGGTGACTGACTACATACCAACCAGCCTGTTTGCAACTTAGCAAACTTCCCAGCTATCACCAAGATGCAGGTAAATCACCTCATCTCTCTCCTGCTCTACCATAACAGCCTCCAACCGCTTTTCCTGCTTCAATCCTTATCCTCCTACAGCCCATTCTCAGCACAGCAGCCAGAAAGATCCTAAAAGGGAAGTCATACCACATACCACCCCTCCTCTGCTCAGTGATCTCATCTCATCTCATTCAGAACAAAGGTCAAAAACAGTCTTCCTAATAACCTAGAAGATCACCATCTTACCTCTGAACACTTCTGCTCACATGGAATACAGCAAGCACGCTTTTGCTTGCTGCCTAACTTCCTTCAGGTTTCTGCTCAAATGTTACTGCACCAATAAGGCTTCTTTCTCTGACCAACTGATTTTTTTTTTTTAAGAAAGAGACTTGCTCTGTTGCCCAGGCTGGAGTACAGCGGCATGATCTCAGCTCACTGCAACCTCCACCTCCCAGGTTTAAGTGATTCTCGTGCCTCAGCCTCCCAAGTAGCTGGGACTACAGGCGGGCACCACCACACCTGGCTAATATTTGTATTTTTAGTACAGATGGGGTTTCACCATGTTGGCCAGGCTGGTCTCCAACTCCTGACCTCAGGTGATCTGCCCACCTCAGTCTCCCCGGCTGGGATTACAGGTGTGAGCCATCGTACCCCGCCCTGATTTACTTTTTTCTTTTTCTTTTTTTTTTTTAAGTGAAAACAAGTTTATTAAGCAAGTGAAGGAATAAAGAATGGCTACTCCATAGGCAGAGTAGCCTGGTCAACTGATTTAAATAGCACCTGCTTTCATTCTTTGCTTATCTTTGCCTACCCTGATCTACTTTTCTTCTTAGCACTTACCGTCCTTATGGCTACTTATGTTTACTGTCTGTCTCACATCATGAGGATATAAGCTTTATAAGAGTAGAAGTTTTACCAGCTTTAGTTCACTACTGTGTAGCAAGTATGTAGGCCTGGTACACAGTAGACGCTCATTTGTTTCTTGCATGTAAGTCATGAGAAAGGCTCCTCACATTATGAAATAATAAACTGGCACTTTCAGTTTCATACAAGCCTTCTGTTATTTAGATAATATGAGTCTGGTCACCCGCAGGAATGCAGGGAAAGTCTCATTTCTGGATCCATGAAATAGAATACTAGTTTTTCAATGCTCTAAACGTAGGCCTTGAAAAACTCACAATTATACCATTCTGCTGGGTATCTCCTTGTAAACTCAAGAAGCATTTCCATTCAATTTTTAATATGAACTGTTTACCTTTTGCATAAAGCAAGGTACACTAGATGAAAAAACAATCATTTGTAATAACGCAAAGATGTGGTCACCGAGGGGGCAATGGTACTGATGAATCACACAAATACAAAGATATGTACATATTATATTTGAACAAAGGCAAATATGTATGGTGCACTGGGATTAGGTCATTCTTCCAAATAATTGAACCATGCTCTCTAGTCTGTCTATTTAATTTCCCTAATCATCCTCTAATCACCAAGAAACAGACTAAGCTATTTTTCTCTGCAAACTCCCTAGCTCACACTTATTCTTCTGTCCTCAGAAAAATAAGTGACCAAAAAATATTATCTTCTAATTTCTGACAAGATCAAAGCTCTGCAGTATGTAAATACAACGCAAGCGTTAATTATGGTTTGAAATCACATTTAGGCTGAGCGCAGTGGCTCACACCTGTAATCCCAGCACTTCGGGAGGCCAAAGCAGGTGGATCACGAGGTCAGGAGTTCAAGACCAGCCTGGCCAATATGGTGAAACCCCATCTCTACTGAAAATACAAAAAAAATTAGCCAGGCATAGTGGCACATGCCTGTAATCCCAGCTACTCAGGAGGCTGAGGCAGGAGAATTGCTTGAACCTGGGAGGCAGGAGAATTGCTTGAACCTGGGAGGCGGAGGTTGCGGTGAGCCAAGATCATGCCGCTGCACGCCAGCCTAGGCAACAGAGTGAGACTCGTCTCAAAAAAAAAAAAAAAAAAAGAAATCATATTTGTATCATATTATCAGTCATATATATCTACTCATGTAACCCTAAACAAACTGTGAAAACACAAATCCTGAAAACTGCAATATTCCCCAATAAATTAATATACATACACTGTATAGCTAAGAATGGAAGGAAATGGCCAAACAAGTTAAAATACAGATAAATCTAAATAACTATTATCAAATCTGGCTACATAATTGTGTAGAACATTTTTTAAAATCATTTCCAAAAACATGTAATATATAAAGATAACAAATAAAATTCCAGATTTGCAAAGAAAAAAAGAAAGCAGATGTACTAAAATGCTTGTTTTACAATTATGAGGACTCAAAAAAATACTATTTAGCGCTCTGCCTCTGACAATGAGAGAATTTTAAAAGTCTTCTTAAAATCTGCATGGACTAATAACACACAAAGATACTTAACATCATTAGCCATTGGGGAATGCAAATCAAAACTAGAAGGAGATACCACTTCCCACCCACTAGGAGGGCTATAATCAAAAAGACAGATAACAGAGGACAAGCGTTGGCAACAATGTGGAGAAATTAGAACCCTGGTACACTGCTGGTGGGAATATAAAATGGTGTAACAACCTTAAGAAACAGCATGGCAGTTCCTCAAAAGGTAAAGCAGAGTTCCATTTGACCCAGTAATTCCACTCCTACATAGGGGTGGGTTCATGTTTATACAAGAGAAATGAAAATATATGTCCACATAAAAACTTATACACAAATGTTCATAGCAGCATTCTTTTTTTTTTTCTTTTGAGATGGAGTTTCGCTCTTGTTGCCCAGGCTGGAGTGCAATGGCACAATCTCAGATCACTGCAACCTCCACTACCTGATTCAAACAATTCTCCTGCCTTAGCCTCCCGAGTAACTGGGATTACAGGCATGTGCCACCATGCCTGGCTGATTTTGTATTTTTATAGAGATGGAGTTTCTCCATGTTGGTCGCACTGGTCTCTAACTCCTGAGCTCAGGTGATCCGCCTGCCTCGGCGTCCCAAAATGTTGAGATTACAGGCATGAGCCACAGTACCCAGCCCATAGCAGCATTATTCATAATCATCCAAAATAGAATGCAATCCATATGTGCATTAACTGATGAATGGTTAAAGCATAATACATCTATACAACTAATATTTACCCACAAAAAGGAACAAAGTTCTGGTATGTTACAACATAGATGAATCTGAAAATACTATGCTAAGTGGAAGAAGCCAGTACTGTTGATAAAAGTGCATACTGTGACCAGGCGCGGTGGCTCAAGCCTGTAATCCCAGCACTTTGGGAGGCCGAGACGGGCGGATCACGAGGTCAGGAGATCAAGACCATCCTGGCTAACATGGTGAAACCCCGTCTCTACTAAAAAAATACAAAAAACTAGCCAGGCGTGGTGGCGGGCGCCTGTAGTCCCAGCTACCCGGAGGCTGAGGCAGGAGAATGGCGTAAACCCGGGAGGCGGAGCTTGCAGTGAGCTGAGATCCGGCCTCTGCACTCCAGCCTGGGCGACAGAGCCAGACTCCGTCTCAAAAGAAAAAAAAAACGTGCATATTGTATAATTCCATTTATACAAAAGGTCCAGAACAGGCTAATCTACAGAGACAGAAAGTAGATAACTGTTGCCTAGGACTGAGATGGGAGGAAATGGAGAGTGACTGCAAATGAGTGGAGGATTTCTTTTCAGGGAGATGAAAATGCTCTGGTATTAGACAGTGGTATTGGTTATACAACTGTGAATATACCAAAACCCACTTATTTGTATACCTTATTTGGGAAAATTGTATATGTAAATTTATATTTTGATAAAGCTGTTAAGAATGAGGTAGCAGGCATGATGGGAGGTTTATAAAGCGTACTTTTAGTATTTTATTTCTTGACCTGCTTGGTAGTTACACACGTGGGTTCACACTATCATGATTCATTGAGCTGCAAACTTACAAGATATGAATGTTTCTATACGTATTTCATATGTCAAACAAATGTTTCAAAAAATAAATTCATAAATACTGACTTGGAAAGAGACCCAGCATGTATTACAAAGTGGAAAAAAAGCAAGTTTCAGGACAATACATATAGTATGGTCCCACTTTTTATACATAGCAACACTACATGAATATACACATATCCAATCCTCACTGACCTCTGCAGAATTCAAATAAAGGAACTTTTATTTTCTCTAATATACATTTCTGTAACATTTTAAATTTAGCCATGTATATTTTTGTAATCAGAGGACAATAATGTCTACTTGTAAAAAAACTTAAAAAGGCATAAAAGACAGTCAGTTGCAGCAGCTCACGCCTGTAATCCCAGCACTTTGGGAGGCCGAGGCAGGTGGTTCACCTGAGGTCAGGAGCCTGGTCAACACGGCGAAACCCCGTCTCTACTAAAAATATAAAAATTAGCCGGCGGTGGTGGCATGCGCCTGTAATTCCTGCTACTCGGGAGGCTGAGGCAGGAGAATCGTTTGAACCCGGGAGGTGGAGGTTGCAGTGAGCCGAGATCACGCAATTGCACTGCAGCCTGGGCAACAAGAGTGAAACTCTGTCTCAAAAAAAAAAAAAAAAAAAGGCAAAAAAAAAAATTT
>NW_016810682.1:678711-684553 GCF_001698545.2 Rhinopithecus bieti | reverse complement strand
AAAAAAAAAAAAAAAGGCATAAGACAAAATTTAATAAAGAGAAAAGAAATTCCTGAATTAGTATACAAAAAAAAGGCATAAAGACAAAATTTAATAAAGAGAAAAGAAATTCCTGAATTAGTATACAAAAATACAGAAATAATAAATCCAAGAATAGACTCTTCTTCTTCTTTTTTTTTTTTTGAGACAAAGTCTCGTTCTTGTCCCCCAGGCTGGAGTGCGATGGCGTGAGCTCTGCTCACTGCAACCTCCACCTCCCAGGTTCAAGTGATTCTCCTGCCTCAGCCCCCGGAGTAGCTGGGATTACAGGTGCCTGCCACCACACCGGACTAGTTTTGGCATTTTTAGTAGAGATGGGGTTTCACCATGTTGGCCAGGCTGGTCTCAAACTCCTCACCTCAGGTGAGCCACCCTTCTCAGCCTCCCAAAGTGCTGGGATTACAGGCATGAGCCACTATGCCTGGCCGAATACATTCTTTAAAAGATGATCATTTAAAAAATGGCCAGGTGCGGTGGCTTATGCCTATAATCCCAGCACTTTGGGAGGCCGAGGAGGGTGGATCACGAGGTCAGAGTTCAAGACCAGCCTGGCCAAGATGGTGAAACCCCGTCTCTACTAAAAACACAAAAATTAGCCAGGTGTGGTGGCAGGTGCCTGTAATCCCTGCTACTCGGGAGGCTGAGGCAGAATTGCTTGAACCCAGGAGGTGGAGGTTGCAGTGAGCCCAGATAGCCCCACTGCACTCCAGCCTGGGCGACAGAGGGAGACTACGTCTCAAAAAAAAAAAAAAAAAAAAAAAAAAAAATTGCAACTAATCTGATTGCTATTACATATATATATATATACACACACACATACACACACACACATATATATACATATAACAGTAATAGGGAAATTATATTTTCCAACTATTTAAAATTGTGAAAAAAATTAGATGTCTACTTAAAATTTTTCACGATTTTCAGAGTATATATTCAAAATACTTTGAATATCACTGAATTAAGGAGGGTAATTATGCAGCAAGAGAAAACAGCCCAGTGCAAGGAGACCACAGCTCTGAGCTATGGGGCCTGAGAGAAGAGCCTAGCCCTCTGTGGGCGTGTTTCTCAATATGAAATAAGGAGGTCAGATTATGATTCTGCTGCTCTCTGCTTCAAGAGTCACTAACTGGGTGGGTCAGGCCATTTGGGATATAACATCACTACCAAGAATAACACCATTAGCAGCAATAATAAAACCCACTACAGCTTTTTCAATGATTATTGTACACTTCCATGCATCGTCTCTATACACAAATGCCTGCCTCTCTTACACGGGTAATTTGTGGACATACACCAAAATGGTACCTGTTACCACTTAGGATTATAGTGGGGAGAGGCATAAGAATCGAGGGTCCATCAGTCAGAGTCCCAAAAGTAAAGAGATGCCAAATATATATTAGAATAATCTGAGAAGGGTTTGTTTATAAAAGAAATAATTACAAAGTTAGGGGGTAGAGCCTACAGAAACCATGGGGATGGAACAGAAGTCAGGACTAGTAAAGGGGCAGAACAAGGCTGAGCACCAGTGGCTCACATCTGTAATCTCAGCACTTTGGGATGCCGAGGTGGGAAGACTGAGTGAGCTCAGGAGTTCAAGACCAGTCTGGGAAACACAGCAAGATTCCACCTCTACAACAAATGTTTAGAAACTAGCCAGTTGTGGAGACGCACACCTGTCATCCCTACTCAAGAGGCTGAGGTGGGAAGATTGCTTGACCCCAGAAGCTCAAGGCTGCAGTGGGCCATGATCACACCACTGTACTCCAGCCTGCTGGGCAGAGCAATACTCTGTCTTTAAATAAATAAATAAATAAACAAACAAACAAACAAAAAGCAGAACAAATATTACTTCTAGAAGTCCCAAAGAAGATAGGAGACAGAGATTACCAGAACCCAGAACCCGGGTATATAATACACGCTACACTGAGAGTGAGGGGAAGGGATAAATATTCTGACCTCCTTCTCCTCTGGCCCTTCAATCCAGAGGGCCTAAGAGCTCTTTATCTGGGGCAAAGAGCCAGGTAGAAAAGAGTAGAAGATGGATCTGGAGAGGTAAACAAAAGATATTCAGCCCAGATTTCTTTTAACTTTTTATAAAATTAAATACATGAGCCTGGCGTGGTGGCTTACACCTGTAATCCCAGCACTTTGGGAGCCCAAGGTGGCTTAGCAGTTTGAGACCAGCCTGGCCAACATGGCAAAACCCCGTCTCTACTAAAAATATAAAAATTAGCTGGGTGTGGTAGCGGTTGCCTGTAATCACAGCGAAACTCTGTCTCAAAAAAAAAAAAAAAAAAAAATTAGGCCAGGCGCAGTGGCTCATGCCTGTAATCCCAACACTTTGGGAGGCTGAGGCGGGTGGATCACGAGGTCAGGAGTTCAAGACCAGCCTGACCAATACAGTGAAACCCTGTCTCTATTAAAAATACAAAAATTAGCTGGGCATGGTGGCAGGTGCCAGCTACTCAGGAGGCTGAGGCAGAAGAATTGCAGAAGAATTGCTTGAACCCGGGAGGTTGCAGTGAGCCGAGATCACACCACTGGACTCGGGCCTGGGTGACAGAGCGAGACTCAGTAAAACCTTACACAGAAACCTGAAGTCCCACCCTCCATAATCCTGGATCCCTCTCTCCAGACGTAATCATTTTTCTTACAATTTGTTAGGTGGGGTTTACTGTTGGCCCTTTCTATATAGACAGAGAGACATATCACAGTAAAATAGAGAGAAGTGTTTTATGGAGTGCTATTCGTTTAACATGAATGGTATTACTCTACTACTTTGTTCAATCTCCCCCCCACTATTTTCAGTTCAGTTAGAAAATAATGTTCAAAGGCCGGGCACGGTGGCTCACACCTATAATCCCAGCACTTTGGGAGGCTGAGGTGGGCGAATCACGTGAGTTCAGGAGTTAGAGACCAGCCTGACCAACATGGAGAAACCCCATCTCTACTAAAAATATAAAAAATTAGCCAGGCGTGGTGGCGCATGCCTGTTAATTCCAGCTACTCGGGAGGCTGATGCAGGCAAATCACTTAAACCCGGGAGGTGGAGGTTGCGGTGAGCCAAGATGGCACCACAGCACTCCAGCCTGGGCAACAAGAGCAAAACTCCGTCTCAATAAAAAATTTAAAAAATATATGTAATGTGGCCGGGCGCGGTGGCTCAAACCTGTAATCCCAGCAATTTGGGAGGCCGAGACGGGGTGGGATTCACGAGGTCAGGAAGATCGAGACCATCTGGCCTAACACGGTGAAACCCCGTCTGCTACTAAAAAATCAAAAAAATAGCCGGGCGATGTGGCGGGCGCCTGTAGTTCCCAGTTACTCGGGAGGCTGAGGCAGGAGATGGCGTAAACCCGGGAGGGCGGAGCTTGCAGTGAGCTGAGATCCGGCCATGCCTCCAGCCCGGGCTACAGGAGCGAGACTCCGTCTCAAAAAAAAAAAAAAAAAAATAATATTATTATATATATATGTTATTATATATATATATTTCTTTTTATGGTGATATATATGTATATATATATATATATATGTAATGTTCAATGCCTGGTGCGGTGGCTCACACCTATAATCTCAGCACTTCAGGAGGCCGAGGCGGGTGGATCACTTAAGCCCAGGAGTTTGAGACCACCTTGGCCAACACAGCGAAAACCCGTTTCTACTAAAAAACACAAAAAATTAGTCGGGAGTAGTGGTGCCTGCCTGTAGTCCCAGCTACATGGGAGGCTGTGGAGGGAGGGTCACTAGAGCCTGGGGAGATCGAGACTGCAGTAAGCCAGGATAGTGCCACTGCACTCTAGCCTGAATGGCACAGTGAAACCCTATCTCAAAACAAAAAGAAAGAAAAAGGAAATAATGCTCAAGAAGCCAAGATGAGATAGATGGGCTTGATTCTCCTCAGTTGTTTCTACTCCATCACAGTGGCTCTCAAAACACACCCTGCCCTTCACCTGCATTAGCATCACCTAGGAATCTGTTTAAAATGAAAACTGCAGGCCCCACCCAGTGAGGTGAATCAAAAGCACTGGTGGGGGTGTCCAGCTTTTAAAGTCTAGGAACCACTACTCTACCTCATGGTACTCAAAACTTTCACCACCACCACCTGATGCCAGAGATCGGCATTTCAACAAGATCCCCCTAGTCTACCTCAGGGCCACAAACCATAACCCCCAATCCGTAATGCTTCGCACCCATCCACACAGTGTCTCAGTGGTTTCTGGGAATGGGAGGTAGGGGAGGCCTGCTGAAAGAGCAGTGGTTTTTATCTCTTTGAATATGAATCTATCACTTAACAAGCCTGTGGGAAAAAGAGCACTGCATGCCCTAGTTAGACAAGAGTATGTTGTGTGTGTATGTGACAGAAAGCACACAACTACCATTAAACCACCATGGAAATTTATTCTGCTTAGATGTCACTAGTACATCATGTTATTTTTCTCTTAAATTAAGGGAATTTCAATTTTAACCCCAGGCATAATAAAATTACCAAGACTGTCTAACCTTTGTTTGTACTGCTAATATTGTAGTGGGAATCCATCACCTTAAAACAAACCAAGGGGATATACCTTACCTTCTCTGTTCGAACAAGGACACCCTTACCAACATCTACTCCCCACTTCCATGCAGCAGCCCCCACCTCCACACAGCATGGGGGAGGGAAAACTATTTCCAGTACTTCACCTTTAACTTCCTGCTGCCTCCCTCAAAGGCTCATAAATTTTATTTCAAAATCTGAACTCGAAGGCCCCTAACTCCATCACTCCCTTTGCTTCTCTCATTTTCCTCCACTGAGACTTCTCTGGTCTGTTGTACTGCAAACATATCAGCTCTTCCAGCAAATCTACAGGTGAACTACATACATACTTGTGCCTAAGAATTGTACTGTCTCACTGCTCAATCCAGCTTGACTCAGCCTAACCCAACGATGTGCTTTTTTAGGCACTTCCAGTTTCACTTTTAGCTCCTACCAGGCTTCCGCCCCGCCCCAATGCAACATAGCCCCTCAGCTAGCCAGACCCAGGAAGTAGCAAGGTCAATTCTGTGAGGCCCATACCCAATTTGACTTGCCTCTCCCTTCTTAAAGCAATCTTGGAATTAAAATTTCTAAAGCCCCGTTTCAATTTAATAACTTTTCTTCCATAGAAACAAGAGGTTTTAATCAAGCCTTAAAAATAAATTCAAGCCTTGTGTTTTAATTATATGGCATCAGGAAAATAATATAACTATTCTACCAAATTTCAAAAGGAAACATGTTTACATCTCAAATGTGCTATAAAAAGATCCTGGTATGGTAAAACTAGTTTGATTTCAACTCCCACCCCAACCTTTTTTAAACTTCTCCAACACAGTTCCAGAATAACTTCTCAAAATCACTTCTAAAGCGGTAGGTAATTCCAGCTACTCCAGAGACTGAAGTGATTGCCTGAGCCCAGGAGTTCCAGGTCAGCCTGGGCAAAATAGTGACTCTTATCTCAAAATAACAAAACAAAACTCACCCTGTCAATTCAGACCATTTATTTTTTTTTTTAATTTTGTTCTACAAAAAGTTAGACTCAAAAGATGTATAGTACTAACTAAACGTTCCAGAGTCAAATTGTAACTTCACTTTATCTCAACACAGAATTCATGAGTTGCACATAAATTTACTTTACTTCTTTTTAGAAATAGAGTCTTGGTATGTTGCCCCGGATGGTCTCAAACATCTGGCCTCAAGTCATCTTCCCACCTCAGCCTCCCAAGTAGCTGGGATTACAGGTGAGCCACCGCTTCCAATTTACAAATTCACTTTAAAAGTCAA
>NW_016810682.1:667088-677413 GCF_001698545.2 Rhinopithecus bieti | reverse complement strand
GGTCTCGGCTCACTGCAACCTCCACCTCCTGGGTTCACATCATTCTCCTGCCTCAGCCTCCTGAGTAGCTGGGACTACAGGCGCCCGCCACCACGCCCGGATAATTTTTTATATTTTTAGTAGAGACGGGGTTTCACTTGTGTTAGCCAGAATGGTCTCGATCTCCTGACCTCGTGATCCACCCGCCTTGGCCTCCCAAAGTGCTGGGATTACAGGCATGAGCCACCGCGCCCGGCTGAGCATGGGACCTTTTCTAAGAAGTAACCTAAATATGACTGATGTATAGCGAATCCAGGGCCGGGTACGGTGGCTCACACCTGTAACCCCAGAACTCTGAGAGGCCGAGCGGGTGGATCACCTGAGGTCAGGCGTTCAAGACCAGCCTGGTCAACATGGTAAAACTCTGTCTCTACTAATAATACAAAAATTAGCCAGGCGTGGTGGCACATGCCTTTAATCCCAGCTACTTGGGAGGCTGAGGCAGGAGAATCACTTGAACCCAGGTGGAGGCTGCAGTGAGCCGAAATCACACCACTGCACTCCAACCTGGGTGACAAGAGCGAAACTCCATCTCCAAAAAATAAATATATACAATAAATAAAAAAATAAAGAGAATCCGCCAGGCACAGTGGCTCAAGCCTGTGATCCCAGCACTTTGGGAGGCCGAGACGGGCGGATCACGAGGTCAGGAGATCGAGACCATCCTGGCTAACACAGTGAAACCCCGTCTCTACTAAAAAATACAAAAAACTAGCCGGGCGACAAGGCGGGCGCCTGTAGTCCCAGCTACTCGGGAGGCTGAGGCAGGAGAATGGCGTAAACCCAGAAGGCGGAGCTCGCAGTGAGCTGAGATCCGGCCACTGCACTCCAGTCTGGGTGGCAGAGCAAGACTCCGTCTCAAAAAAAAAAAAAAAAAAACAGGTAGAATTTAGAAAAGGAACTGAAGGGAAAAGAGGCATTATAGGCTGAAGTAACAAACAATCAAAGGAACAGAAGTAGAAAAATCACACACAGGTGGGCAAAAAGGTGTTGTTCCATTTCCCTGGAGAACAATATTTATGATGAAGAACAGCAAAGACTGGAATAACGAGGACCCAAGAATGCTGGCCCTCAATGCCAGACCAAAAAATATGGCTTTTACTTAGAAAGCAGCCATTTAAACATTTGATCTAATTAAATCAAGGTCAATTATCAAGGTTATCAAATCATATTATTAAGCCTGGTGGCTCACGCCTGTAATCCCAACACTTTGGGAGGTCGAGGTGGGCGGGCGGATCACCTGAGGTCGGGAGTTTGAAACCAGCCTGGTCAACATGGTGAAACCCCATGTCTACTAAAAATACAAAAATTAGCTGGGCATGGTTGCACGCACTTGTAGTCCGAGCTACCCACTTGGTAGGCTAAGGCAGGAGAATTGCTTGAACCCAAGAGGTGGAGGTTGCAGTGAGCAGAGAGAGCACCATTTCACTCCAGCCTGGGCAACAGAGTGAGACTCTGTCTCAAAAAAAAAAAGTCATATCATTACTATTAATGCAATTGTGATGTTTTTGCAATCCCAAAAATGCATTTGTTCTGCTAACACTGTCATAATCTATCATTGAACTGCTGCATATCTAAATTATCTCTGAAATCCTCACTGTGCCTAGTACATAATAAGCATTCAACAAATATTTACCAAATTATTATTAATATTAGTAATTATTATTATCAATCATTATCTTTTTGTGTGTTTGTGAGACAGAGTCTCCTTCTGTCACCTAGGCCAGAGTGGAGTGGCGTCATCTTGGCTCACTGCAACCTCCATCTCCTGGGTTCAAGCAATTCTCCTGCCTCAGCCTCCCAAGGAGCTGGGATTAAAGGCGCCCACCACCACACCTGGCTAAGTTTTTGTATTTTTAGTAGAGGCGGGTTTCCACCCTGTTGGCCAGGCTGATCTCAAACTCCTGACCTCAGATGATCTGCCCGCGTTGGCCTCCCAAAGTGCTGGGATTACAGGCATGAGCCACCAGGACCAGCCTCAAATCATTATTTTTTAGTGGCCAACAGAGAGCAGTGAAATAGAGACAGGGGTTAATCCACAAAAGAAATATAAATTAGCCGGGTGCGGTGGCTCACACCCGCAACCCATCACTTTGGGAGGTTGAGGCGGGCAGATCACAAGGTCAGGAGTTCAAGACCAACCTGGCCGATATGGTGAAAGCCCGCCTCTACTAAAAATACAAAAATTAGCCGGGCATGGTGGCAGGCACCTGTAGTCCCAGCTACTCTGGAGGCTGAGACAGGAGAACTGCTTTAACCCAGGAGGTGGAGGTTGCAGTGAGGTGAGATCATGCCACTATACTCCAGCCTGGGCGACAGAGCAAGACCTTGTCTCAAAAAATAAATAAATAGCCGGGCGCAGTGGCTCAAGCCTGTAATCCCACACTTGGAGGGCCGAGACGGGCGGGGATCCAATGGAGGTCAGCGAGATCCCAAGACCAATCCCTGGCTAACACAGTGGAAACCCCGTCTCTAACTAAAATAATACAAAAAACCTAAGCCGGGCAGGGTGGCGTGCGCCTATAGTCCAGCTACTTCCGGGAGGCCTGAAGCAGGGAGAATGGCGTGAAAACCGGGAGGCGGAGCTTGCAGTGAGCTGAGGAATCTGGCCACTGACACTCCCAGCTGGGTGGACAGAGCGAGACTCCGTTCTCCAAAAAAATAAAAAAATAAATAAATAATAATAAATAATAATAATAAAAGAGAAAGAAAAAGGAAAAAAAGAGAAATATAAATATTATAAATAAGGCAAATAAAGTAACCTAGATAATAGTTTACAATTAAGCTAAAATAAGTCATTGCTATTCAACATACTTAACTAAAATACGTTTTTGTTTTGTTTTTGAGACTGAATCTCGCTCAGCCACCCAGGTTACAGTGCAGTGGCATGATCTCGGCTCACTGCAACCACAGTCTCCTGGCTCCAAACGAGTCTCCCATCTCCCCAGGAACTGGGATTACAGGCATCCGCCATCATGCCTGGCTAATTTTTGCATTTTAGTAGCGACGGGGTTTCACCTTGGCCAGGCTGGTCTTGAACTCCTGACCTCAGGTGATCCACCCACCTTAGCCTCCCAAAGTGCTAGGATTATAGGCATGAGCCACCCCACCCAGCCAAACCTTGTGTATTTTGAAGTCTTATAAATTTAGCTGTCAAATTGGTACAGCCTTTTCAAAGGATTATTTGGGCAATATCTGCTTATGGGCAGTCTTTTGTGTGTGTGTGTGTTTTTTTTTTTTTTTGAGATGGAGTTTAGCTATTGTTACACAGGCTGGAGTGCAATGGCACCGTCTTGGCTCACTGCAACCTCTGCCTCCTGGGTTCAAGTGATTGTCCTGCCTCAGCCTCCCAAGTAGCTGGGATTACAGGCGCCCACCACAGTGCCCGGCTAATTTTTTTTGTATCTTTAGTAGAGACCGGATTTCACCACGTCGGCCAGGCTGGTGTCTAACTCCTGACCTCAGGTGATCCACCCACCCTGGCCTCCCAAAGTCCTGGGATTATAGGCATTTCCCAATCCAGGACAAAATTATGCTGGGGGGTAAGAATAAAGGTCTAACTCCTGACTTGACTCCAAGTAATTACAGGAAAGGACAGCTTACAGTAGCCATAGGTTTCCATGGAGTACATACTATCTAGCTGTACACCATAGACGTCAATGCTAATTACAGCAACAAAAAGGGCCACATCCTGAGAATGGACTCCTGAAGTTTACAGTCCTAAAGTCTAAAGATCACCTTGCAATCAATTGTTTGGTGCATTTCTTACAAAATACAACAACAAAACAGGCTGGGCATGGTCATTCACGCCTATAATCCCAGCACTTTAAGAGACCAAGGTGGGAGGACCACTCGAGCCCAGGAGTTCCAGACCAGCCTAAGCAATATAGTGAAACCCCATCTCACAAAAAAATTTAAAAGGTTAGCAGAGTTGTCACACCCATAGTCCCAGCTACTCAAGAGGCTGAGGTGAAAGGATTGCTTAAGCCTGGGAGATAGAAACTGCAGTGAGCTATGATCACCACTGCCACTGCACTGCTGAGTGGGCAACAAAGCAAGACCTTGTCTCAAAAAACAAACAGAAAACAGCAGTTTGAGATACCAGTAACAAGTAATATAGTAATAATTAACATATTAAGAAAAAAGTTTTCAGTAAAAGATTGCCAACAAGACTTCTTAGAAGCACATCATGACACAGAATGGTTGACATAAGTGTTTATTACCGGGCATGGTGGCTCACGCCTGTAATCCCAGCACTTTGGGAGGCCAAGGCGGGTGGATCACGAGGTCAGGAGTTCCAGACCAGCCTGGCCAATATGGTGAAACTTCGTCTCTACTTAAAAAAAAGTACAAAAATTAGCCAGGCATGGTGGCGCAGGCGTGTAGTCCCAGCTACTGGGAAGGCTGAGGCAGGAGAATCGCTCGAACTCAGAAGGCAGAAGTTGCAGTGGGCCAAGATCGTGCCACTGCACTCCAGCCTGGGGCAACAGAGTGAGACTTCGTCCCAAAAAAAAAAAAAAAAAAATAGTTTAGTGGCCAGGCCCGGTGAGAAGGAGGTTGCCGTGAGCTGAGATCACACCACTGCACTCCAGCCTGGGCGACAAGAGCAAAACTTCATCTCAGAAAAAAGAAAAAAATGAGTTTATTAAGCACATCAGCCAGGCGTGGTGGCTCACACCTATAATCCCAGCACTTTGGGAGGCCAAGGTGGGTGGATCACCTGGGTCAGGAGTTTGAGACCAGCCTGGTCAAAAGGATGAAACCCTGTCTCTACAAAAATACAAAAATTAGCTGGGAGTGGTGGTGCGCACCTGTAATCCCAGCTACTCAGGAGGCTGAGACAGGAGAATCGCTTGAACCTAGGAGGCGGAGATTGCAGTGAGCCAAGATTGCAGCATTGCACCCCAACCTGGTTGACAGAGCAAGATTCCATCTCAAAATAAAAATAGAGAGAGACAGTTTATTAAGCATACATCCCTAGATAAACTGTTTTTTTTCTGGTGGCAATAGGGAGAAATCACTTCCCAAAAATGTCAGTAAGTGCTTAATCAAAAAAAAAAAAAAAGATTGGCCAGGCATGGTGGCTCACACCTGTAATCCCAGCACTTTGGGAGGCTGAGGAAGGCGGATCACCTGAGGTCGGGAGTTCAAGACCAGCCTGACCAACATGGAGAAACCCCGTCTCTACTAAAAATACAAAATTAGCTGGGTGTGGTGGTGCATGCCTGTAATTCCAGCTACTCGGGAGGCTAAGGCAGAATGGCTTGAAAACCTGGAAGGCGGAGGTTGCGGTGTGCCGAGATGGCGCCATTGCACTCCAACCTGGGCAACAAGAGCGAAACTCTGTCTCAAAAAAAAAAAATAAGATTAGTGGGCGCATCCCTGGGAGAGTAAGCAAGTTATGTATTTGGTTTTTGTGGGCAATCAATCATTCTGCTAACACAAACATAAAGCAAAGTAGACCCAGATTTCTATATATCTTCCTCTAAAGTACTTTCAAGTTACAATTTCAGACTTAAAAAAAAAAAGTTCCAAGCTCAGTCTGTTCCTTTTTTTTTTTTGCCCCGCCCCTCCCTCCGCCCCCGTCTTGTCCTTTTTTAAAGCTGCAAGTATTATAATTTAAAACTCTGAAATGTATTCACTTAAACACGTTCCTGTCACTAACAACAACACTCTATTATCCACTTTTGGTACTGTCTCCAGATGATTTTTAATCCCTGCCTGACTTCTCCCTACCAACAAGTACTTGGATACCATCTTTACCCTGCCTGCCCCCACTACTTGGTTGTGCCTAGGGAATTATAATTACAGTGATCCGGCCTTTAGAACATCCTCAGAGCACAAAGCTTCTTTGTATAATGGTGGAGGGAGGGTGCCCTCCAGGCTCCACAGAAAAGAGTGGGTGGTAGCAACAGAGGAAGAGGAACTGGAGCCACTATGGTGGCCCTCAGTTCTAGTTCAATATTGTTTGTGGGAATTTACTTGTAGTGACCAGCCAGGGTTCTGTTGAGCCTCTGCATCCCCTCACATATGGGGGTGAAGAGAGAAGCAGGGCCTATCCTGGCAGATGGGCACAATCACCATGCCCAGACCAGGGAGCAGAAGGAAGCAAGAAATTTGGGAGAAAAGCAAGCAATAACTGTCTTGAATTGCACCCCTTTAGGCAGCTGGCAAGACCTTAAGTGAGGAAGTTTTGACAACGAAGGCTATCACCCTAATTAACCAGTGGCTAGTATTGGCATGACTGGCACTCGGTAGATGCTCAAATATGTATTGAGGTGGCAATAAAAATCTACATAGGAGGACAAATCTATAAAAGTTTTAACAAGATAGCATAAAAGCCAAATGAAAAATACTTTTTATTAATTATGAGTCCCAGCCAGGCACAGTGGCTCATTCCTGTAGTAACCCTAGCACTTAGGGAGGTCAAGGCAGGAGGATTACTTGAGCTCAGGAGTTCAAGAACACCCTGGGCAACATAGCAAGACCCCACCTCTTTAAGTATGAGTCCCAACTCTTCTCTATCTGTAAATGTGACTTTTTTTTTTTTTTTTTTTTGAGATGGAGTCTTGCTCTGTCGCCCAGGCTGGAGTGCAGTAGAGCGATATCGGCTCACTGCAACCTACACCTCCCAGGTTCAAGTGATTCTCCTGCCTCAGTCTCCTGAGTAGCTGGGACTACAGGTGCACACCACCATGCCCAGGTATTTTTGTATTTTTAGTAGAGACAGGGTTTCACCATGTTGTTTCACCATGTTGCCCAGGTCTCAAATTCTTGAGCTCAAGTGATCCACCTGCCTCAGCCTCCCAAAGTGCTGGGATTACAGGCGTGAGCCACCGCGCCCAGCCCCATAAATGTGATTATTAAATAAACACCTGTTTTACTTTCAGCCTACTCCACTTCTGTTTAGTCTGAGGAACTGCTCACTTTTTAGTTCTCTGACAATAAAACAAATTTCAACAGAAGGTCAGCATGCAGCATCTGCAGCCACTAAAATCCAAGGTGCAGAAGCAGAATGGACAGGCAACTTTTCAACTCCAAGAACATCCCAAAAGCACTACAAATTGTCCTACTACCTAATTGCTTGCTATTCTTCTTTCCATGTATACAGTTTTCTCTCTCTTTTTTTTTTTTTTTTTTTTGAGATGGCGTCTCACTCTGTTCCCCAGACTGGAGAGGGCAGTGGCACCATCTCGGCTCACTGCAACCTCCGCCTCCCAGGTTCAAGCAATTGTCCTGCCTCAGCCTCCCAGGTAGCTGAAATTACAGGCACGCACCACCACGTCCAGCTAATTTTTGTATTTTTAGTAGAGACAGGGTTTCACCATGTTGCCCAGGCTGGTCTCAAACTCGAGCTCAAGTTATCCACCCGCCTCGGCCTCCCAAAGTGTTGGGATTACAGGGGTGAGCCACGGCGCCCAGCTCCTTCCATGTATCTAGTTTTTCCTCTTACTACTACTTCCCTACATTTCTCAACAAAGTCAAAGGATCAGTATATACACCAAAACTCACAATCTCTCACTCCCTTATCTCTATACATATTTTACCAAAAAAGTAGAAAATGCACTGATAGCTTTCTTTTTTTTTTTTTGAGACGCAGTCTTGCTCTGTCACCCAGGCTGGAGTGCAGTGGCCGGATCTCAGCTCACTGCAAGCTCCGCCTCCGGGTTTACGCCATTCTCCTGCCTCAGCCTCCCGAGTAGCTGGGACTACAGGCGCCCGCCACCTTGCCCGGCTATTGTTTTTTGTATTTTTTAGTGGAGACAGGGTTTCACCGGGTTAGCCAGGATGGTCTCGATCTCCTGACCTCGTGATCCGCCCGTCTCGGCCTCCCAAAATGCTGGGATTACAGGCTTGAGCCACCGCGCCCGGCCTTTTTTTTTTTTTGAGACGCAGTCTTGCTCTCCAGGCTGGAGAGCAATGGCACAATCTCGGCTCATTGCAACCTCCGCCTCACGGGTTCAAGGGATACTCCGGCTTCAGCCTCCCGAGTAGCTGGGATTACAGGTGTGTGCTGCCCAGCTAATTTTTGTATTTTTAGTAGAGGCGGGGTTTCACCATGTTGGCCAAGCTGGTCTCAAACTCTTGACCTCAGGTGATCCACCCTCCTCGACCTCCCAAAGTGCTGGGATTACAAGCGTGAGCCAACACACCCGGCCAATGATAGCTTTCGAAAGCATGACTTAACTATTGATAAACCCTAATATACTCATCATTCTACTCTTCCACCTGTCCAACATCACTGCAGTTAACTGTTCTAAGCAGTCCCAAGAACAGCGCTAATATCCATCTAAGTAGAACAGGAAATAAACTGAAACCACTCTGGGTAAGGCCTGCAGGTAAGAATCGTTTATTTTCCTTCTGTGGGCACAAGACCACTTGTGTTAAACACCTTTAGTTTTTTAACATATAATTTCTTTTAAAAAGTTCCTCCAAGACAGCAGCAAAAGGAAATCGAAACTTCCTATCCACCACCCTCAATCATGTTTAAAAATAATAATAAAAAAGACAACAGAAACCACTTCAAATGTACCTTTCCCTAGAGCCTCCAGAACAGCATTCGTCCATGACAACTGTTCTGAAAAACACTCTGCCATTATTTCCGAAAGCAGAAGGAAGTCCAGTCTTGTCCTTGGTTTGCACTCCCCACTCCTCTCTCTCCAAGAAAAAAACGAAACAGCAGGAAGCATAAACAACCACTTAATGGAAAATACAAATGGGTAAATATTTTCAAAATTCGCTAAAAAGCCTCAGGTCTTCAGGAATGCTAGTGCAGGGGGAAATAGGAAGAGAAAAATAACTGCATTTACCCCTCCAAGTGAGCACTGTAAGAAGACAAGAGCAAATGTGGCACATAGCTACTACACTTTCTCTCCTCCATTTACCAGATACTTTTGTCTTTTTTTTTGAGACAGAGTCTCACTCTGTTGCCCAGGCTGGAGTGCAGTGGCATGATCTCAGCTCACTGCAACCTCCACCTTCTGGGTTCAAGCAATTCTCCTGCCTCAGCCTCCAAAGTAGCTGGGATTACAGGCGTGCGCCATCATGCCCAATTAATTTTTCTATTGTTAGTAGAGACGGGGTTTCACCATGTTGGCCAGGCTGGTCTTGAACTCCTGACCTCAGGTGATCCACCCACCTCGGCCTCCCAAAGTGCTGGGATTATAGGCATGAGCCACTGCGCCCGGCCAACAATGGTATTTTCTAAATAACTTATTCTGTATGTATTTCTCCAGCCTCATAACAAAGTTTACCATTTTAAGCTATGCTCTTTGGTTCAGCTGAGCATGGTGATAAAAAGCCCCTTCCCATGAAAAGTTCACATGGAGAACTCTTAGAGCCCCTAGGGCAAGCACCAACCCAGACCTCATGGTAAAGCCCACAATGCATATGGACGAAACTGTTAGTTACAGCTGGACTAACAGTTCCAAAGCTGCAGAGCAGTGCTAGATCACAGATCACCTTTGTGTGGATTAGAAAAGGTACCCCTTCTCTGAGGCTACTCATCTTGGTAAGTGGAGTACAGAATAGATTTCCACCCTCACTTGCCATTCGAAACAGGTATCTTTTTGCTGGGTGCAATCTCTATGGTCCTACACTGCAGCACTGTTAAGAAGTGTACCGGCCAGGCATGGTGGCTCATGCGTGTAATCCCAACACTTTGGGAGGCCGAGGCAGGCTGATCACGGAGGTCAGGAGTTTGAGCCCAGTCTGGCCAACGTGGTGAAACCCCACCTCTACTAAAAATACAAAAATTATCCGGGCATGGTGGCAGATGCCTGTAATCCCAGCTACTCGGGAGGCTGAGGCAGGAGAATCGTTTGAACCTGGGAGGTGGAGGTTGCAGTGAGCCGAGATCACGTCATTGCTCTCCAGCCTGGGCAACAAGAGCAAAACTCTGCGTCAAAAAAAAAAAAACAAAAAAGTAAAAGAAAAGCATACCTGGGCAATGCTGCACCTCCAAAGTGGGTTTCCAGAAAGAGGAACCTTAATAAAGACAAACAGGCCGGGCGCGGTGGCTCAAGCCTGTAATCCCAGCACTTTGGGAGGCCGAGACGGGTGGATCACGAGGTCAGGAGATCGAGACCATCCTGGCTAACACCGTGAAACCCCGTCTCTACTAAAAAATACGAAAAACTAGCCGGACGACGTGGCAGGCGCCTGTAGTCCCAGCTACTCGGGAGGCTGAGGCAGGAGAATGGCGTAAACTCCGGAGGCGGAGCTTGCAGTGAGCTGAGATCCGGCCACGGCACTCCAGCCTGGGCGATAGCGTGCGCCTCCGTCCA
>NW_016810682.1:652616-666704 GCF_001698545.2 Rhinopithecus bieti | reverse complement strand
AAAAAAAAAAAAAAAAAAAAAGACAAACAGGCACTTCACAAATTTCACTACCAGAAAGCCTCAGATTTGTTAATATATTAATTCATTCATAAACACATCAGGACTACAGGAAAAAAGGTCTAACAGAGAAGGAAAACTAGCACATTTGGGAGAAAGGACACTCTTCCATCTTGACGGATGATCAGTTGTTTAGGAAACCTTAATCTTTGACCATAGGTTCAGACGGCTGAACCTCAAATGTTGGTCATAAGCTAAAACAATCACTAGCATCTGCAGAGGGATGGATCATCTTTATCTTAAAAAAGACATGATCACATGTTTACCTTTGGGGGTTTTACTTTCTCCAAATTTTCCTTCTCTGCTAGACCCTTTTTGCCCTTATCCTAACTTTAAAACCACATACAGTTGACACATGTACTTAAAATCTGTAAAATCTGATAAATAACCCTGGTAGGTAGTGGGTCCCTTAGCTAACTCCAATGAAAATCAGAGGAATGGACAACCTAGATTAAGAGAGGTATGGCATCCAACCCTATCATTCTTTTACGCTCCATAAAAGAGGTAAAGTATCACATGGGTCAAAATTCCATCCCAGTCATCCAGGAGTTGGAACAGAGGGGCAGCCTAAGGAAAAGATGAGGGCTAAGCTGGGGCAAAGCTAAGACAGTGGTTCTCAAACTTTAGTGGACATCAGAATCTATTGGGGAGTTTTCTCAGAATCAGATGTCTGGGTCCCTCCCTACACTTGATACATCAGAATGTCCTGGAGCACATCTATTTCGACAAGGCTCAAACTGCTGACGCAGGTTCACTAGAAAGTTTAGAAATAATGAGAAATCTACCACAACTATCGGCAGTTCCAAAATAAAAGTCATCCATTGCAAAATTAGGTTTAGCAGGTCAGAAAGGGGCGAAAACGGATCACCAGCCTGCATGTATAACAGGCTGCGCTGGGCTGGAGCCTGTAGGGAGAGGTCCATTATTATATAGAGACAAAAACAGTGTTCTATAAACAACATTTTTTGTGTGGAAATATTTCAAACATTTGAAAAATATTTAGAATATACTAAATATTTCTGTACCCTACACCCAACATTATCAAATCTTAATTTACAATTACCTGATTCAGATTTTTTTTAAAGTAATAGAACATTAAAGGTATAAATAAAGCCCTTTTGTGTACTCTTGTGTAATCGCATTCCTCATCTTCTCTTCCGAAAGACAATCATTACTCTTAATATGCGTATTTTAATACTATCACCACATATGGGCATAGCCACAAACAATATTATTTTGCATGTTTTCAGATTTTACACAAGTGAAAAGATTCTGTAAGAATTCTTCTGACTTGCTTCCCCGCTCCATATTATGTTTTTGAGATTCACCTATTTTAAAGCATGTGGCTAGTTTATTTTTCACAGTGCTGTAATATTCAATTGTATGGGTCTATCTAAAAACGTATTGGCCGGGCGCGGTGGCTCACGCCTCTAATCCCAACACTTCGGGAGGCCGAGGCGGGCAGATCACGAGGTCAGGAAATCAAGACCATCCTGGGCAAAATGGTGAAACCCCGTCTCTACTAAAATTACAAAAAAAAAATTAGCCGGGCATGGTGGCAGTCACCTGTAGTCCCAGCTACTTGGGAGGCTGAGGCAGAATGGTGTGAACCCAGGAGGTGGAGCTTGCAGTGAGCTGAGATCGCGCAACTGCACTCCAGCCTGGGTGACAGAGCGAGACTCTGTCTCATGTCTCAAAAAATAAATAAATAAATAAAAATGTATGTATTATTCTGTTGGTGGATATTTAAGCTGGAATGAGCATTCTTGTATTTTTTCATACTTATTTTCTTGGACAAGTGTGCAAGGATCTCTTAGGATATATACCCAGAAATGGACATTTTAGGTAACTGAATATGTCTCCCCACCTTCACACTAAACACTAAATACCACTACTCTCTAAGGTGGTTAGATCCATTTACATTTCCACTACAGTATATAAAAGTTTATTTATCCACAGCCTTAATAATACTCGGTTTATCATAGCATTACATTTCTGCCAACCTGATCGGTGTCAAATGGCATCTCACTGTTGTTTCAATTTGCATTTCCCTGATTATAAGTCTCTCAAGTACATTTTCTTGCTTTTAAGTATATATTTGCCAAATACGTGTTTCTTAGAGTTTTTTAGGAAAATCTAACCCATCTTGTCTGAATCGGGGCAGTCCTTCCCAAAGCACCCTGCCAACAGCCACCACCACAGCAGGAAAGCTAAGGTGCAAGAGGGCAGCAAGAAAACAGCTGACTTAAACAAGGAATCATCTTGGACAAAGGGTCTTAATTAATGCATTTGCTAATTAGTCTTTCCCTTCCCTCTTTTGTCAAGCCTTACTTCCAAGACAATACTCCAGGCACTGGGGGTCTGCATCCTTAGAACAGGAGCGAGGATGAGGGGGAAGGAGGGGGGGTGCTCAAGCTAGAACGTTTCTATAAAAGTATAGCTGTCCTTACTCAAAGAAAAGAAGTGACTGCAGACCAATTCATACTCAACCTTGTAAGCTACCATCCACCTCCAACAGACTCCTTTCAAACTCATCACGTTTGGCACCTTCTTTGAAACATCCCAACCTTTTTCTCCAGCCTAGACACCGTCCCCCGCCCTTCAGCTACCCTTTCATCTCCCTTCCCCCACAATGACTGAATACCCTCTCCTTTTTCCCCATTCTATTTTCTAGCTCCATGGGACCCTCTTCCCTGCCTGTAACACGCTGCTCTCTCCCTTGCCTCTAGAACTCCAAGTCCTTTCCCCTTCCCTTTCCAAGAGACATCCGCAGTCAAAACAACCCACCTCATCATCCACCCCAAATAAAAACGGAAATCCCATGTATTACATGCCAGGCAGGCGGGTGACTCGGTCCCAATCCTCCCAGCTTCCTTCCCCCTTCACGCCTGGGATAGCTGTTCTTTCTCTGGGAGTTCTCCAAGTGTGGTAGGTCCAAACCACCTGGAAAAAACTCACATGGCCTTCTGTGCCGTAAATGTCTTTACCAGGGCCATGTATGCATTTCTGGTTTCGACATGAACGAAATTCGGGCCATTTACTGAAAAAAGACACCTTACGGGCGCCTCCACAAAAGCGGGCAGGCCTCCCTCCCAGTGATTCCAGCTGAATTGGTTTCGTCCGTGCAGTGGTGGGGAAGGTGGCCTGGCAGAGACCAAACGGTCCCCACGATAAGAAGTTTCCGAAGCTCTGCCCCACTCACTCAAGAAAGCCCTCTCCCCGAGAGCATTCCCCGCACAGAAGTCTCTCCCGCTGCGGCTCCCCAGTGCACCACCAATCTCCCAAGTCGGCCCCCTGCTCTTCTGTCCCACCCTGCAAGAGATCGTTACTCCCAAGCCTGCCCAAAAAGGGCTGGGTGGGTGTGCCAGGGTCCAGGGCCTGACCTCCGCCCCCCAGATCAATCTCCCTCGGCTCCCGGGGGCCGGGAGATTGGCCTCCTCCCAGCCCCCTCTGCTCGGGGCCCGCGCCGGCCCAGGGTGGCCCTGGGTCCCAGCCAAGACACGGCTCTCACCGGCTATGTGACCTTGGGCAAGTCACTTCCCCCTCTAAGCCTCGGTTTCCTCCTCCGCCGAGCAGAGACCTAGAGAGGTCTTGCCCTGCACACCCTGGGGGAGGAGGCTACCCACCGGGTGGGAAAACGCTTTGTGAGACGCTCAGCGCTGCTGAGGCGCAGGGCTCGCAGGGGCTCCGGGGCCGGACAAAGCTGACCCGGACAACGCTCCTCCCCATCGGCGGGGCCGGGTGGCTGGACCACACGCCTCCGGCCCCCACCCGCGGGGCCGACCCACGCCCCTCCCCGCCTGGCCCGCTCCGGGACCCCGTACCTGCTCCCGGCGCTCGGCCGCAGGCGCCTCCACCCTGGGCGCCCGCCCGGAGAGGCCCGTGGCCCGAGGCTGAGGGCGGTCCGTGGCGGCGGGCTCGGGCCGGGGGCGGCGGCGTGGAGGCGCGGGAGCGCGGGGGCCCGAGCGTGCGGCCGGGCCCGCCGCCCTGGGAGACGACCGACTGAGGTTGAAAGGCGCGGCGGCGGCGGCTGCTGAGGCGGCGGCGGCAGCGACGCGCGGGCGGGGCGCTTGCCGCTCATGGCGGGGCCGCGAGCAGCGGCTCCGCTGCGACTCGACTCGCGCGGGGCGGGCGCTGGGCTGGCCCGGCCGCAGCAAGCGTGGCGGCGACGGCAGGCGGCTCCCAAAGGGGAGAACGAGCGGGAGCGGCGGCGGCGGCGGCGGAGGGGGCGGACGTGAAGGGGGCGGGGACGCCGAGGCGCCGCCACCAATGGGCACGGGGCTCCTCAGCCGCGACTCCGGGGGCGGGCTAGCGCCGCCGAGGGGTATCCTCAATCTCCGCCGCTCCCTGAGGCGGGGAGGCAGAGCGCGGGCCACCAGCCGGGAGAGCCCCGCTCCCGGGGTTGCCCCGCCCCTGGGGCGCGGCCGCTGGCCTCTGGGGCCAGGCCTCGCGCGACTCAAGCTGGGGCTGCGCTTGGGCTCCGCTGCGCAGGGGTTCGCGCCCGCGAAGGGGCCGGAACTCGGCCCAGATAGCTGCTGCTCGCAGCCCGCCCGCCAGACTCCCTCCTCCGCTTCCCCGCACTGGAGCCGCAGCCTCCTCTCCCCTCCTCTCCCTCCCTTGGCTGTTTCCTCAAAGTTTTTCCCTTTCAGACACTTAGGAAAGAAACTCTCCCTTCTGTTCTTAGGCTGTGTTTCAGTGATAAATTAGTCCCCGCGGACCCAGAGAGAACAGCAGAGGCAGAAACGAAAGAGATGGAGACAAGCTGCCGTCCCTGAGTCCCCGAGACCATCTTAATTGCTGAGCAGAAGCCAGCCAGGCTCAGCCCTGGCCCTTTGCCCCTTTCTCTGACTTTCTCTTTCTCACTTTACATGCCCTTGTTGTTAGAAGACTTAGATAAAAACATCCAACCCAGCTGGGCCTAGTCTCAAAAGAGGGGGAGGGTGTGAGGTAAGGAAAGGCTTTGGACCTGTCCCGACGGCTTTCCTATGAGGGGAAGAATTCTGCGAGTTGGTGACCCCCTTTGGGCCCTCCTCCACTTGGATGTGATGTTGGTCAGTGAAACCGTTTCCTCCTCATGTTTCTCTGGCTCTTTTATCAGAGCCGTAGAGGAGCAAAATAAACTCAACCATGTGTTAGGGGTACCTCTAAAGTGCAGGCACGTGGGTGGGCCAGGGTGCAGCTAAACTGCTGAGTAGATCATTTCAATAAAGCCTTATCCTCAGCCATTCTCCACTGAGCAGAGAGAGAAAGAGCTCTCTTTGAATCTCTGACAACAGACATTTCAAATTCCATGCTGACACTTAATAGGTGCCTGATCTTTCATTCATGCTGGTCTTTCTGTCATCAGCAATGCTAGGCACTGGGAATACAAGAATAAAAAATATATAGTCGAGGCCTTCAAAGAGTTTACAGTCTCATTGGAGGACAGTGAGATATTTTTAGAAGTTAAAAACTTAACGGATGAGCAGGAGTTCACCAAGTGGGGCAGGTTGGGGGAAAGTGAACTGGGAAAACATTAAGATTGTATTTGGCCAGGGAACCTAAGATTTTCTGAATCCCATTCTTGACTTTTTGGTCACAGAGGAAACAGGTAATATATTACTAGCTGGAACTTGGGTCCCAATGCCCACTGTAGAACACCTGTCAACTACTGTATGGAGGCACCTTCTTTCCTTTGATAGGTCTCAGCAGCTTTGAGCAACATTGGATCTATTTCTGTGCCAAAGCCCAAACCCCGGTTTCAGCTCTTACAACCCCAATTTGAGCAAATGCCTTGACGACCAAGCCTAGAAGAAAACGGACAGATGGCCGGGCGCGGTGGCTCAAGCCTGTAATCCCAGCACTTTGGGAGGCCGAGACGGGCGGATCACGAGGTCAGGAGATCGAGACCATCCTGGCTAACACGGTGAAACCCCATCTCTACCAAAAATACAAAAACTAGCCGGATGCCTTGAGGCCAGGAAGAAACAGGAAGAAATATAGCGAGAGGGCCAGGCAAAGCGTGGGCCACCTCACCTTGCCAGTTTAGGGAAACTAAAGAATGGACCACATTCAAGTTGGTAGCGATCTTTATCTCTTAACTTTGCGCCCCCCAATGATGATCAGGAAGAGAGATGAGCATTGGGGTTTGGGAAACGACAGGTTTAATAGTACTGGAGCACAGCCCGGGTGATGAGTAGTAAGAAAAGAGCAGACTGGAATTTAGTTAAGACAGGACCAGGTCATGAAGAGTCTTGAACGCCACATTGAGGCATTTGAACTTAACCTGAATAACAAAAGGGAGCCATTGAGGACATAATGAGGAAATGATGTGATTAGATTGTATTTTGGAAAGACTCTGGCTGCTGTGTAGAAAACGGATTGGAGGGTGCTATGGTTTGAATATTTGTCCCTTGCAAAATTCATGTTGAAATCTAATCCCTAGGCCGGGCACAGTGGCTCACGCCTGTAATCCCAGCACTTTGGGAGGCCGAGGCGGGCGGATTACCTGAGGTCAGGAGTTCAAGACCAGCCTGGCCAACATGGTGAAACCCCGTCTCTACTAAAAATACAAACATTAGCTGGGCGTGGTGGCACACCCCTGTGATCCCAGCTACTTGGGAGGCTGAGGCAGGAGAATTGCTTGAGCCTGGGAGGCAGAGGTTGCAGTGAGCCGAGATCGAGCCACTGCACTCCAGCCTGGCCGACAGGGCGAGATTCTGTCTCAAAAAAATAAAAATAAATAAATAAAAATAAAAAATTAATCTCCAATGTGGTAGTATTGAGAGATGGAACGTTTCAGAGGTGATTGGCAGAGCCCTCATGAATGTACTGATCCATACATGGATTAATGGGCTAGCATGGGAATGGGCCTGGCCTTTATAAGAAGAAGAGAGACCTGAGCAAGGATGTTAAGCCCTTTCACCATGTGATGCCATGTGCCACCTCAGGACTGTGCAGAGTCCCTGGCAGCAAGAAAACCCTCACCAGATGTAGCCTCTCAACCTCAGACTTCTCAGACTTTGCAACTGTAAGAAATACATTCCTTTTGTTTATATATTGCCTAGTTTCAGTTATTGTGTTATATATAAATAAGCATCAGAAAACAGCCTAAGATAGAGAAGAACAAAAAGAGAAGAAAACTGGCTAAAAAGCTTTAGGCGTGAGATGAAACTGACCTGAACTAAAGCAGAGATAGCAGTAATAGAGAGATGTTAAGGTGGTAGAATCAACAAGGCTTGAGGAAGATGAGATTGATTCAAGGATAACAAAGATTTTTGGCTTGAACAACTGGGTGATGGTGGTGCCATTTCTGAAAATATTAACAAGTAATACAGAGAACTATGAAGAGCAGAGAACTATGACCCTGGTTAAATCAGATTATTTCTTTGACCGTCCACATAAAGCAGAAGGGCTGAAGCAATTGGGCTAGAGTCACCACTATACAATTACTAATGTCCTCTGAGATTGGGATCCAAAGATATGCAAAGGAGAGGCACAATAGAAGGATTGCCCATTCCTTTTTTTCCATTAAAAAAGAAAAATTGTGGGCCAAGCGCGGTGGCTCACGCCCGTAATCCCAACACTTTGGGAGGCCGAGGTGGGCGGATCACCTGAGGTCGGGAGTTCAAGACCAGCCTGACCAAAATGGAGAAACCCCGTCTCTACTAAAAATACAAAATTAGCAGGGTGTGGTGACGCATGCCTGTAATCCCAGCTACTCAGGAGGCTGAGGTAGGAGAATCACTTGAAACTGGGAGGCGGAAGTTGCGGTGAGCCAAGATCGTGTCATCGCACTCCAGCCTGGGCAACAAGAGCAAAACTCCGTCTCAAAAAAAACAGAAAGATCACCTGGACACGGGAAGGGAACATCACACACCGGGGCCTTTTGTGGGGAGGGGGAAGGGGGGAGGGATGGCACTGGGAGTTATACCTGATGTAAATGACGAGTTGATGGGTGCTGACGAGTTGATGGGTGCAGCACACCAACATGGCACATGTGTACATATGTAACAAACCTGCACATTGTGCACACGTACCCTAGAAATTAAAGTATAATAAAAAAAAGAAAGAAAAAGAAAAAAAAGTGGTAAAATATATTATGTAAAATTTATTATTTTAACCATTTTCAAGTGTACAATTGTAACTTCAAGTGGCGTTAACTATATTCACAATGAATTAGCTGGGTGTGGTGGTGGGCGCCTGTAATCCCAGCTCCTCAGGAGTCTGAGGCAGGGAATTGAATTGCTTGAACCCGGAAGGTGGAGGTTGCAGTGAGCTGAGATCACACTACTGCACTCCAGCTTGGGCAACAGAGCGAGACTCTGTTTCAAAAAAAAAAAAAACTATATTCACAATGTTCTAAAACCATCACCACTATCCGTTTCCAGAAGAACATCTTCATCACCATCCCAGACAGAAACATACCCATTAAGTAACTTTCAGTTTCCTCTTCCCTGCAGCCCCTGGTATATCTATTCTACTTTCTGTCTCTACGAATTTGATTATTCTAGATACCTAATGCAAGTGGAACCACACAATATATGTCTTTTTGTGTCTTTCTGGCTTATTTCACTCGCATAATATTTACAAGGTTTATTCATGTGGTAGTATGTATTCGATTCTTTTATTTTACTTTTTTTTTTTTTTTTTTTAGACGGTGTATTGCTTTGGTTGCCAAGGTGCGGTGCAATGGCGCAATCATCGGCTCACTGCCACCTCTGCCTATAGGGTGGGCAGAGGTGAGTCTCACCTAGTAGGGTGAGTCTCCTACCTCAGCCTCTGAGTAATGGGATTTACAGGCATGCGCCACCACACGTGGTTAATTTTTTGTACTTTTTGTAGGAAAACAGGTTTTCTCCATGTTAGTCACGGCTGGTCTCGAACTCCTGACCTAGAGGGTGATCTGCCGCCTTCGGCCTCCCAGAGTGCTAGGATTACAGGTGTGAGCCCCAAGCTTGGCCTTACTGCTTTTGGTTCTTTTGGCGGTATATGCTAGGGTAGAATTGCCGCATCATAATGGTAACTCTGTGCTTAACTTTTTGAGGAAGCACCAGACTATTTTTCTATAGGGCTGCACCATTTTTGCATTCCCACCAGCAATGCATAAGGGTTCTAATTTATCCACATTCTGCCAACACTTGTTATTCCACCCCACCCCCCTTTTCTTCAATAATAGCCTTCCTAATTTTGCGTGTCAGTGGTATCTCATTTGTGGTTCTGATTTGGACTTCCCATTCACTTTCAAGCTTTAGCAAATGTCTGACTTACTTGTATTTGTCCCAGCCTGGCATTGTAAATCATTATTTATTTGGGAGTTAATGAGGGAAGTGGAGGAGAGAATTGTAGAAAATACTGAAGGGGTGCAGGCCAGTGGGCTCAGCCTTGGCAATTCCCAGCACTTTGGAGGCCAAGGCAGGTGGATCATGAGGTCAGGGATCGAGACCATCCTTGTTAACATGGTGAAACCCCATCTCTACTAAAACTAACAAAAAATTAGCTGGGCGTGGTGGCGGGGGCCTGTCGTCCAACTACTCTAGAGGCTGAGGCAGCCGAGAATGGCGTGACCCAGGGAGGCGGAGCTTGCATGTGAGCCGAGAATCCGCCACTTGCACTCACCTGGCGACACAGCAAGACTCTGTCTAAAAAAAAAAAAAAAGAAAAGAAAAGAAAATACGAGGGGGCTATTTCATTGAAAAAGGATTAAGACACATGATAGACCTAATACCATATAAAACCAAAAGAGGAGCATATGTATTTTCAGAGTATTACAGAATATTACTTTGCAGCTGGCAACTGAAAGGAATCTAGATAAGGGTAGACCCAGTGGAATTTGTAGCCATGCTCAGCAAAGGAAGTGGAAAATAGCAATTGCCAAATGGAAGGGGCTGGGGCGGGGAGGATGAAATTAACCACCAATACCACATTGATACTTCTTCAAAAACATCACAACGCACATTGTGAGACCAAGTATATGGTTTCCCTGAAATGCTTGGGGATATAAATTGGCAGGGGTTGAGGACAGGGCGAAAATGAAAACATGCTGGACATTTTCCTCACTATATCACATTAATAAACATTAGTTTCTATTTCCTTAGGCCACATTCCTCAGGGTGGAATTGCTAATTCAATTTTTGGAAAACGGTTTTACTTTCAGAAGAGACAACAGCAATTTATTTGTTTAATCATTTATTTTATTTAAATAATGGTGCCGGCGCGTGGTGGGCTCAGCATGTAATCCCAGCCTTTGGGGAGCCGAGACGGGGCAGTCACGAGGTCAGGAGATCGAGGACCATCTGGCTAACACAGTGAAACCCGTTTCTTTATTACTAAAAAATGCAAAAACTAGCGGGCGAGAGGCGGGCCACTGTATCCCAAGCTACTTCGGGAGGGCTGAGGCAGGAGAATGGCCTTTAAACCCGGCGAGGCGGAGCTTGCAGTGAGCTGAGATCTGGCCACTGCCTCCAGCGCTGGGCGACAGAGCAAGACTTTGTCTCAAAAAAAATAATAAATTAAATAAATAATAAATAAATAAATATGGTATCATTTATTTTATTTAAATATAAGGGATTGAATTAGGTTCATATTTCTCTTGTAAGGCCACTCTCATTTGTTTTATTATTTTATTTCTCTTTTATTCACATTCACTCACTCATTCCCCTTTCTCACACAGGTAATTTTCCAATGTGTTTCTGTATTATCCTTTTTTTGTGTTTATTTAAAATATGTAGTATTGGGCTGGACATGGTGGCCGATGCTTGTAATCCCAGCACTTCGGGGGAGGGCAAGGAGGCAGATCACTTAGGTCAGGAGTTTGGACAGCAGGCCAACATGGGAAACTCCATCTCTGCTACAATACAAAATTAGCTAGGCCGTGGTGGGTGCACGCCTGTTAATTTCAGCACCTGGGAGGCTGAGGCACCAAAATCCCTGAACCCAGCAGGTGGAGAGTTGCGTGAGCCAAGATTGCCCATTTTCACTCCAGCCTGGTGATGACACTCTTTCAACAAAACCAAAACCCAGGCCGGGCGCGGTGGCTCAAGGCCTGCTTAATCCCAGCACTTTGGGGAGGCCGAGACGGGCGGTCACGAGGTCAGGAGATCGGAGGACCATCCTGGCCAACACGGTGAAACCCCGTCTCTACTAAATATAAAAATTGCGGGCGATGTGGGGGGTCTGTAGTCCCAGTACTCGGAGGGCTGAGGCAGGAGAATGGCGTCAAACCCGGGGAGGCGGGGGCTTGCAGTTGAGCCTGAGATCGGCGCCACTGCATTCCAGCCTGGAGGCGACAGGAGCAAGACTCCGTCCTCAATTAAAAAAAAAAAAAAAAACACCAAAACCTCCCGGACAAAGAGATTTTCAAAAAAATAATAGTAATAAGATGAAATATGTACTATTGTCTTAGATGTGTGTATTTTGTCTTCTGTAAATAACTTTGTAAGATAGATTTTTTTTTTTTTTGAGGCGGAGTCTTGCTCTTTCGCGTGCAGTGGTGCAATCTCGGCTCACTGCAACCTCCACCTCCTGGATTCAAGTGATTCTCTTCCCTCAGCCTCCTGAGTAACTGGGACTACAGGCGCCTGCCACCACACCCAGCTAATTTTGTTTTGTATTTTTAGTAGAGACAGGGTTTCATCATGTTAGCCAGGCTGGTTTTGAACTCTTGACCTCAGGTGATCCACCCGCCTCAGCCTCCCAAAGTGCTGGGATTACAGGCGTGAGCCACCATGCTAGGCCTATAGATTTTTTTTTCTTATTTTTCTTTTTTGCTGCAACATGTTTTTAAGACCTGGCCCATTGCTTCTGTCTACTGCATATTTCTCCACCCATCACATTTTGCCTAAGGTCTTCTTCATTAGGGACATCCAAATTGTCTACAACCAAAAACATCACTGCCATAACTATCTTTATACATACCCCTTATAGAACCTGTGTGAGAATTTTAGGAGGGTTATATATATAGTATCAGAATTGGAATTTTACATTTTTTCTCTTTTATATAGTTTTATTTTTCATATTTTTATTATTGGTAAGGATAAATGTATGTGTTATGTGTATATGTGTGTGTGTTTCTTTAACCACTGTATTCTAGGAATTTTCTGATCACATCCTTAGCCCTATCCTCTATTGCTTCTTTAAAGACTAATTGAGTCTGTAATTGATTGTAATACATTGAATAAATGTAATACATGAGTTCATAATGATACTCAAAGAGTGAGAGAAAGAGAAAGGAGGAAAAAATTCATTTGCCACTATTGGAAATACTATGACACCAACTCCTTTGTCAGGAAATTGGTAATTAAAGAGAAAGAATGAAGCATTTAACCTGTCATTTTAGGAAGAAATGAGGTTCATCCCCAATTGATGAGAGGAAATTCTTCTTTACAGAAGAATGTCATCTAATAAATGTAGAAGGATTGATAGAATTAAAAACTCGCCATTTTGCAATCTCCAATGAGATAATTGATTCAAGCAGGATCATCAGTGAATGTTAAACTATTTAAAAAGAAAGAAAAAAGACCAATCTACCATTGTATCTATTTCCCACCATTCACTTGCTCTACAAACACTTTCAATTTGCCTTCTGCTCCTACTATTCTATTAACTACATGCTTGAAAGACAATACTGACTTCTCAATTGCCAAATACAATGGTCTTTTCTCAGTTCTCATCCTCCATGCTCTCTTCATGGTATTTGACAATAGCAGCTACCTCCTCTTGTAACTCTCTCCTTTCATCTGCGGAAGACTGGCTATCCATTGCTGTATAACAAACCACTCTAATATATTTAGAAGCTTTAAGCAATTTATTGTTATTTCTCATGGTTCTGTGGGTAGACTAGGCTCAGTTGGGTGGTTCTCACTTGGGATCTCTGATGTTTCAGTAAACGGTGTCTAGGGCTGGACTCATCTGAAAGCTTGACTGGGCTAGACATCCAAGAAGCCTTCTTCACTTACTTGTCTGGCATCTCGAAAGGATAGCTAGAACAGCTAGAGGTTAGTAGGGCATCTCTCTGTCTCCATGTGACTGGCTTGGGCTCCCTAACAGCATGGTAGACTCAATATAGTGAAGACTAAACTCTGATTTTTTATTTTGTCCAAATTCCTACCTAATGGCCCTGGGGAGTCATGCCCTACAAACCATAAAGTCTTATCAGAGGGGTTTTCATTTTAACTCTATATAGTGTGGTCTGCTTTCTAACCTGACTCTAGCATAACATCACATAACAAATATTAGGGAAGAAATAAAAATATTTTAACCCTAAATATAATTCCTTGCCGTATCTTGACATTGCCCTGAAAAGTTGTCTCTTGTGGGAAAATCCACATTCCATAGAGAAACCCCTTCCCATTTTTTTCCTTCCTTCATTTCCAGATCCAGGAGATAATCAACTAAGAGCCAGGCACCCTTTTACATCGGATAAGAAACATTTTACAACTTGTTCTCTGTGAAGTCTGCTCTTTGAGGGCTTCCTCTGCACAATAAAACTTGGTCTCCACAATCCTAACCTAAACATTTCCTTTCTATTGATCCCAGGTCTTCAGATAAACTCAACCAATTATCAACTGGAAAATATTTAAATCTACCTATAGCCTGGAAGCCCCCCCCCCAAAAAAAAACCAATGTACATTTTAAATGTATTTCATTGATGTTTCCTGTCTCCCAAAAATGTATAAAACCAGGCTGTATCCTAACCACCTCAGGCTTTTATACATTTTTGGGAGACAGGAAACATCATGTCTCAGGATCTCCTGAGGGCTGTGTCACAGGCCATGGTCACTGATATTTGGCCCAATATGAATCTCAAAATATTTTACAGAGTTTGACTCTTTTCATCAACAATAGGTAAGACTTCTTACATAGTGCCTGGCTTTCCCCAGAGCAAGTGTTCCCAGGTGGAAACTGCAAGACTTCTTAAGAGACAATTCATGCTCTTTCTCACCCAATCTGCATCATCTACTATTTTCGGCACTGGTTTCTTTAGAGGGGGAAAAAGAACTGAAAGACTTTTCCAAAGCTGAGTGTAAAATCCATCCATGTTTTATTGTTTCA